>NW_028227260.1:20775618-21373118 GCF_978045245.1 Mus caroli
GTACACATATATGTACACATATACACATACATGTATCTGTAACCAATGGTTTCATAGAAAAGTACTTACTTTTATTATATAAATGTACCTCATGCTGGGTGTGGTGGTGCACGCCTTTAATCCCAGAACTCGGGAGGCAGAGGTAGGCAGATTTCTGAGTTCGAGGCCAGCCTGATCTACAAAGTGAGTTCCAGGACAGCCAGCGATATACAGAGAAACCCTGTCTCAAAAAACAAACAAACAAACAAACAAAAACCAAAAAAAAACCAAAAAAATAAATGTACCTCATTAAAATGTTTTATGATTGCCTAACTTATTTTGGTACTGTAGCATCACTCTTTTTTTCCCTCATTCTTTTCTATTCACCGAAGAAAATTAGCCTAGCAGTGGTGGCACTGGTCTTTAATCCCAGCACTCAGGGGAAGATGCAGGCAGATCTAGGTAGACTAGCCTGGTCTACAGAGTGAGTTCCAGGACAGCCAGGGATACACAGAGAAACCCTGTCTCAAAAAGCAAAAAAAAAAAAAAAAAAAAAATTCATCTCAATAAATTAGTTTCATAGCCTATACATACTTTATGACCTATTTGGAAAACACTGTGCTAAGGAGTAAGACATAATGATCTCCAATTCCAGAGGTATTTCAAGAAGGCATCAGTAGCCTTGTGTGGGATGTTGTAGTCCCATGAGATCCAACCCAGGACAATGCTTCCACAATCTTATCTTTTCCTTCATCAGACTCCTGACCTCAGAACTCAGGCATCTGAATCAGTTGCTTTAGTCATGTGAATGCCAGAGGTCTTTTGGGTTATACAAGGGAGTCTGAGTTGCCCTAGCAACACATTTAGCTGTAATTAACTCTGGCAGTCACCTGCTTCAGCCTAGATGATCTCTGCAATTTGCACTGGAGCCTCTTTTCTCTTGCTTTTCATAAGTTTCTTCATCCTTGTTACATAGATGGATGGGTCCTTATTCCTCCTTCTCTACACCGAATGGTCAGATTCCTGGCATATATCTCCTTGGTACTCTTCACATCGCCAAATACTTGATTTGACATCATTAAATCCTCATATAAATGCATGGTTTGCATTTCTTCCAAATTGCAAATACTTTCTAGCACTAGTCAAAACCAGAGACCATGAACTCAAATTGCAGGCAGGTCCTAGCTGCTTACATGGAAGCCTCCGTAGGGGACTACACTCCTTCCTAGAAGAAGCAGTGTCTGCTCCATCCAGCTCATTCTGTCACTCAGAAGGGCACATTCACATAGTCAGAATCTCTGAACTTTTCTAGAGAAACTATAAAATCTGTGTTTTTATATGGAGCATACCAATTTGTATTTTCTGACAATTTAAAAATATTTTTTGAAACAAAATTATGGACCAACTAAAAAACACATCTGTAGATTGGATGGCTTCAGCAAGCTACAGGTGTGCAAGATCTGTTTAAACCACTTCTATTCTTTTGTCCTCTCTATAAGGGGCCAAGAACAAACAAACAAAACAACAACACCACCAAACCATCACTAACTAGGCTTAAATTAGCTTCAAAGCTTTCTTCCTCTCAGTTGGACATTCAAAGCAATCAGGTTCCCTAGTGCTGGAATTTACTGGCTTTGGCCACCTCTAACCAGCTTCCAAGTCCCTTCTTTTAAAATCACAATCTGAATCTTTAACACTACAAAGTGGCAAGTGAAAGTCAGACAGCTGTTGGGAGTCAGTACCCTCCTTTCCACTCTCTGCATTGAACTCAAGCTGTGAGGCTTGACAAGTGCCTTTACCCTCTGAGCCATCTCAATAGATGTTTTGTTTTGTTTAGATGGGCTCTTGGTATGTTCACACTGTCTTTGAACTCTTATGTTACCCAGGCTAACCTCAAACTCCAGATTTTCTCGGTTTAACCCTGTTTAGAGTAGTGGTATTACAAGTATTTGATACCACACCCAGACTAGTAAACAATTGTCTTTGTGGCAGTGTGGTGGCTGGCATTCACCGGTGTTATCATAAAAAGTGCTATCTGTGAATATCCTTAAGAAAGTCTGTAGCAGTTTTATGATGTCTGGAACCCACAGGCATATAGCTGATTTTAACATTTGAAATATTCCATTGCCTAGGCTGGCCTCAAACTCATGGCCTCAAGTGATCCTCCTACTTAGACCCTCTGGATAAAAACTGCCTTTCATAGAGGACTTCAAAAAGAGTCACCAGCTGTGCATGGTGGCGCTTGCCTTTAATTCCAGCACTTGGGAGGCAGAGGCTAGGTGAATTTCTGAGTTCGAGGCCAGCCGGGTCGACAAAGTGAATTCCAGGACAGCCAGGACTATATAGAGAAACCCTGTTTCAAAACAAACAAAAAACAAAAACAAAACAAAAAAGAAACACAGTCGCTTGGTGCTTTTGACTTTATAGTATGTATGGCTGATGTCTAAAAGCAGTTTAAGGACAGGCAGTGAATGCTTTTGTGATTGAAGCAGGGATTAGAGTATGGGGAAAGAATGTTTTTTTAAAATATTTTTTATTAGGTATTTTCCTCATTTACATTTCCAATGCTATCCCAAAAGTCCCCCATACCCTCCCCCCCACTCTCCTACCCACCTACTCCCACTTTTTGGCCCTGGCGTTCCCCTGTACTGGGGCATATAAAGTTTGCAAGTCCAATGGGCCTCTCTTTCCAGTGATGGCCAACTAGGCCATCTTTTGGTACATATGCAGCTAGAGTCAAGAGCTCCGGGGTACTGGTTAGTTCATAATGTTGTACCACCTATAGGGTTGCAGATCCCTTTAGCTCCTTGGGTACTTTCTCTAGCTTCTCCATTGGGGGCCCTGTGTTCCATCAAATAGCTGACTGTGAGCATCTACTTCTGTGTTTGCTAGGCCCCGGCATAGTCTCACAAGAGACAGCTATATCAGGGTTCTTTCAGCAAAATCTTGCTAGTGTATGCAATGGTGTCAGCGTTTGGAGGCTGATTATGGGATGGATCCCTGGATATGGCAATTTCTAGATGGTCCATCCTTTTGTCTCAGCTCCAAACTTTGTCTCTGTAACTCCTTCGAAAGAATGGTTTAGTGTTGGTGAATGTTCATCTCAAAGCCAGGCTTTCCTAATCAGGCCTTTTGATCATCAGAGGACAGAACCCCCACAGAGTTCCACCTTCAGCCCCACTTTCTCCATTTTTCTTAGGCAGGACTACAACTTTGAACTGAAAAGAAAAATAGTACTTGTGAACCACAGAATAGTAAGGAGTGAGATTATATCTTGTATATTTTCATAGGTGAATTCTCTCAGTGCTGCTTCTCTACCTTGCTCTAAATTGTAACACTTTTTTTCAATGCTAGGGATAGAATTAAGAGCCTTTTACATGTTAGGACAAGTTCTACTACTGAGCTACACCTCTAGTCCAGTCCATTTATGAAGAACAAAAAGGAGGAAAGGAAGGAAGGAAGGAAGGAAGGAAGGAAGGAAGGAAGGAAGGAAGGAAGGAAACCCAACAACTGCAAAGGACCTGTTTTTCTGAATCTTTGTGGCACATCTACAGACTCCTAGAATCTCTCCCCTGCCATTCTCTCTGCATGGTGTCAAGCTCTATATTTCTTAATTACATAAACCACAATAGTGACTTTGTAATGTTAAAGACTCAAACTGTGGTCTTAAAAGAAGGGAGGTGGTGTCTCTAATTCCAGCACTTAGGGAGGCAAAGGCAGGCAGAGCTCAAGGCTATCAAGGTCTACTGAGTGAGTTCCAATACGGCCAGGGCTACCCAGAAAAGTCCTGTATTGAAAAAACAAACAAAGAAACAAACAAACCCAACCAACCAATCAACAACAAGAAAAGGGTAGGTGATTTTCCTTTAAGGACAAATAATGAAATTAGAATACTTACCATCTAAGGTATATATTAAATTTTTGGAATGAAGTAGAGAACTATGTTGTAAAAACATGTAAAATTATTAACTTTTAAAAGTCTAAAAAAAAAATGTTAAAAACTACCTTGTCGGGGCTGGCGAAATGGCTCAGTGGTTAAGCTCCGACTGCTCTTCCGAAGATCCCAAGTTCAAATCCCAGCAACCACATGGTGGCTCACAACCATCCGTAATGAAATTTGATGCCCTCTTCTGGAGTATCTGAGGACAGCTACAGTGTACTTACATATAATAAATAAATAAATAAATCTTAAAAAAAAAATCTACCTTGTCTAGGAAAGTGGTTTGCTCATAAAATCAAGATGCCTGGTGTTTATGTTAAATTCTCCAAATGAAAAGGTATGGATAGATATTATTTTATAAAACTGATAGGTTTTATCTGCTGAAGAAATAAGCCAACTCAACCAAAATAAAAGTAAAAAAGGCAGCTTTACTTGAGAATGGGTTCCCAAGAGAGTTCACCAGTCTCAGGGGACAAGACCAGAAAAGTTGCAGGCAGTTATGGTGTGGAAGTTTTTATAGACTGTAGACAAAGGAAAGTTATGTGTCTAGCACATGCTGGGCTTGTACGGGAAGGCATTGGTTGGTCATGCTTGGGTGATTGGTGACTTCAGGTGAGGGGGTTTGACAATTGTCAGGAATGTTAGGAATTCCGATTGGGCTATTTGTCACCTTATCTGTTTGTAGGTTTGTGAGCAGGGTTGAAGAAAGAAGAAGGAATGGAATTTACTGGACCATGTGGGGGAGGGGGGAAGCCAGGGACTCCAACCAAACATTGACCTTAGCAAAAATGTTGATAATTATCAAAGCCTTATTGAAGTTGAGTGATTGATTCATTCTGCTACTCGTAGCAGTATAAGCCTCCCTAATTTTATGTACATTTGAAGTTTCCCATAATATAATAAAAGCTCAAAACCAGCTTTGTTCTTAGTGTCAAAAGAGGAACAGTGGGAAAATGGGGGGAAGATCCAGGAAGATATATTAAGTTAGAGAACCAGAGGAGTTTTCATATGAAAATGTGATCTTAAACAAAAGCTAAACAGATATAAAGGGTAAGTAAGATTATACTCAAGTTCTGAAGGTCTTAAAGTTTTATCCCAAAACAGGGAGCTATTCTAATTGTTACTAGTTCTTAGGGGTGTCGAGGTCTCAATGAGACCAGGGGGAAATAGAGAGATTTTTAAAAAGACACCTAGAATTACTCTACCAGTGAGATTACTGAAAAACATCATAGGCAAAACACTCCCTCAAGGTGTTCATAGCTTAATCCTTAGAACCTGTGAATACTGCATAGATATTTATATGACTAAAGAGATATCTCAGGTATTATTAAGGGCATGGACAGCAAGATAGGGAGATGGTGCTAGATTATCCAGGTAGGCCCAATTTCATGATAGCCTGAGCCCTTAAAGGTAAAGAGGAAGAAAAAGAAAAAGACTGCAGAGAAGGAGAGATGGCAGAAGAGAAGTCAGAGAGACACTAAACATAGCATAGAGGATACCTGTAAAGATGACAGAGAGCCTGTCTCTAGGAGCTAACTGTGGTCCTGAGCTGACAGCCAAGAGTGAAACAGTCCTCAGTCTTACCAATGAAAGAGTTTGGGTTTGGACAACAATCCAAAGAAACATGAAAGCAGATCCTCTAAGAGCCTCCCAAAAAAAGGCCAGATGGCTGATATCTTGATAGTGGAAATCTAACTCTAAACAATCCTGGAAAAGCACATTCATATTTTAAGTTTCTAAATTTGTATTGATTTGTTATAATAATGATAATAATAATAATAATAAGAAGAAACTAAAACTATGTAACATTGTATCGTGTAAGTACATAAAATTTGAAGACATTTAAGGGAAGACTAAGAAGCTAATTCTGTAAGACTAGAAGCTAATAATAAATTATGTCATATATTTTATACAGTTTTCAAGGTAACCCAATTAGGGGCTGGAAAGCAAGTGTAGCATGTTTTTGTGAGCACATACTCAGGACACTATGACATTATGACTAAGGGAAAGAAGAGACCTATTTGGCAAGGGTGGGGTGGGGTGGGGTGGTAGGGGGTATGCAAACCAGTAATAGATTGCATTAAGCCTGGAATTGAGGAATTGATACTGAATTTAGTAGGAGACTTCTCTATTGGTGAATTTATCCAGTATTGCCTAGGTGAAAGTCAATAAGAATGTTGAGCAACAGAGAAATTGTCAAGAACTGGAATGCTTTGGTTGTGTAAATTTCACTAAGATTAATCTCACAAAAATATAGAGGGGTTTGCTAGGGAATTGAATGGCTGGGTCTGAAAGCAAAGCTAAAGAAAGAGAAGAGAGGGTTAGGGGTATACTTCATTGATAAAGTGCATGTTAAACATGTAAAAGCCCTAGAATCAATTCTCAAGGGATAAGGGGAACAGGCAAAGGAAGGAAAAGGAGGGGCAGGAAAGAAATTCATACATTGTGATTCATAAAGTGGTAGTTTTCATGTCAGATACTGCTAATTATCTTCCAATATCTGTTTTTGCCTTCTCTCAAAGTGCAGATGGTCCCTGACTTATGATAGTTTGATTTAGGACTGCTTAAATTTAGGATGATACAAATGCAATACACATGCCTGGTTAAAGCCACACTTTGAATTTTACATTTTTGTGTGTGTACTGCTGAAGACTGAGCCCAGGACCTTGCACACAACAGGCAAGTACTTTATTATCCAGCTACTCCTGAATTTTGAATTTTGATTTTCAAACTGAGGGTATGATATGAGTTTCCTGCTCTTGTTGAAAAGAGGAAGACGATTCTTTTGTAATTCTTTAAAAAAATTATTAGCATACAAATAAACATTTTCATGACTCTCTCTGTCTCTGTCTCTCTCTGTCTCTTTCTGTCTCTGTTTCTCTCTCTGTCTCTGTGTCTCTGTCTGTCTGTCTGTCTGTCTCTCTCTCTTCTTTCATGGAAGGTGTTTCCTCTTGAGATGAAATTCAAAAAAATTGGTCAGAATAAAGAGAGCAAGCCAGGCATGGCTATTGTGTATGAGTGAGAACTTTCATGGTTGATTATTTCAACTGTCCCAAAGGATAAGAAGTGAACCTTGGGGGTTGGAGAGATAGCTCAGCAGTTAAGAGCTCTGGCTGCTCTTCCAAGGGACCCTGGTTCAGTTTCCAGAACCCACTTGGTGGCTTACAACGGTCTGTAACTCCAGTTCCAGGGGGATCCGACACCCTCACACAGACATACATGGAGGCAAAACACCAGTGCACAGATAAAATAAACAGATAGGTAGGTAGGTAGGTAGGTAGGTAGGTAGGTAGGCTAGATAGATATATTCTCTTAAAAACAAACAAACAAACAAAAAAAGAATTACTTGTTCTGTGCTAGCAAGATGGCCTGTGGGTAAAGGTGCCTGCTGTTGATCCTGACAGTCCGAGTTAGAACCCTAGAACCCATGTTCTGGAAGGAGAGAACCCACTCCACAGAGTTATCTTCTGAGCGCCATATGTGCTGTGCACTGTGGTATGTTCCTGAACTTTTTGGCATGAAAGCTGAAATGAGTTTTGATGACACACTTAACAAATCAGAGAAATAAAGAAGTAAAAAAGGTGAGACAAAGAGAGAAGTTATAATTGAAACCCTAAGAAAGTACACAATAAAGAAAATGGTTAGCCAGGCAGTGGTGGTGCACGCCTTTAATCCCAGCACTTGGGAGGTAGAGGCAGGTGGATTTCTGAGTTCGAGGACAGCCTGGTCTACAGAGTGAGTTCCAGGACAGCCAGAGCTACACAGAGAGAAACCCTGTCTCAAAAAAAAAAAAAAAAAAAAAACAACAAAAAAACAACAACAACAAAAAAAACAACCAAAAAAGAAAAAGAAAAAAGAAAATGGTTATGATCTAAGGGACGGACACTATAAAGTCACACCATATGATAGAGGTTTATTAGGGATGGAGTATACAGAGGTTGCCTCTGAGCAAGGATGGAGGAAAAAAAGAGAACAGGGAGAGTAGGGATTGGCTTTTTATAAGGGGATGTAGCACATGCAGAGGGGGAGGATATGTGACTCCTGGCAACAGGAGCTTGGCAGCTAGTGATGAAGTCTGCTGTTGCTGGGTCACTGGGGACAGGCAGTAGAGATGCCTGGTTGCTGACATTTACTACCTTAATAGGAGCCGAGAGTGTTACAGAAAGTAAAGGTCAATTATAAAACTTTCACAAATGTTAATAGACAGATACGGGATATTCTTGTTTACTATCAAGCTATACAGGCAAAACTTATCTTTCAGAAGAACAATATACCTGGTCTGTCAGCAAGTGTTAATAAGAAGAGATAAAAATTGATTGCTTTAAACTGGGTGATGGTGGCTCAAACCTTTAATCCCAGCACTCGGGAGGCAGAGGCAGGAGGATTTCTGAGTTCGAGGCCAGCCTGGACTATAGAGTGAGTTCCAGGACAGCCAGAGCTATACAGAGAAACCCTGTCTTAAAAACAAACAAACAAACAAAGCAAGAAAAACGAAGAAGAAAGAAATAATGGCCTTCTAGCTACAGCATTCTCATCATCCAGGAGACTAATTTTACTTCAATACTCCTAATATTTTCTAGGTCTAGTCTGCTTCCACCTGATAATGTTAGCAGTGAATATCTGTATAACTGTCCTGTTTTTCACAGTACAGTTGAGTCAATAGATCTACATGAACTATATCATCATATATTATTATATAGTATATTATATGTATCTATTATATTAATATATTAATATAGAATATATTTAACACAAGTTATATTTCAACATATTATATTCAATATATTCTATATTAAATATGTATATTATTACATTACTTCACTTGGCCTATACTTCTTTTTTGTTGTTGTTACACATGAGGAAATGAGTATGGTTTTAGTCACTATTAATTTGAATTGCTGTTATAAGAAACTACAACTGCATCTTGACAATTCTAGCCATGCACATATGACAGAAGGCAAGTAGATGAACCTAATAAATTAAAATGTTTAAAATGTAGTTGAAATTCTGGCTCAACATGATATTTGATCACTCACTGAAACATTCCCTCAGCCCAAATTAAATACATATAGACCAAGTATACAATGTTCCTAACTTCTTTTATTTATTTATTTATTTTTTTGGTTTTTCGAGACAGGGTTTCTTTGTATAGCTCTGGCTGTCCTGGAACTCACTTTGTAGACCAGGCTGGCCTCGAGCTCAGAAATCCGCCTGCCTCTGCCTCCCAAGTGCTGGGTTTAAAGGCATGCGCCACCACGCCCGGCTGTTCCTAACTTCTTTTTGTTTGTTTGTTTGTTTGTTTGAGGCAGGGTTTCTCTGTGTATCCCTGGCTGTCCTGAAACTCACTTTGTAGACCAGGCTGGCCTCGAACTCAGAAATCTGCCTGCCTTTGCCTCCCAAGTGCTGGGTTTAAAGGCATGCGCCACCACGTCCAGTGACATGCAAATCTTTAGGAACCTCCTGGTGTTCAGCTATCTGGATAGACCTCTGTCTTTTGGGTATTTTATTGTGGCTTCATTACTTAGGTGTGATTGATTAAATCATTGGTTATTGGTGATCAACTTAACCTTGAGTCACTCTCTTTTCCCCAGAGGTTGAGAGATGGGGATGAAAGTTTACAATGCTATAGCAATGCTTTGGTATTTCTAATGAGGAACAGTCTCTCCTGAAGTGACCCAGACACTTCCAGTCATTGGTTAACTCATTAGCAGACAAAAGACACTATCACCAGAGTTTCCAAGGACTTTAGGAATTGTCTGCTAGAAAATGAAGAGGAATACCAAATCTACACTATTATTTTTTAGTACCATCTGAAAGTGAATTGAATCCATCATCCCTAAATACTTCAATGTGTATCTGGAAAGGAATATAGAGCCTTCATTATACCTAAAACATAAATAATAATATTCTAGTAAAAATATGCTAATGCAAGCTACTAATATTATTGAGACCATCCATATTCATATTATTTCCCTAAACATTTCTTATGTGTCTTTCAATAGGTGTTTTATTTTATTACTATTTTTCCTTTTTTAAAACGAATTGTCGGGCGGTGGTGGCGCACGCCTTTAATCCCAGCACTCGGGAGGCAGAGGCAGGCAGATTTCTGAGTTCGAGGCCAGCCTGGTCTACAGAGTGAGTTCCAGGACTGCCAGGGCTACACAGAGAAACCCTGTCTCGAAAAAAAAAAGAAAAAGAAAAGAAAAAAGAAAGCTGTGGGCTGGCGAGATGGCTCAGTGGGTAAGAGCACTGACTGTTCTTCCAGAGGTCCTGAGTCAAATCCCAGCAACCACATGGTGGCTTACAACCATCTGTAATGAGATCCAATGCCCTCTTCTGGTGTGTCTGAAGTCAGCTACGGAGTACTTACATATAATAATAAATAAATCTTTTAAAAAAATAAAATAAAAAGAATTTCCTACAACGTATTTGGATCATATTTACTCCTCCATCTTCTCCTTTCAGATCTATCCCCCTTTTCCAATCCACTGTGTCCTCTTTGTTTGTTTGTCTTTGTTTTGTTTTTCAGACAGATTTTCTTTGTGTAACAGCCCTGGATGTCTTGGAATTTGCTTTGTAGACCAGGCCAGCCTCAAACTCACAGAGATCTGCCTACCTTTGCCTCCTGAGTGCTGGAATGAAATGCATGTGTCACTAGTGCCTGCCTGTGTCCTTTTTTTTTTTTTTTTAACCCATCAAATCCAGTTTGTTCTGCCCAAATACTCTTGGATGTTTGCCATTCACTGGAGAATAATCAACCCACTAGGGGACAAAACATTAAAGATAACCATTTCTACTTCTCCCAGCAGTTATCAATTGCCAATAGCTCTTTAGTTAAGAGTGGGACTTCAAGTTCACCTCCCCTCCCTCTCCATGTTGGGATTGGGTATGGCTTGTGATACCTGCTCATACAAGTTTATTGCTGATCTATTAACAATAATTAGGAAATGGCAATACCCTAGATGTTCTTCAACTGACGAATGAATCATGAAAATGTAGTACATTTACATAATGGAATATTATTCAACTGTTAAACAGTATTTTATCTTTTTTGTACATTAAGCCACGAACTTGGCTGAAACAGCTCAGGCCCCTTTCTGTTAGGCCTTACAAAGTATGCTCCTCTTGGTGGAGCAGGCTGGTACCTCAGTTGAACCCAAGTGCCTCTCTCTTTGGCTTCCTTTTTTTTTTCTTTTGAACCTTTTTCTTCATCTATTTCAGGAAGCTGTCTTCACTCTTAGAGTGTTTAATATGCTCAATATGCATATTAATTTTCTTGGCAAGAATCTTTCCCTTCAATTGTTTGTTTACAGTAGTGGTAACAGCATGCTAAGTGACATTGTGGACAGCTCCTATTTTGCCATAGTGATATTTATGGGGCAGTTTCTTTTTGAACAGTATACATTTTCCTGATGTTTATAATATCACCTTTCTTGTAGATTCATATACATGTGGCCAAAGGAAACTCCATGTTTTCTTTTCTTTTTTTTTTTCTTTTTTGTTTTTTTTTGAGACAGGGTTTCTCTGTGCAGCCCTGGCTGTCCTGGAACTCACTCTGCAGACAGGGCTGGCTCGAATTCAGAATCCACCTGCCTCTGCCTCCCAAGTGCTGGGATTAAAGGCATGCGCCGCCACTGCCCAGCAACTCCATGTTTTCTAAAAGGCTTAGAGAATACTGAACACATGCCTCTCCACTTTTCCCTTTGTACCTATCATCTGATGAATTACTAGAAGATGATTGCTATGTTGAAAATCTATAGACAAGGATACCAACTCAAATGATGGTTAAATGGTACACATTAGTTCTATCTATATATATTTTTAACTTGTCAAAAGCACGTATAACAAAATATGTACAATTTTGCTTGACAGAAATATGAAGTTTTATTATAATATTCTTTATTATTATGAAGCCTTTATTTTAATTTTTTATCTATTTACTTATTTATTTTTTGGCTTCTTGAGGCAGGGTTGTTTTAGCATAGCCCTGGCTCTCCTGGAAATCACTATGTACACCAGACTGACCTCAAACTCACAAACCTGCTTCTGCCTCCAGATTACTGGGATTAAAAGTGTGGGCCACCGGGCTGGTGAGATGGCTCAGTGGGTAAGAGCACCCGACTGCTCTTCCAAAGGTCCAGAGTTCAAATCCCAGCAACCACATGGTGGCTAACAACCATCCGTAACGAGATCTGGCGCCCTCTTCTCCTCTTCTGGAGTGTCTGAAGACAGCTACAGTGTACCTACATATAATAAATAAATACATTTTTTTTAAAAAAGGTGTGGGCCACCACATCTAATCATTCTGAAGCTTTTAAAATAATATTTTAATTTATTCCTTAAGAACTGAATGCATATGCATACAATGTGTTTTAGTTATTTCCACACATCATTTTCTACTTCCAGCTCCCCTTAGGGCCCTCCCTAGTAACAGTCTACCCTCACCATCAACTTTTCTAAAATTTTTATGTTTCTCATAATTAACAGGAAAGAGGAAGCTTGGTCTACTTCAAAGAAGAAGGGCAGCCCTAAGAGTGAACAGAAAGTGTGGTTTCTGCCTGGGTATGGAGATACTGTAATGACTACACTCCAGAGACAGAGACAGTAAGATCCTAAGCTTTGAAACAGTTTGGACTTTATTCTGGTCTCTGTATCCCAAGCTGACCTGGATATTATGGTGTAGCTCAGGATGACCTTGAACTCCTGCCAGTACTCTAGCCTCAACTTTCTCAAGTCTGAGCCACCGCATCTGGCTTCTCTGCATGCTTTTATTTTTCTACCAAGTGGAAAGCATAATACACCTACTGTTCTTCAGCCTTTTCTAAGTCAACTACCTTCCATTTTGCTAATTCCATACATTGTCAATGTTCTAACACCTAACTTCTATTCATATTTTTCTGAATGTTTTAAAAATACCCCTCACAATTTTATCCAAATCAGCAATCAATCCATAACATTCATTTCATACGATTTTTATGTCCTTTAACATCTCTTTTGATCTAACCTAACCAGCACTTTTAAGGATTCTGATTTACGAACTGTATCAAGCTAATCTTTCTGGGGGATGTTCTACTTACTGCATTTCTTTGGTTGCTTCTTCGTTTCAGTTTCTTCTAAATTTTATACATGGGTCCTGAGAAAGTTCTATGAGCCCAATTTACTTTTGCAATTATTAGAAATTGGGATATATAATAATTTTACTGATGGATTAATTCTGTCTCAGAGGTCCTGCAGAAATGTCACTAATTCCATTAGACAACAGCTCAGGATGTATTTTCTGCCTTCATCTCAGAACAAGACCCTTTAACTGAGACTCAATTCCAAAAGAAATTGAGAAGGAAAGGATTGGAACTTAAATTGTTTCTGAAAACTCCACAAGTGTGGAGATATCATATTGCTCTGGACATTCATTTATTACTTGAGACATATTTCTGCTATAATTTGATCTGACTGCAGCTACCTTTTAGCTCCTTTGGACAACATGGTTTCACACAATTTAGAATGGGAAAGGTGGAAAATAAACTCTGTAGTCTAAGATACAGAAAGAAATTTGGAGTTTATTTAGCTAATGTTCTATTGTGATCTGGAGGCAAAACAGAATACTCAATGTTGGTCCTAAGAAGAACAGTAGTTGGGCATGGTGATACATGACTTTAAGCCCAGCAAAGGAGGCAGAGGTGGGTAGATCACTGTAAATTCAAGGTCAGCCTTATCTACTTAGTGAGTTCCAGGATAGCCCCAGCTATGTAGAGAAACCCTGTCTTGAAAACAAAACCAACCAACCAACCAACCAGCCAACCAACCAGCTAAACAAACAAAACAGAACCAGGGACAGGGTTTGTATTGGGAGAATGGTCTCATGGAGGCAGAACGTGAACTGCCTTGTTGAACTCTCATCTGTTCTTAATACAGAGAGCTACATTGCTGAAGTACCAATAGTTTACTTATTAAATTTATTAGGTCAGGATTTTTTTAAAGGAGTTTGAGAAGTATTAGAGAAACTATGGTTTCCCTTGTTGACTATTGTTTGTCTAAGTTTTATATTGTTAAAACCCCATCTCTAGTACCTCAGAATGTGGCTATATTTGGAAACAGAACCTCTAAAGAGGTGCTACCCAGATTCCAACTGTAACAAGACCAACTTTGGAACCCCCCCTTGGCATTACACATTGAAGCAGGAAGCATAATATCAGGCAGTTACTGCATCTTGCCAAAAGGAACACTTAATTAAATTCGTTACACTTGAATAGTCTATTCCCACACAATTAAAATCATCGTTGAAAATAATCTGTTCACTGAGATCAGGTTTACTATGTAAAGAACATCATGAACCTATTTATTTCAAGAAGTATAAAGTTTTTTTTTTGTTTTTTTTTTTTTTTACCAGAGCAAAAGCTTTTTGAATGGGGTTTTCTTGAATTGCTGAACACATGCAGTCAAAGACACTAAATTAGATGATGTGGGACGACAGTGGGTAGACTTATAGTCTTTAATTTTACTATTCACACAAAGCAGATATCTACAAAGATTTTCCTTCAATAGAAACTATCCCTGGAAATTTGGTCCCTTTGGTGTTCTCAGAAGTAAGACAAACCTTTAAAGGACATATAGGCAGCTAGTAGTGTAGATCTTCAAGTACAAGCAATAGAATTGGACTCTTTGTGATTTAAGCAGCAAAATAATTCATTAAAAAGATGCTAAGTACCTTCCAGATCCAGTAGGCAGGCTAAAGAGGCAGCTTTGCAGCCAGGAACAACACTCCAAGAAAGATGCAGGAGTGGTCTGGTAAGGAGCCCACTGTAAGCACTTTGGTGGCTCTGGAGCAGAGAGAGAAAGACTAACTTTAGCTTTTTCCTCAATTCTTTGCCTCTAACTCCTAAAACAAAGTCTAGAGTGACTGGACTAGGTTATGCCCCAGAACCCTACCTTGGGAGGAAATTGAATGAGACACTTTTGTCTAAAGGGAGAAATGGGTTCTGCCACCTTCCAAGAATCATGATGGGAAAGTCCCCAACCAGAGGAAATAGATTTAAGTGAACACTCAGAAATGAAATGAATAGCACATGACCTTTGCACAGGCTATTTTGTGTCATGTGGTACTAAATTCTTCATTGTTAACTCATGGAGAACAGAGGAAGGCAGAATAGACTGAATTGTAGTTGAGGAAAGTGATAAAAAAGAAACAGAAGTTCCATTTTTCCCCCATGCCTTAACTCTTTGCTGTAAGATTGGAGAAAACTATTAATGTCTAAAGATCTGGGAAGCTATACTGGTCCTGTATAAGCCAGATAAAACTATTGGTGATGTTTGAACACAGGCTAGAGACTACATAATGACTTGGGGGAAAATCTGTGGACAAATGAATAGTACTTATGTGGAGGAAAGACATCTTAGGAGTGTTTTTCTTCTCACCAGGGTATTGCCTTTGATCATGAACATAACAGGAACAAATTCAGGCGCCACTACATAATTTCTACCAAGTCTACAGGAATTTTACTCCATATCCTTTAAAAATGATTGCATCTATTTGTGTGTGTGTGTGTGGGGGGCTGTTGCAGATGTGAACATGCCACTACATACACATAGAAGTCAGAGGACAACACATGGGAGTTGTTTCTCTATGCTGTGTGAGTTCCAGAGATAGAACTCTGGTCATCAGGCTTGGAAGAAAATGTTTTTACATATTGAGTCATCTCATTGGCCCTCACTCAGTATTCTACTACTCTTGAGTCCTACTGGCTAGCAGATGCTGATTCTCAACAAAATAAAGAAAAGGCAAGGGTAGTAATAAAGTAGGGGGCTGAGTGCTGTTATGTGTTAACTGGAGTGAAAGGGTCCTATCTCAGGCTTATATTAGGTGATGGTGGGATTTGAATAGTCAATCAGAAACATGAATAGACTCATTCTCCTTGCTAGTGGTTAACTTAGGCATGCATGTGTGATTTAGTCTTAAGATCTGAGAAGTCTTCTGGGGAACTTCTGGTAAAGACCTTTCTGAATAAGAAAAAGAAATGTACAGGAAGAAACTTCCCTTATGCTGGCACTGTTATAGCTACCTTGCAACCAGAATGCTGTCAGTAGAGAAAATCAGGGAAGAAAGAAGAAGAAAAAGAAGAGGAAGAGGAGAAGGAAGAGGAAGAGGAGGAGGAGGAGGAGAAAAGCCCTTATGCCTTTAATGATACCATTTGACACTGATTCCTAAAACATACAAATTTTTTTTCCATTTCTAAAAGATGACCAATTTCATCTCTTCTTTCTCTTTAAGTGAGTGAAGTGTGTGTGTGTGTATACATAGTATTCTAGTACATTATGAGAGTTCAAATTGTGACATACACATTGTGGGAAGAAGCTCTTGAGTACTTGCAAAGACTGAAAAAATTCGAGAATATTTACTGGTCCCTGACGATCACAGAGACTAGATACTGCATATAGTAGCACATCTGTTCAGTGACCTGAGAACTTCCAGGATAATGCATCATGAGGAGTAGTGACACGAGAAACATTAATTTGGACCAGAGAACTAAATTTAACACCACAGAAAAGGAATAAATCTCAAGTTCATTTGGTTCATGAATGGGAACATCGCCTTATTTGTGTCTTAGAACTTGTCATAGGAGCATCTGTTAATGTATGAAAGAACAATTGTCTTGCTTATATGCCAGAACCTTACCTTCGACAACCCCTTTGCTCCACAAATGGAGCCAACATACTTTCTGCTTCAAAACTTTGAATACATCATCTATCTAATACAATAGACATAGAACCTGAAGAGTCACTTTTAGGTAACCCTAAATATCTACTGGTATCAGAGAGAAACTCCCATTTTGAAACAAAGATTGGGGTGTGTCAGTATATTAAACCCCTAACAACTGAAATGTTAGGTCTTACAGCAAATCTTACTATAAAAATCAATAGTGATGTGGTTGTTGAAATTATATTGCTGTACTGCATTATAGTCACCCAAATATAGAACATGTATATGATTATTATATTTAGATTATCATCAAAATTAAAAATGTTCTGATGAATTTATGGAGAATTGAGGATACTTTTTGTTGTTTGTTTTATGACAATCTTGATATATAGCTCAGACTGGATTTGCACTCACAATCTTCTTGTCTCCAACTACTGAATGTTGGGATTATTATTTTATTTGTATGGGTGCCTTGTTTGCATGTACAATTGTGCATCATGTATATGCCTGGTACCCTTGGAGGTCAAAAGATGGTGTTAGATCCTGAGGGACTGGAGTTACAGATGGTCTTGAGCTACCATAGAGGTACTGGAAATTGAACCTGGGTCCTCTACAAGAGCAGGCAGTGCTCTTAGCTGTTGAGTCACCTCTCCTGACCCATAAATGTTTTTAAATTTCCAGAATAAACCTTAATTTGAAAAACACTGAGTCAGAAGAGTCTCAAAAGAGATTATTAATATAAGAGGAAATAATATTTAAACCATAGTTAGGTTTCCCTTCATTTGAAGATTCTTTATATCTTTTTCTTGTTTGGTTGGTTTCTACTACTCTGATTAGTTTGATTTTTGTTTTTATCTTATTGTGTCTTATATATTGTATTATTACTCCTTCTAAAGAATTCATTCTCATTTGTTTTCTAAGGAAAGACAGAAAGCCTATGGATCTAGATGGGAGGGGAGGTAGAGAGGAACTGGAATATGTTGGGGGAGGGGTGTTGAAGTTAAATTCTAGTTCTGCCTCCTAGCCCCATGCTCCCAGATATAAGACACAGACTCAAATTATATTCACAAATACTTTGGCCATAGTACCTAGACTCTAATTAGGTCATAACTAAAGATATCTATTTATTTTAACCTACATTTTGGCATTGTGTTTGGCAATTTAGATAAAGTATTTTATAGTCATCTTATTTTGGTGAGTTAGAATTTTGTATCTAAATTATTTATCTTTACTTGTATTATCATCTGCACTGGCTAGTTTCGTGTCAACCTGACACAAGCTGGAGTTATCACAGAGAAAGGAGCCTCTGTTGAGGAAATGCCTCCATGAGATCCAGCTGTAAGGCATTTTTTCAATTAATGATCAAGGGAGGAGGTCCCCTTGTGGGTGGTACCATCTTGCATTCTATAAAAAAGCAGGCTGAGCAAGCCAGGGGAGGCAAGCCAGTAAGTAACATCCTTCCACGGCCTCTGCATCAGCTTCTGCTTCCTGACCTGCCTGAGTTCCAGTTCTGCTTTCCTTTAGTGATGAACAGCAGTGTGGACGTGTAAGCTGAATAAACCTTTTCCTTCCCAACTTGCTTCTTGGTCATGATGTTTGTGCAGGAATAGAAACCCTGACTAAGACACCATCCAAAAATCATCTTTTAAAATCCTAAACAACTTAAATTTAATTGGAGAATATAACTATCTAGTCTTCAATTCCATGAGAGATTTGAGGAGGAATAAATATTATTTGAGTATGCAAGAAGCAAAGGGACGCAGCTTTCAAAAACCATAGAAATGACAGAGATAGCTTATTGTCTAGGCAGTCCCCAATATTCCTTATAACATTGTAACAGATAATAGATAGCTGGAGATAGGCAATGTTTGCTTGTTCAGATATGCTATAAATAGATACATGGTCTTCAAAAGCATCTGAGATCCATAAAGTATGGCATTTAAAATTGTTTTATTAATTTAAGATCTTGACATTGAGACAGATTTGCTGTTAACAGTACTCCCATTCTACTTAAAAAAAAAGATGATGAGCACAAATAACCTACACATGGAGTTACTTCAACTGAGGCAAGATAGCCACTGGACAAAAAAAAAAAATGTCCTAATTTTATTTGCAGACAAAATGCTGTCCGGAAAGGACAAACAAATGCAAGATAGTTGACTGCTAAGCTCTGCAAAGACAGGGCAAAGTTAGACCTTCATAATTTCTGCTTCATTTAAGGTCTGTCAGATGTTTTGGGCCAGAAAGCTGAAGATAAATGCTCCAACGTTACAGAGGGGAAAGTGTGACCAGAATATATTGTATGAAAACAATATATTTTTTTTGATTTTTAATATTTTTATTACATATTTTCCTCAATTACATTTCCAATGCTATCCCAAAAGTCCCCCATAGCGCCCTCCACTTCCCTACCCACCCATTCCCATTCTTTTGGCCCTGGCATTCCCCTATATTGGGGCATATAAAGTTTGCAAGTCCAATGGGCCTCTCTTTCCAGTGATGGCCGACTAGGCCATCTTTCGATACATATGCAGCTAGAGACAAGAGCTCCGGGGTTCTGGTTAGTACATCATGTTGTTCCAACAATAGGGTTGCAGATCCCTTTACCTCCTTGGGTACTTTCTCTAGCTTCTCCATTGGGAGCCCTGTGATACATCCAATAGCTGACTGTGAACATCCACTCCTGTGTTTGCTAGGCCCCGGCATCGTCTCACAAGAGACAGCTATATTTGGGTCCTTTCAGCAAAATCTTGCTAGTGTATGCAATGGTGTCAGCGTTTAGAAGCTGATTATGGGATGGATCCCTGGATACGGCAGTCTCTAAATGGTCCATCCTTTCATCACAGCTACGAACTTTGTCTCTGTAACTCCTTCCCTGGGTGTTTTGTTCCCAATTCTAAGAAGGTGCACAGTGTCCACACTTTGGTCTTCATTCTTCTTGAGTTTCATGCGTTTATCAAATTGTATCTTATATCTTGGGTATCCTAAGTTTTGGGCTAATATCCACTTATCAGTGAATACATATTGTGTGAGTTCTTTTGTGATTGTGTTATTTCACTCAAGATGATGCCCTCCAGGTCCATCCATTTGGCTAGGAATTTCATAAATTCATTCTTTTTAATAGCTGAGTAGTACTCCATTGTGTAAATGTACCATAATTTCTGTATCCATTCCTCCGTTGAGGGACATCTGGGTTCTTTCCAGCTTCTGGCTATTATAAATAGGGCTGCTATGAACATAGTGGAGCATGTGTCCTTTTTACCGGTTGGGACACCTTCTGGATATATACCCAGGAGAGGTATTGCTGGATCCTCCAGTAGTACTATGTCCAATTTTCTGAGGAACCGCCAGACTGATTTCCAGAGTGGTTGTACAAGCTTGCAATCCCACCAACAATGGAGGAGTGTTCCTCTTTCTCCACATCCTCGCCAGCATCTGCTGTCACCTGAATTTTTGATCTTAGCCATTCTGACTGGTGTGAGGTGGAATCTCAGGGTTGTTTTGATTTGCATTTCCCTGATGATTAAGGATGTTGAACATTTTTTCAGGTGTTTCTCTGCCATTCGGTATTCCTCAGGTGAGAATTCTTTGTTCAGTTCTGAGCCCCATTTTTTAATGGGGTTATTTGACTTTCTGGAGTCCACCTTCTTGAGTTCTTTATATATATTGGATATTAGTCCCTTATCTGATTTAGGATAGGTGAAGATCCTTTCCCAATCTGTTGGTGGTTTTTTTGTCTTATTGATGGTGTCTTTAGCCTTGCAGAAGCTTTGTAGTTTCATGAGGTCCCACTTGTCAATTCTCGATCTTACAGCACAAGCCATTACTGTTCTATTCAGGAATTTTTCCCCTGTGCCCATATCTTCAAGGCTTTTCCCCACTTTCTCCTCTATAAGTTTCAGTGTCTCTGGTTTTATGTGAAGTTCCTTGATCCACTTAGACTTGACCTTAGTACAAGGAGATAGGAATGGATCGATTCGCATTCTTCTACATGTTAACAACCAGTTGTGCCAGCACCATTTGTTGAAAATGCTGTCTTTCTTCCACTGGATGTTTTTAGTTCCCTTGTCGAAGATCAAGTGACCATAGGTGTGTGGGTTCATTTCTGGGTCTTCAATTCTATTCCATTGGTCAATTTGTCTGTCACTATACCAGTACCATGCAGTTTTTATCACAATTGCTCTGTAGTAGAGCTTTAGGTCCGGCATGGTGATTCCACCAGAGGTTCTTTTATCCTTGAGAAGAGTTTTTGCTATCCTAGGTTTTTTGTTATTCCAGATGAATTTGCAGATTGCACTTTCTAATTCGTTGAAGAATTGATTTAGAATTTTGATGGGGATTGCATTGAATCTGTAGATTGCTTTTGGCAAGATAGCCATTTTTACAATGTTGATCCTGCCAATCCATGAGCATGGGAGATCTTTCCATCTTCTGAGATCTTCTATAATTTCTTTCTTCAGAGACTTGAAGTTTTTATTATACAGATCTTTCACTTCCTTAGTTAGAGTCACGCCAAGATATTTTATATTATTTGTGACTATTGAGAAGGGTGTTGTTTCCCTAATTTCTTTCTCAGCCTGTTTATTCTTTGTGTAGAGAAAGGCCATTGATTTGTTTGAGTTAATTTTATATCCAGCTACTTCACCGAAGCTGTTTATCAGGCTTAGGAGTACTCTGGTGGAATTTTTAGGGTCACTTATATATACTATCATATCATCTGCAAAGAGTGATATTTTGACTTCATCTTTTCCAATTTGTATCCCTTTGATCTCCTTTTGTTGTCGAATTGCTCTGGCTAGGACTTCAAGTACAATGTTGAATAGGTATGGAGAAAGTGGACAGCCTTGTCTAGTCCCTGATTTTAGAGGGATTGCTTCAAGCTTCTGACCATTTACTTTGATGTTGGCTACTGGTTTGCTGTAGATTGCTTTTATCATGTTTAGGTATGGGCCTTGAATTCCTGATCTTTCCAAGACTTTTATCATGAATGGGTGTTGGATCTTGTCAAATGCTTTTTCCGCATCTAAGGAGATGACCATGTGGTTTTTGTCTTTGAGTTTGTTTATATACTGGATTACGTTGATGGATTTCCGTATATTGAACCATCCCTGCATCCCTGGGATGAAACCTACTTGGTCAGGATGGATGATTGTTTTGATGTGTTCTTGGATTCGGTTAGCAAGAACTTTATTGAGGATTTTTGCATCAATATTCATAAGGGATATTGGTCTGAAGTTTTCTATCTTTGTTGGGTCTTTTTGTGGTTTAGGTATCAGAGTAATTGTGGCTTCATAGAATGAGTTGGGTAGAGTACCTTCTGTTTCTATTTTGTGGAATAGTTTGTGAAGAACTGGGATTAGATCTTCTTTGAAGGTCTGATAGAACTCTGCACTAAACCCATCTGGTCCTGGGCTTTTTTTAGTTGGGAGACTATTAATGACTGCTTCTATTTCTTTGGGGGATATAGGGCTGTTTAGATCATTAACCTGATCTTGATTCAACTTTGGTACCTGGTATCTGTCTAGGAACTTCTCCATTTCATCCAGGTTCTCCAGTTTTGTTGAGTATAGCCTTTGGTAGAAGGATCTGATGGTGTTTTGGATGTCTTCAGGATCTGTTGTTATGTCTCCTTTTTCATTTCTGATTTTGTTAATTAGGATGCTTTCCCTGTGCCCTCTAGTGAGTCTGGCTAAGGGTTTATCTATCTTGTTGATTTTCTCAAAGAACCAGCTCCTTGATTGGTTGATTCTTTGAATAGTTTTTCTTGTTTCCACTTGGTTGATTTCACCCCTGAGTTTGATTATTTCCTGCCGTCTACTCCTCTTGGGTGAATTTGCTTCCTTTTGTTCTAGTGCTTTTAGGTGTGTTGTCAAGCTGCTAATGTGTGCTCTCTCTAGTTTCCTTTTGGAGGCACTCAGAGCTATGAGTTTTCCTCTTAGAAATGCTTTCATTGCGTCCCATAAGTTTGGGTATGTTGTGGCTTCATTTTCATTGAACTCTAAAAAGTCCTTAATTTCTTTCTTTATTCCTTCCTTGACCAAGGTATCATTGAGAAGAGTGTTGTTCAGTTTCCACGTGAAGGTTGGCTTTCTATTATTTATTTTGTTATTGAAGATCAGCCTTAGTCCATGGTGATCTGATAGGATGCATGGGACAATTTCAATATTTTTGTATCTGTTGAGGCCTGTTTTGTGACCAATTATGTGGTCAATTTTGGAGAAGGTACCATGAGGTGCTGAGAAGAAGGTATATCCTTTTGTTTTAGGATAGAATGTTCTGTATATATCTGCCAGATCCATTTGATTCATAATTTCTCTTAGTTTCTCTGTGTCCCTGTTTAGTTTCTGTTTCCATGATCTGTCCATTGGTGAAAGTGGTGTGTTGAAGTCTCCCACTATTATTGTATGAGGTGCAATGTGTGCTTTGAGATTTACTAAAGTTTCTTTAATGAATGTGGCTGCCTTTGTATTTGGAGCATAGATATTCAGGATTGATAGTTCCTCTTGGAGGATTTTACCTTTGATGAGTATGAAGTGTCCCTCCCTGTCTTTTTTAATGACTTTGGGTTGGAAGTCAATCTTATCAGATATTAGAATGGCTACTCCAGCTTGTTTCTTCATGCCATTTGCTTGGAAAATTGTTTTCCAGCCTTTCATTCTGAGGTAGTGTCTATCCTTTTCTCTGAGATGAGTTTCCTGTAAGCAGCAAAATGTTGGGTCTTGTTTGTGTAGCCAGTTTGTTAGTCTATGTCTTTTTATCGGGGAGTTGAGTCCATTGATATTAAGAGATATTAAGGAAAAGTAATTGTTGTTTCCTGTTATTTTTGTTGTTAAAGTTGGCATTTTGTTCTTGTGGCTGTCTTCTTTTAGGTTTGTTGAGGGATTACCTTCTTGTTGTTTCTAGGGCGTGGTTCCTGTCCTTGTATTGGTTTTTTTCTGTTATTATCCTTTGAAGGGCTGGATTCGTGGAGAGATAATGTGTGAATTTGGTTTTGTCGTGGAATACTTTGGTTTCTCCATCTATGTTAATTGAGAGTTTGGCTGGGTATAGTAGCCTGGGCTGGAATTTGTGTTCTTTTAGTGTCTGTATAACATCCGTCCAGGATCTTCTGGCTTTCATAGTCTCTGGTGAAAAATCTGGTGTAATTCTGATAGGCTTGCCTTTATATGTTACTTGGCCTTTTTCTCTTACTGCTTTTAGTATTCTATCTTTATTTAGAGCATTTGTTGTTCTGATTATTATGTGTCGGGAGGTATTTCTTTTCTGGTCCAGTCTATTTGGAGTTCTGTAGGCTTCTTGTATGTTCATGGGCATCTCTTTCTTTAGATTTGGGAAGTTTTCTTCTATAATTTTGTTGAAGATGTTTGCTGGTCCTTTGAGTTGAAAATCTTCATTCTCATCCACTCCTATTATCCGTAGGTTTGGTCTTCTCATTGTGTCCTGTATTTCTTGGATGTTTTGAGTTAGGATCTTTTTGCATTTTACATTTTCCTTGATTGTTGTGCCGATGTTCTCTATGGAATCTTCTGCACCTGAGATTCTCTCTTCCATCTCTTGTATTCTGTTGCTGATGCTCGTATCTATGGTTCCAGATTTCTTTCCTAGGGTTTCTATCTCCAGTGTTGCCTCATTTTGGGTTTTCTTTATTGTGTCTACTTCCCTTTTTAGGTCTAGTATGGTTTTGTTCATTTCCATCATCTGTTTGGATGTGTTTTCCTGTTTTTCTGTAAGGACTTCTACCTGTTTGATTAGGTTATCCTGTTTTTCTTTAAGGATTTGTAACTCTTTAGCAGTGTTCTCCTGCAATTCTTTAAGGGATTTTTGTGCTTCCTCTTTAGTGTCTTCTGCCTGTTTAGCATTGTTCTCCTGTATTTCTTTAAGTGTGTTATTAAAGTCCTTCTTGAACTCCTCTACCATCATCAGGAGATATGCTTTTAGATCCGTGTCTAGCTTTTCCGGTGTGTTGGGGTGCCCTGGACTGGGCGAAGTGGGGGTGCTGGGTTCTGATGATGGTGAGTGGTCTTGGTTTCTGTTAGTAAGATTATTACGTTTACCTTTCGCCATCTGGTAATCTCTGGGGTTAGTTGTTATCGTTGTCACTGTTTAAAGATTGGAGCAGAAGCTGTGTTCCACTCACCAGCAGTCTCAAAATCCTGCGGCGGGGGTCATGGGTAGCTGACGGTACCCCGGTGCTGGTCCGGCCGGAAGAGGCCTGTGGTCCTACTCAGGCCGGTTTTCTGCTTCCCTAACTAATGCAGTCTCTGGTCCCGCGTGCAATTGGATTGGAGCAGAAGCTGTGTTCCACTCACCAGAAGTCTTAAGATCCTGTGGTGGGTGTTGTGGGTAGCTGGCGAGTGTCAGCCGACCCTGCGCCCCAGTTGCCCCGGTGCTTTTCTGACCGGAAGAGGCTTGTGGCCCTATGTAGGCCGGATTTCTCTCTCCCCAACCAGAGCAGTCTCAGGTCCCGCGTGATTGGACTGGAGCAGAAGCTGTGTTCCACTCACCAGCAGTCCCAAAATCCTGCGGAGGGGGTCGTGGGTAGCTGGCGGGTGTCAGGCAACCCTGCGCTCCAGCTACCCCGGCACTGATCCGGCCGGATGAGGCCTGTGGCCCTACTCAGGCCAGTTTCTGCTTCCCTAACTAATGCAGTCTCAGGTCCAGCGCGCAATTGGATTGGAGCAGAAGCTGTGTTCCACTCTCCAGAAGTCTTAAGATCCTGTGGCGGGTGTTGTGGGTAGCTGGCGAGTGTCAGCCGACCCTGCGCCCCAGCTGCCCCAGTGCTTTTCTGACCGGAAGAGGCTTGTGGCCCTATGTAGGCCGGATTTCTCTCTCCCCAACCAGAGCAGTCTCAGGTCCCGCGCAATTGGACTGGAGCAGAAGCTGTGTTCCACTCACCAGCAGTCCCAAAATCCTGCGGCGGGGGTCGTGGGTAGCTGGCGGGTGTCAGGCAACCCTGCGCTCCAGCTACCCCGGCGCTGATCCGGCTGGATGAGGCCTGTGGCCCTACTCAGGCCGGTTTCTGCTTCCCTAACTAATGCAGTCTCAGGTCCTGCGCGCAATTGGATTGGAGCAGAAGCTGTGCTCCACTCACCAGAAGTCTTAAGATCCTGTGGCGGGTGTTGTGGGTAGCTGACGAGTGTCAGCCGACCCTGCGCCCCAGCTGCCCCAGTGCTTTTCTGACCGGAAGAGGCTTGTGGCCCTATGTAGGCCGGATTTCTCTCTCCCCAACCAGAGCAGTCTCAGGTCCCGCGCAATTGGACTGGAGCAGAAGCTGTGTTCCACTCACCAGCAGTCCCAAAATCCTGCGGCAGGGGTCGTGGGTAGCTGGCGGGTGTCAGGCAACCCTGCGCTCCAGCTACCCCGGCGCTGATCCGGCCGGATGAGGCCTGTGGCCCTACTCAGGCCGGTTTCTGCTTCCCTAACTAATGCAGTCTCAGGTTCCGCGTGCAATTGGATTGGAGCAGAAGTTGTGTTCCACGCTCCAGAAGTCTTAAGATCCTGTGGCGGGTGTTGTGGGTAGCTGGCGAGTGTCAGCCGACCCTGTGCCCCAGCTGCCCCGGTGCTTTTCTGACCGGAAGAGGCTTGTGTGAAAACAATATTTTTAATAAATGAAAAATAAAATAAAAGTAAAGGTATGCACCACCACACCTAGCCTATTGTTGTGTGTATGTATATATATATATATATATATATATATATATATATATATATATATGATGCGTTTTTTGTGTGTTTGTTTGTTTTCGAGACAGGGTTTCTCTGTACTGTATAGCTCTGGCTGTCCTGGAACTCACTCTGTAGACCAGGCTGGCCTTGAGCTCAGAAATTCGCCTGCTTCTGCCTCTCAAGTGCTGGGATTAAAGGCACCATGACCAAGGCTACTAATAGAAGAAAGCATTTAATTGGTGGGATTGCTTACGGTTTCATAGGGTAAATTCATGACCACCACAGCAAGAAGAAACATGGCAGCAGGCAGGCAGGCAGGCAGACTGGCAGGCAGGCAGGCAAGCTCGGTGCTGGAGCAGCTGCTAAGAGCTTACAAACTAATATGCAAGCAGCAGTGGTTGTGGGGATGGACAGACAGACAGGCACACACACACACACACACACACACACACAAAGAGAGCAGAGATACAGAGACAGACAGAGAAATAGATACAAACAGAGAGACAGAGACAGAGAGACAGGTAAAGAGAGACAGAGAAAGAGGCAGAGAGACTTGGCCTGGTATGGACTTTTGAAACCTCAAAGCCCACCCTCAGTGACCCAGCTCTTCCAATAAGACCACACCTCCTAATCTTTCCTAAACAGTCCACCAATTAGGAAGGAAACATTCAAATATATGAGCCTATGAGTGCCATTCTTTTTTTTTTTTTAAGATTTATTTATTATTGTATCTAAGTACATTGTAGCTTTAGACGCCCCAGAATAGGGTGTCAGATCTCACTGCGGATGGTTGTGAGCCACCATGTGGTTGCTGGGATTTGAACTCAGGACCTTTAGTAGAGCAGTCAGTGCTCTTAACCGCTGAGCCATCTCTCCAGCCCTATGGGGGCCATTCTTATCCAAACCACCATACATAAGATAGTTAAAACACCAAGTATACATAACACAGAAAGCATATTGAAAGCTGTAAGAGAAAACACAAGTCACATATAAAGAAAAACCCATCAGAATAACAGTTGATTTCTCATTGGAAACTCTAAAAGCCAGAAGGGCCTGGAATATTGCACTTTAATTTCTAAAAGCCCATTACTGCCAACTTAGACTATTGTACCTAGCAAAACTATCTGCTGTAGTAGAAGGACAAAGAGAATTCCTGTTTAGTAGATCAACCCTAAACAGACGAAAAAAAGCAATATGTTAGACTAGACAAAGGAATAAACATAGCTAAGAGACTGTACAAAAAACCAAATGAATGTATAATTACTGAAATACAAGATCTGACTGAGACAACAAAATCAACAACAGCACAATGACAGCAACCAACACACACCTTTCAATAATAACTTTAAATATAATGGCCTCAATTCTACAAATAAAAGACACAGGCTGACAAAATGGATTAAGAAACAAAATCCATGTTTCTGTTGTCTACAAGAAACTCATGTCAAGTTTAATGGTTGGCACCACCTTAAAGTGAAAGAATGGAAAGAAATATTCTTTTTTAAAATTTATTTGAGTAATGTATGAGTGTTCTGCTGCATATACATCCAAATGCCAGAAAAGGACATCAGATCCCCTTATAGATGGTTGTAAGCCACCATGTGGTTGCTGGGAATTGAGCTCAAGAATTCTGGAAGAGCAGCCAGTACTGAGCCATCTCATCAGCCGGAAAGAAATATTCCTAATTAATGAGACCAGAAATCAAGTAGGCACCACATACCTAATGGCTGATCAAACTAAAACTAATCAGAAGAGATAGAGAGAGGCATTTCATTCTAATCAAGGGAACAATTAATCAAGAGGATATTACTATTTTAAAT
Organism: Mus caroli; assembly: GCF_978045245.1. NCBI lineage: Eukaryota > Metazoa > Chordata > Mammalia > Rodentia > Muridae > Mus > Mus caroli. The sequence continues at coordinate 20,803,718 of NW_028227260.1, forward strand.
ATATATGTAACAAATTTTGGTATACCCAATTCATAAAAAGAGTACACTGGAATTAAAGACAAAGATTAATATTAGCCCATTAATAGTAGGTGATGATAGTGCATACCTTTAATCTTTTGAGCCAGGTGATGATAGTGCATCCCTTTAATCTTAGCACTTTAGTGGATCTCTGAGTTTGAGGTCAGTCAGGTCTACAGAATAAGTTCCAGGGCAGCCAGGGCTACCTACACAGAGAAACCCTGTCTTGGAAAGAAAAGTAAATATCCTACTTTCTCCAATAAATATGTACAAAATATTATCTGTACAAAATATCTCTAACATTATATGTACAAAAAAATAAACAGAAACACCATAATTAAATGAGACCATCCATCAAATGGGCTTAACAGATATCTACAGACACAGTCTACTCATCAGTACAAGCAAGCTTTTCCAAAACAGACCACGTCCTGGGACACAAAACAAATCCTCACAAATTCAAAAAGACTGAAATCTTATCTGATGATGATGCAATAAAATTTAAAATTGACTGTGAAAAAAATATAGTAAATATGCAAGCTCATGGAGATTTAAACAACTCATTACTGAATGATGAATGGTTCAAAGAAGAAACCAAGAAAAACTTTCTGGAACTAAATGAATACACACACACACACACACACATCTGGAACACATTGAAAGCAGTCTTATGAGGGAAATTTATAGCTTGAAGAGCCCACAGAAAGAGCACAAATAAATGACTTCATGAAACCAAGAATTTGGAAGAACAAGAACAAACTAAACCCAAATCCAGTTGATGGTAAAAAATATTTAAAAAAAAAAAAAACAAGCAGTACTGGGATTAATTAATAGAAACAAAACAATCCAAAGAATCTCTGGATTGAGAACTGTTTCTTTGAGATCTGCCTACCTCTGCCTCATGAGTGCTGGGCTTAAGATGTGCACCACTGAGCCTAGCATTGTTTACAGGTATTTTTTGAGAAAATTTGGATCTATGTTCATAGACATTGATCTATAATTTTTTATTTGTTGTTGTGACTTTTATTCTTTTACATTTACTGAGTTAAGGGTGTGGCTTATTTTCCAAGGTCCTAAAAATCCATCATCAAGTCATTACTTTTAGATATTTCTGAATTTTTAATAAAGAAATAGAGGGAGCTAGGAGCTTCCCTCTAAGGCCTGCTTTCATTGCATCTCATAAATTTGTAGGAAGAATGTGGGAATTTGGAGTCGAGTTCAAGAAGTTCTGGAATGCTGTAATCAGAACTTAGTAGGTCGTTCTGCTGTAAATTTGGAAGACCAGAAGAAATGAGGATGATTTGGTTCATGAAATTTCAGAGAACAACTGTCCATAGTATCTTCATCAAGAGGGTCTTCTAAGTGGCAATTAAGGGCAATAGCAATAGCCTGTAGTGTTTTGAGGATTTCTTGGACTCCTGTGACCAATAAGTCAAAGGGAGACTGCATGTTTTGCACCGAGGTTTTCCTTAGATAGTCAATGGCTTTTCTGGTTGAGTATTATTCTCCTGAATAGCTTAATTTCATTTAAACTTATGTAAATATAATTTATATATGCATACATTATATGCATTTTAAGTAAGCTTCTAAAGTATCATGTTTTCCTATGGCTTTATCAAATAACCTTAATGTTATTTATTTCTCTTTCTTCCTTCTCTCACTTAGTCCTCTTCAGTTACAATTCCTCCCCTATTCTCATTACTAACCTTATAGTACCTGTCTCCTACTATTCCCTTTCCTAGAGCTCATTCACCCCACCCTAACTCTATAGTCCCCTTCTTTCCTGGCTTCTTTGGCTACTTGAGGTTACATATTGACAGCTAAAAATTTTGAGCTGGAATCCACAAGCAAGGAGAACATGTGGCATTTGTCTTCTGGATCTGGGTTATCTCACTCAGAATATTTTCCAGCTCCATGAAGACTTCATTTTTCTTCTCATCTGAATAGAATTCTGTTGTGTGTATATGTACCACGTTTTCTTTATCTAGTTGTCAGTCAAAGGACATCTTATTGTTACTATTTGTTAGCTGTCTTTACTAAGAAGCAGTAAATATGGCTGAGCAAGTAACTGTTGTATGGTAGCTCTACTTTTAACTTTTTGAGACTTCTTCACACTGATTTTTACATCATACTATATTTGACCTTAAAATTGATCGTGTATTGTTGTAGCTGGCATCTGGGATACAATGGGTGAGGACTCTTTATTTTTTAATATTCTCAGTGTTTACCCTTTAATTTTTAAAATGATTTTTTTTTAGATTTTATTTTTTGCTTATATGTAGATAATGTGAGTCTGTGCCCATGTATGTTGTGCCTGCCTGCCTGCCTGCTTTCCTGAGTCATAAAAAAGTTTCAAATCATTTGGAACTGGAGTTACAGGTGCTTATGAAAGAATCGACTGCAGAGAATTAATGTGTGTTTTCTGGAATTACAGCAAGTGCTCTTATATGTACGACCCCATTGTTCCAGCCCACGTGTCTTCTCTCTTGATGAATTATGTGAGAAGATTGTACACCCTGTCCTCTCAGATGATCAGTATTGGTGGTTTTTAGTCCTCTCAACTGGGTCTTTGTGTTATAAAGTCTTTCATATTGTCTTCAATTTTCTTATTTTATTTTTTCTTTGTTTTTTTAATTTAATTTTTAGCCTTTTAACTCTAATGTAGGTTTCAATGACAAAACTCAATCTTTTGGAATGACAGTTCACATATTTTCAATGCATAACATTTTATTACTATAAAAGGTAAGTATTTTCTGGGTGGGGATGTAGCTCAGTAGTCATAAACAAAGCTCTAGGTTCAATACACTATAGTACAAAATAAGAAAAAGCCTTTACTTGGTGAAGTAGTCTATTTCAGCTACTTGTGAGACTGAGGAAGGAAGATCTTGCTCAAGACCTGCCTAAGTAAGTTAGATGTTGTCTCAAAATGAAACAAACAGACAGACAAACAAAATGAGGACTGGGCATGTAGCTCAGCAGTAGAGAACATGGTAAGTCCAAGGCCCTGGGTTCAATGAACAATATGGAAAAGAAAAAATTGTAATATTCATCATAGCTTCTTTGACCTATAAATTATTCCATGATGTAGTTTTAAAACTTCATATTGCCAGTGTGGTGTTGCATATTTTTAATCCCAGCATTCAGTAAGCAGAGGCACATGGATCTCTGTTAGTTTGAGGCCAGTCTGGTCTATCTACATAGCAAGTTCCAGAACAGCTAGGAATACATAGTAAGACCCTGTCTCAAGAAAAACAAACAAAATAAAACAAAACAAAAAACAATCCATTTGTAGATCTGGGAATGTAGCTCAATGGCAGATCACTTTACTATTATGGTCAAGGTCCTGAGTTCACTCATTAGCATGACAGAAATGAAAGAAAGCTGGGCACAGTGTTCTATGCCTTTAATCTCAGCACATGAGAAGCAGAGGCAGGTGGGTCTTTGTGAGTTCTAGGCTAGCCTTTTCTACAGAGTGAGTTCCAGTAAAGCCAGGGCTAGACAGAGAAACCCTGTCTCAAGAAATAAATAAGTAAGTAAATAAATAAATAAATAAATAAATAAATAAATAATTCTTATATGCAAGCTTTTTCTAATGTCTTTTTTCAAATTTTTATTAGATATTTTCTTCATTTACATTTCTTATTCCTAACTAAACTGAATAGTAGCAAGGAAAGTTATTTGCATGATAAAATCCCTTAAGTTTTGCTAGCACTGGCTTCATAGTATAGTGTTGGGCCAACTACTAAATGATTCATGTGAGGTTGAAAATAATGTATATTTTTTTCAGTGGTCAAGCACAAAGCTCTGTCTGTACTCATTACAGTCAGCATTCACTGTAATGTTCAGTTTTGCGTTTCTTACTGCTTTCTTGCCTGTATTCCTAGGCTCAACTCATAGTACCAATAAATCATACCACCCATCATCATTCCATTATGATTGTACATTTATTGTTTTTGCTTTTTCCAGGTTTGCTAGTTTTTTGTTTTATATATTTTGAAACTAATGTTACTAGAAGCAAACAAGTTTAGAATTATCTATCTTCTTTGTGAATCGAACCTTTTAACATTTTGTATTGGTTCTCTTTGAGTCTAATGTCTTAATCTATCTTCTGTTGCTATAAATGAATACCACAGACTGATCAATTTGTTAGGAAAGAGGTATCTTTTCTTAATATTTTTCTTTTCATTTAAATGTTAGTTATATTATTTCCCTTTCCTCTCCCCACCCCCTTCCATGTCTTCCCTCTCAAATTCATGACCTAGAAAAAGAGATGTGCTTGCATCATTGTTTTGAGAGTTAGGAAGTTCAAGACTGGGCAGCCAGATGTCATAAGGTCCTTCTTGCCCTTCTTGCCAGTAGGTAGAGACTGTCTATCGAGCCTGGTGGCAAGATAAACCACATCAGGGGGACAACTGAACATCCAGCTCAGGCCTTTCCTTCTTGTCTTATATAGCCATAGACCCACTGAGTCAGGGACTCCCACACATTGGCTCGCTTAACCTTAGTTACATGTTAAAGGACCCACTTTCAAGCACTGTAATTATACTAAGTTTAAACCTGCATTAAATTTCCATCTTCTTACCTTGGTGTGGTGGTACATTTCTTTAATCTCAGTACTCAGGAGGCAGAAGCATGCAGACCTCTGAACTCAAGGCCAGTTTGGTCTACAGAATGAGTTCCAGGACAGCCAGGGCTACACAGAGAAACCCCGTCTTAAAAAATCAATCAAATCAAATTAGGAAAAAACACCCTCATCTGACTTTATAACAGAGTTTAATCTCACCATGAGTTTTGGTGGTGATATCTAAACCATATCAGATACTTTTTTTGTTTGTTTGTTTTAGAATTTATCTTCTATGATAGTGGCTGCAGCTATAGCTCAGTTTATAGATTTTTTTTTCCTAGCTTGTATGAGGCTGTGAGTTGGATCCCAGTACAGGAACTGAAGTCAGGATCAGAAGTTTATTGGCAACACAGTGGTGACACAGAACATGTGCGAGTAGCCAAACAGTGTCTGGTTTGATCTAAGGCCCACACCATGAGATGGAACCCATATCTGACCCCACCCCAACACACACACTCATGCACAAACATATAAATATAACCTGCTAAACCTGTTTTTGTTGTTTGTATATATTTGATTTCAGGGCTGACCACTTTACATTAGATAACCAATTAGGGGGCTCATCCCTAGGAGAGGTTAATTATCCCTCTTCCAGCAGTCATTAGTTGCTTATAGTTCTTTGTCTAGGGGTGGGACACCCTCTCCCTGTAAAATTTTCCCTCTTAGTTTTTAGCATGTCTATTGATTGATATTGCTATTGTTCCAATCTTGTTTATCCAGCCATTTCTTTTTTGTTTTGTTTTGTTCGAAACAAAGTCTCTCTACGTAGCCCTGTTTTTCCTGGAATTCACTATGTAGTCCATGCTGGCCTTGAACTCAAAGAAATACACTAGTGCAGCTTATTTTTAGGAGAGACTACTTACTTCACAGCTGTCTTCCTGTTATTCTATCCCTTACAATACTTCTGCCCCCTCAATTTCCACTGAGCCATAGATGCAGGAGCTATGATGTAGAAATATTTATTGGGGATGGGCTCCCAATGATCCTTTGATCTATGTATTAAGTCCAGCGTAAATATTAAATAGTAGGATTCCTCGAGGATTTGTCATTGTTTCCCCTGTCTCTTTTCCTTCTTTATTGAAATCCCCCCCTCCCTAGCTGGAACCCTTTCTCCATTTTTCAATTTCTACTTCATATCACCTGTATTCCCTTTTGAAACGTCCTGCTTCAACCCCTACTATTGCTCCTTTATGCTTTCCTCTTCTATGTGGTTATTCATGTTGTGTCTGAAGATTTGTATCTAAGAACTACAGATGACAGAGAACACGTGGCATTTGTTTTTATGGAACCAGGTTACCTTAGTCATTATATTTCCTATGTCTGTCTATTTAGATGTAAATTTCATGATTGTTCATTTGTCAGATGAAGACATTTAAGTTGTTTCCATCTTCTGGCTATTATTACTAGATGACCATGACTGAACAAGTAATTGTGTAGGAGGACAGTGAATCATTTGGATGTATGCCAAGGAGTGACATATCTAGGTCACATTGTAGACCTACTTTTAGCTTTTTGAGACTTACCCACACTGATTTCCAGTATTATGTTATATTTGGCACTAAAATTGTACATGTACTATTATAGCTGACCTCTGGGGTAATGATTGAGGATACTTCATTCTTAATACTGTTTGTGTCTCCCCTCTTGGCAGCAGACACCTTTTTCAACTGATTTGATTTATTTTTTAATTCACTGTCCCAAATATTTTGTTGAGAATTTTGCATGTATCTTCATCAAGGAGATTTGTCCATATGCGTATATGTGAGATTTAATAGAATGGCTTACAGGATGTGATCCAGCTTGACCAACAATGCCTGTTTCCCAGAGGAAAGGTCAAAAGTTCGCCAGTTCTTTAAGTTCATAGGCTGGATGTCTTTGCAGCCCCAATCTGATACTGGAGTGGTGGTGAATTCCTAGAGAGCTAAGCTATTTGTCTTTAGCCTAAGTTGGAATCTTGAAGTAGATTTTAATGCTAGAGAAGGAATGCCTCAGCAACAAGACAGTTGGACTTGCCACCAAGACTGAAGGCAAGCAGGCAAAAAGCAAAAGCTCCCCTTTCATAAAAGGGCAACTTCCATGTCCTTTTATGTGGGCTTTCACCAGAAGGTGGGGCCCAGATTTTGGGTAGCTCTTCCAACTGCATATGATCCAATCAAGAAATTATCTCATAAGCATGCCCACACAGACATGCCCAGCTGCTTGGGTTTTATTTGATTCCAGTTGTCATAAAATTGACAACAAATGTTGGTCATCATAAGTCAACCCATTGTCAACTTGACATACAATCACATCTTATGTCATACTTATTTCCAAATAAAAACAATAGCCAGGTCATAATTCTGCTATGATATAACTATCACACATAGAACTATAAATTACATATTTTAGATGGTGGCAATATCCCTTGAGGAATGCTTAGTCTTTTAGCATCTCATAACACAAGACCACTGATCTTACCTCAGATAAATTATTATAGTGCGATAAAGAAATAGAGAAAAGAAAACACAAATATCTACTTAATATATGTACAAACAATGTAATTTTTGCAACTGGTTATGTGGCCTTAGCTGGGATTTATAACTAACTACCTTCCTCTACTGCCCATTCTATATTTTCTCCATCCTTTGCAAGTCTAGGCTCTTTTTCTTTATGAGTGCCCATACCTTCATTCCTGAAGAGTCTGTGCCCTTTGTCATCCTGCCTTAATTAGCACGTTTAATCACAGGACATAGTAGCACCAAGAGATAGTCTAAACGATCTCCTGCACTCCAGACATAAATCATCTTATTTTTTTTTCTTTTTGCTTCCATTGTGGAGAAGCAGTCCAATTTCTCCATGGTGATCTGGGGCTCACTGCCCCCCTCCTGGTCACCCCTGCCCACAATCATTCCCCCACACCCTCTTCCCCTCTCCCAGGAGTCCTGGGTACCCCCCCCCACCCTAGCACATCAAGTCTCTGAATGGCTAGGCATATCCTCTCCCATTGAGGCCAAACAAGGCAGCCCAGCTAGAAGTACATATCCCACATACAGGTAACAGCTTTTGGGATAGCCCCCACTCGAGTTGTTTGGGACTCATATGAAGGCCAAGCTGTACATCTGCTACATATGTGCAGGGAGGCCTATTTCTAGCCCATGTATGTTCTTTGGTTGGTGGTTCCATCTCTGAGAGCTCTAAGAGTCCAGGTTAGTTGACTCTGTTGGCCTTCCTGTGGAGTTCCTATCCCCTTAGGGGCCCTGCAATCCATCCTCCTATTCTTCCTTAAAGAGTCCCCAAGCTCCATCCACTGTTTGTCTGTGGGCATCTGCATCTGAGTCAGCTTCTGTATGGAGCCTCTCAGAGGACAGTCATGCTAGATTCCTGTCTGCAAACATAACAGAGTATTATTAATAGTGTCAGGGGTTGGTGCTTGCCCATGGGACGGGTCTCAAGTTGGGTCGGTTATTGGTTGGCCATTTCCTCGGTCTCTGCTCCATCCCCCATGCCTGCATTGCTTGTAGACAGGATAAATTTTGTGTTGAAAGTTGTGTGGGTGGGTTGGTGTCCCTACAGCTCCACTGGGGTTCTAGCCTGGCTATAGAAGGTGGCATTTTCAGGTTCCATATCCTCAATGCTGTGAGTCACAGCTAAGGTCACTCCTATTGATTCTTGGATGCCTCCCTTATCCCAGGTCTCTGTCTCTTTCTGGAGATACTCCCTACCCACCTCCCTGTCAGTTGCAGATTTCCACTCATTTTCTCTGCCGTCTGGTCATCTCTCCTGTTCCTCTCCTCACCTGATCCTGAACTACCCCCCCCCGCCCCAATTCTCCTTCCTATTCCTTCTCAGTTCCTCCATTTGCCTCTTATGACTATTTTATTCCACCTTCTAAATGAGATTTAAGTATCCTTGCTTGGGCCTTCCTTCTTGTTTGGCTTTTTTGGGTCAGTGGAGTATAGCATAGCTAATATACACTTATGAATACATACCATGCACATCCTTGGGGACTGCGTTATCTCACTCAGGATGATATTCTGAACTACCGTCCATTTGCCTGCAAAATTCATGTTGTCTTTGTTTTTAATTGCTGAATAGTATTCCATTGTGTATACCACATATTTATCCATTCTTCAGTTGAGGGGGCCACTTCCATTTGATAATGGATTACTGCTGTATGGTTTGATGAATCAAGAAATACCCAGCTCATGATGGACAGCTCAGGTCACATAGTAACTTGGTGACTCATTGTCAAATTTTCAATTTTCCCTAAGGCCCAATAGTAGGTCAAGAACTATCTCTCAAAGGGAGGACAATTGTCTGCAGATGCATTGCTCCAAAATCCCAAAGGTCTCTGTGATTCACCTATAGTGGCTTGCCAAAGGCTCCAAAGAGTGTCTTTCTTTGCCATTGACACCTCAAGTATCTTTGGATCATATGGTTCTACTGATAGAACAGTTTTCACAACTGCCTGGGCCTGTTGAAGAGCCTTTTTCATTCCAAGCCCCACACAGAGCAAGCAGCTTTATGAGTCATTTGGTATATGGGCCAGAGTAGCACACCCAAGTGAGGAATGCGCCGCCTCCAGAATCTAAATGGGCCCAGTAAGCATAGTACTACTTTCTTGGTGGTGGGAGGGGCCAGGTGCAATAATTTATCCTTTACTTTAGAAGGAATATCTCTGCATGCCCCACACCACTGAACTCTTAGAAGTTTCACTTAGGTAGAAGGCCCTTGAATTTTGGTTGGATTTTATTTCTCATCATAATATGGATTACCAACCAGTCTAAAGAGGTTACTATCTTCTGCTCATTTCATAATAAGCATAATGTCACTAATGTAGTGGACCAGTGTGATATTTTATGTAAGAGACCCATGATAAAGTTTCCTTAGAACTAAGATACGACAGAAGGCTGGAGGGTTAATATACACTTGTGGTAAAACTGTGAAAGTGTACTGCTAGCCTTGTTAGCTGAAATCAATTTGCCCCTGGTCCTTATGGACAGGTACTAAGAAAAAGGAATTTGCTAGATCCGTAGCTGCATACCACGTGCCAGGAGATATGTTAATCTGTTCGAGTAAGAAGGACACCACATCTGGCACAGCAGCTGCATTCGGAGTCATGCCTTGATTAAATTTCTGATAGTCCATTGTCATTTTTCACAATCCACCTGTCTTCTGCAAAGGCCAAACAGGAGTGTTAAAGGCATATATGGTGAGAGCAGCAACTTGGAGGTCCCGTGGATCTGTGTCTTGCTTCAATAGTGTTTGAACAGAACAAACCCAAGGACTCCCACTTTATTAGCTTTCAGCCGCCTTACAAATCTCTCTAGTCACAGCTTCCAGGACCATCTCCTCACCCAATGCCTTCGGCTCCTAGGACCAGCCAGCACTGTCTTCGTGGTTAGCCCCACACTCGGGATTAGCCATGACTTCTCAGATTCGTCGGAACTATTCCACCGAAGTGGAAGCTGTGGTGAACCGTGGGTTCAACTTGCACCTGCGGGCCTCCTACACCTACCTTTCTCTGGGCTTTTTTGATCGGGATGATGTGGCTTTGGGGGGCGTAGGCCACTTCTTCGGCGAATTGGCCAAGGAAAAGACCAAGGGCACCGTGTGTCTCCTCAAGTTGCAGAACGATCACGGAGGCCATGCACTCTTTCAGGATGTGCAGAAGCCATCTCAAGATGAATGTGGGTAAAACCCAGGAAGCCATGGAACCTGCCTTGGCCCTGGAGAAGAACCTGAACCAGGCCCTCTTGGATCTGCATGCCCTGGGTTCTGCCCGCACAGACCCTCATCTCTATGACTTCTTGGAAAGTCACTTCCTGAATAAGGAGGTGAAGCTCATCAAGATGAGCAACCACCTGAACAACATCCATAGGCTGGCAAGGACACAGCCAGCGCATACTGGTATGCCCCAGGCATCTATGGGTGAATATCTCTGAGCGCCTCACTCTCAAGCACAACTAGGTCTCTGCCTTCCAAGGGGCTCCCTCTTCTCTTCACCAGCCTGCCTCAGGACCTCCACGTGAATGAACATCTCAAGCCATTAGGTAGCTTTGTAACCACCCTGGAGCTTCTTCAAAGTCTTGGATCAAGTAAAAATAAAGCTTTTTGAAACAGCAAGAAGGGGGGTGGGGTGGTAATGGTGATAATTACTACTCTAATTTCACGAAAGAAATACTATTATATCTAAAACAATAGATTGACCCTCAACACAGTGATAGTGATTTCAACACTCCAATCATGAATAGGTAGGTCAACTGGAAACAAACCAAACAAAAAAACTCTGGGATTAAATTACATCATAAATCAAATGGACCTTATGGATTTCTTCAGAACATTCTACCCAAACATTAAATAATAGACATTCTTCTCAGCAGCCTATAGAACTTTCTCCAAAACTAACTACATGTTAAAATACAAAACAATGGGGCTGGAGAGTTGGCTCAGTGGTTAAGAGCACTGACTGCTCTTCCAGAGGTTCTGAGTTCAAATCCCAGCAACCACATGGTGGCTCACAACCATCTGTAATGGGATCTGATGTCCTCTTCTGGTGTGTCTGAAGACAGCTACAGTGTACTCATCTACATAAAATAAATAAATCTTTTTTAAAAATACAAAACAAGACTCAACAAATATAGAACATAAAATAACATCCTGGCATTGTATCTGACTACAGTGGAATAAAGATGGATATTTAAACAGCAATAGAAAATACAAAAGTATGCAAACTACTGGAAACTAAAGAAAGTACTATTAAGTGATAACCCGCTGAAGGAAGAAACAAGAAGTAAATTAAAAAATTCTTATAATGGAATGAAAATGAAAACACACCACAATAAAATTGGTAGTACACAGTGAAGGTGGTCGTAAGAGGAAAGTTTATAGCACCAAGTACCTACAGCAAAGATTTTTGAGTGATTTCAAAGTAATAAATTAAGGATGGATATTGCATACACTAGCAAGATTTTGCTGAAAGGACCCAGATATAGCTGTCTCTTGGGAGGCTATGCCAGGGCCTAGCAAACACAGAAGTGGATGCTCACAGTCAGCTATTGGATGGATCAAAGGGCCCCTAGTGGAGGAGCTAGAGAAAGTACCCAAGGAGCTAAAGGGAACTGCAACCCTATAGGTGGAACAACAATATGAACTAACAAGTACCCTGGAGCTCTTTTCTCTAGCTGCATATGTATCAAAAGATGGCCTAGTCGGCCATCAGTGGAAAGAGAGGCTCATTGGACTTGCCAACTTTATATGCCTCAATACAGGGGAACACCAAGGCCAAGAAGTGGGAGTGGGGGGAAAGGGAGTGTGGGGGGGGAGGGTATGGGGGTCTTTTGGGATAGCATTGGAAATATAAATGAAGAAAATACCTAATTAAAAAAAAGAAAACCAGCCGGGCGTGGTGGCACACGCCTTTAATCCCAGCATTCGGGAGGCAGAGGCAGGAGGATTTCTGAGTTCGAGGCCAGCCTGGTCTACAAAGTGAGTTCCAGGACAGCCAGGGCTATACAGAGAAACCGTGTCTCAAAAAATCAAAAAAAAAAAAAAAAAAAAAAAAAAAAAAAAAAGGAAAAAAAAAGAAAACCTTGGTAAAAGAAGAGCAAATAACATCACAAAACAGAAGCTTGGAAGAGATAATCAAAATCAGTACCAATCTTAATGAAATATAAACAAACCATACAAGAATCAATGAAACAGAAAGTTGGTTCTTTAAATGGTTTAATAAGATTAACAAACTGATATAGCTGTCTCATATGAGACTATGCCGGGGCCTAGCAAACACAGAAGTGGATGCTCACAGTCAGCTATTGGATGGATCACAGGGCCCCCAATGGAGAAGCTAGAGAAAGTACCCAAGGAGCTGGGGGGATCTGCAACCCTATAGGTGGATCAACATGATGAACTAACCAGTATCCTGGAGCTCTTGACTCTAGCTGCATATGTATCAAAAGATGGCCTAGTCGGCCATCACTGGAAAGAGAGGCCCATTGGACTTGCAAACTTTATATGCCCCAGTACAGGGGAACACCAGGGCCAAAAAGTGGGAGTGGGTGGGTAGGGGAGCAGGGCAGGGGAGGGTATAAGGGGACTTTCAGGATAGCATTGGAAATGTAAATGAAGAAAATATCTAGTAAAAAAAAAGATTAACAAACCCTTCCCAAAATAACCAAAAGAGAGAATTCAAGTGAGTTAAAATGGGCAATAAAAGAGAAACCTTTCAATGGACACTGAAGAAATTCAGAGATTTATATGAACATACTTTAATAATCTATATTCCATTAAACTGGATGGAATCTAAATCTAAAAGTAATGGATGAATTTCTAGATATGCATGGCCTACTAAAACTAAACCAAGATGAAAGAAACAGTTTAAATAGACTCCTAACATTGAACGATATAGAAGTAGTAACTGAAAATCTCTCAACTAAAAAGCACAGAACCAGAAGGATCCAGTTCAGAATTTTATCAAACCCTCAAATAACTAACACCACTACTCCTCAAATTATTTCACAAAATAGGAAAGTTCCAAATTCTTTTTATGAAGCCAGTGTCATGCTGACATAAAACCCAGACAAAGCCACAAAAATAACATTATCAGCTAGTATCTCTGATGAACACAAAAATTTTGAGTAAAATACTTGCAAACCAAGTTCAAGAACACATTTAAAAGAGTATTTACCATGACCACTTCAGCTTCATCCCAGAGTTGCAGGAATGGTCCAACATATGGACATTAATAAATATAATTTACCACATAAAAAGACTCAAAGACACAAACCATATGACTATCTCACTGGATGTTGAAAAGACTTTTGACAAAATCAATATCACTTCATGATAAAAGTCCTAGAGAATTTGGGAATACAAGGGACATAGCTCAGCCTAATGAAGGCAACTATGTAGCAACCCTCAAACCAACATCATGCTAAATAGAGATAAATGAAAATCATTTCTACTAAAATAAGAACAAGTTGAGGATGTGTACTTTCTTCTCTTTTGCTCAACATAGTACTGAAAGTCTTTATTTTTGTGTGAAATATATTTTGATTATATTGTTCCTCCTGATTTTGCAAATCCTGATGTAGAACTCCCAGTTATTTCTCCAGAACCATATCTGCGTCATTACACCATGCTTCCTGCCATGATGATAATAGACTAAGAACCTCTTAACTGGAGGCCAGCTCCAATTAAATGTTTTCCTTTATAAGAGTGCATGGTCGTGGTGTCTTGAAGCAATAGAAACCCTAACTAAGAGAAGTTGGTACCAGGGGTTGGCTATTGCTGTGATAAGCCTGAATGGGCTTTGTTTGGAAGAATGTGGAGGATTAGATAAGCAGTTGAATGCTTTAAGCGCACCTTAGTGGGTTGTACTAGTAGAATACAATGGAGCTAGGGGGTGATTTGAACTGTGGGGCCTCGCTCAAGAGATTTCAGAGGAGAAGAACATTATTATGTGGCCTAGACACTGTTCTTGTGCTATTTTTCTCTTGTCCAAAAAATCTGCCAGAAAGGACATCGGCTGCGAAGTTTGGGGTTCGATGAAGATTGAAGTCATGGCTGGTGCAGAAAATGATGGCCAATTCCAGTTCACTGGTATTAAAAAATATTTCAACTCTTTACCCTCACAGGTAGATTGAATTGTGTCCTGGCCACATACGGAGGCATTGCTTTGCTGGTCTTATACTTCAAGTTAAGGCCTAAGAAAACTCCAGCTGTGAAAGCAACATAAATGGATTTTGAAATGTCTGACCTCACCTGTTAAGTCCCATGCCTGAAGAAGCTGATGTGAACTCATCATGTAATACTCAATTTGTACAATAAGTTATGAACCTGGAAAAAAAATCTGCCAGAGGCTAAATTGAAGAGTCATGGATTAATAGCTCTGGCAGAGAAAATTTCAAAACAGCTTGGTATTAGTGTTGCTTGGTTATTAGTTGTCACACTTATGAAGATCTAAAATGAAAAGGATCAAGATGAGCAAGGAAAAATACAAAATGTATAGTTAGAGGAGAAAAGGAACACCAGAATTTTTTTTTTTTAAAAATAAAACTGATACTAAAGGGAATAAAGAGAATGGTGACCTCAAGGAAAGACCTCACCCAGCTAAGCAGCCAACTTGTGAAAAAGAATTAAAGAAAAGCTTAGGGGTGGATGTGGTGGTACACGCCTTTACTCCTAGCAGTCAGGTGGCAGAAGCAGGCAGCTCTCTGGGTTCAAGGCAAGCCTAGCATACAGATCAAGTTTCAGGACAGCCAAGCTTGGGCAGTGAAGGACATTATCAAAAACAAAAAGTTCATGAAAATGTATTTGAACGAGGGGGCCATGTTCCTTGCCAGCAAACAAAAAACTTGCCAGCTTTGGTCATGTGATTCTGGCTTTGAATAAAAAAAGGGGAGGGGGGTTATGGAATCTCTACAACTAAGAAAAGCCACTGAGGCCAGTGACCCTGAACTGCGCCCTACAGAGGCTATTGTGTGAAGCTGTGAAGGTTAAGCCTGGATTGCTTGTAAGACCCCAAAATGATAGATGCCAGAGTCATGGAATACCTGTTGAGGAGAGCTGCTGACAGAGAGTAGAAACAGCCCAAGAGAATAAAGTATTTTGAGGTCAACAAAGCTAAAATAAATTGAAGATCTGAAGAGAGCTTTGACATTGACACGGAGATGTAGAGTTTAGACTTTGCCCAGCAGGTTTTCAGTCATGCTTTAGTCCAACTATTTCCTCCCTATATCCCCTTCCTTCCTGTTTGGAGTGGCAATGTATATTCTGTGCCATTGTATATTGGAAGTATGTGGCCTGGTTTTTGATTTTGATTTTACAAGGGATTATAGTTAGGATATTGCCATGAATATCAGAGATTGAACTGTGAAGAGTTGACGCTGTGATAGAATATTGTGGCTTTTCAAGTTTGACTAAATGCATTTTGTATTATGATATGGCTATAAGCCAGTGGGGTCCAGGAAGTAGAATGTGATGGTTTGAATGAAAATAACCCTCATAGGCTCATAGAAAGTGGCACTATTAGTGGCTGTGGCTTTCTTGGAGTAGGTGCAGCCTTGTTGGAAGAAGTGTGTAACTGGGCTTTAATGTTTTAGAAGTTCAATCTAGGCACAGTGACTCACTTGCTGTTCCTGCTGCCTGTTGATGAAGATGTAGAACCTTCTAGCTACCTCTCTAGCACCATGTCTGCCTGAGTTGCCACCATGCTTCTCACTATGACGGTAATGGACAAAAACCTGTGAATTGTAATCTACCTACAATTAAATGTTTCCCTTCATAAGAGTTGCTATGGTCATGGTATCTCACCACAGCAATAAAACCACCACTAAGACAAAGGGTAAAAGGAGAATAATAGGATTATTAGTGTTGAATGTGGAGGAAGATTAGAGGGCAGAGTAGAGGAGGGCGTAAGGGAGGGATAACTAACATTAAATTTTTTTTGAAAGAGATTGTATGGAAACCTACTACTGTAGGAGCTTCTGAAAATATTTATATACACACATGTGAAAAAGAATTCAAATGTAGTCATCATGTAACAGGTTGACAATTATCCTATCAAAAGTTATCAAAAGGATAACAAGTCAAAAGCCTAGTGCCAGGAATGGGCTATCCCTTTTGGAGTTGTTAGCCAGTGAAGTCCTATAGTTACTCAATGATACAAGCTACTACTGTCAATGGAGTTGATTCCATTCCTGAGTTTGTCAACAAGGCCCTATTGCTAAAGACATCACTTGAGCCATAGGACATGAAGAAATCAAGATGCTACTCTACTGGAAATTTCATTTTTATTAGCTAGTTTTCATAGTACTGAAAGCTGTTGTATAATTTCCTAGAGTAGAAAAGAATCCCAAACTCTGCCCAAATGTGAAACTTTTGAGATAACAAATCATCATTCTGGAAAGACATGTTCACTGATGCCATAATGGCCCAGAATTATGGGAGTAACCAAGAACTTTGTGGCTATATTTAAGGCCTGGAACCTGTGGCTAGACAGGTCATATGCTATAGATGAGAACCTACTACTATTATTCTTCTAAATGGACACACTATTAAACTGATTCCTAATGGTACATCATTAAACTCAGAGATTAGTGCATCTGTCAACCCTCATCAAAGAAACGTTTTCTTGTAGTCAATGATTAATATAAATACCCACAACCAATCAGGGTGTAGAGAACAAGAGACAGGGAAATCTTAGCCATTAAATGAGATATTTACATCACATCCTCTCCACCTAAGGCTCAAGGATCACTGTGGAGAAGCAGAAAGATCATGAGATCCAGAGGAATGAGACAACTATAAGAAAACAGTGTTTACTGGATACAACTGGGCAGTTTCACAGCAGTTGAGACAGCTTGCACAAAACCTGTTCAAGCTCAAGTCTGACAAAATTTCAGCATGAAAAATAGAGGCAGGGGGCAGCTGGAAGATAGCTCAAAGGTTAAGAGCACTGACAGCTCTTCCAGAGGTCCTGAGTTTAATTCCCAGCAACCACATGGTGGCTCACAACCATCTATAATGAAGTTTAGGACCTTCTTCTGACATGCAGGCATGTATGCAGGCAGAATACTGTGTACATAATAAATAAATCCATCCTAAAAAAAAAAAAAGAAAAATAGAAGTGGGAACTCCTACTCCTACATATATCAAAGATACTCTGAGGTAGGCAGATGTCTTGATCGTTCCAAATAAGATGGCAGTATTTACCCATCTGGAATTCGAGGCTAGCAAATTAATCCTTCAAACTGGAGTGCATGAGGTTTAAAGTTATGGCTAAGTCTCATGTTGCTGGTAATCTAGTCACAATTATTAGGTAGATGGGCATCAAAACAGGCTGTTATGACAGGAAATACAGGTAATTATATCCAATTGTCCATTACATCCAGTAATTTGTTGTCTTCACATTTATTTCAGTCTTGGTATCCAAGTTCTGGGTCCTGGCACATGTTAAGTGAGAACTGTACTCAAGAAAACAACCCTGAGCCAGGCATGGTGGTGCACACCTTTAATTTCAGCTAAAGATTTTAATGTCAATAGTAACATAGTAATCTATTAGACTTAATATTGTCCCCCTTTTCTTGGAGGACAATGCTCTATTGTTTTGCAGGTTTCTAAAGCTGACATCATTATGATTCCTACCATTTCCAACACTATATTAAAGGTAAATTCTAAATATTTCAGACATTTTAAAAGTACCTAAATATGAAATGATTTAAGAAATAGGAACTTAAAGGAACTTGAACTAAATTTTCCTGAGTGCTTACTTATAAATCAAACCAAGTTAAACACTTTGGTGAGGGCTTTATATATGAACTTACAGTGTAACATACATCTAAAGATAGTATGCAGAAACATATTCTCCTAAAGGCAAGGTGACCTTATTTATAAGACAATGTAATATAGCAAAAACATATTTAACAACATAAGAAGGAACATTAATGTAGATTGATGGAAAAGAAAAGATGAGCCAGATATAAGGCCATATATACACAGCTGCTAATTTTTGATAAAGATGCCCAAAAATCCACATTGAAGAAAATACAGCATCTTCAAGAAATGGGGTTATGAAAAGTAGATGTCCACATGCAGAAGAATGAAAATCAACCTGTGTACCTCACTTTGCACAAAATTCAACACAATCAGTGATATTAACAAGGATATTTAACACAAGACTGATATTAAATCAGGGATATCAACGCAAGACTGGAAACTCTGAAACTGTTAGAGGAAAAACTATGAAGTACACTTCAAGATGCAGGCATATGTAAGGACTTTCTGAGTGAGACTTCACTGGAAATTATCAACAGAATAAAGAGAATGGAAACATCATAGCTAGTTATACATCCAACAGAGATCAATATCTAGAATATAAAAGAACTCAAGAAACTAGTCATCAAGAAAACAACCCTGAGCCGGGCGTGGTGGCGCACGCCTTTAATCACAGCACTCAGAGGCAGAGGCAGGCAGATTTCTGAGTTTGAGGCCAGCCTGGTCTACAGAGTGAGTTCCAGGACAGCCAGGGCTACACAGAGAAAAAAATAAATAAATAAAAAGAAAACAACCCTGTCAAAATATGGACTAAGAAACTGAACAGAATTCTCAAAGAAAGAAATGCAAATGGATAACAGATATTTTAAAGTGTTCAACATCATTAGCAATCAGGGAAATGCAAATTGAAACTAATTAAAGATTCCACCTCATTACAATCTGAATGGCTATCATCAAGAAATCAAATAAAAACAAATGCTGAGGGGGAACCGGCAGCCATTATCCATTGTTGGTTGGAGTGCAAATTAATGCAGCCACTATTTATGAAATCAGTGTAGAGGTTTCTCATAGAGTTAAAAGATTGTGACCCCACTAACCACTCCTGAGAATATACCCAATGGGATTCATATTCTACCAAAGAGACATTTGCCTATCTATGTTCACCACTACTTTAAAATGAAAGTTTCAGGAAAATGGATGGAACTGGAAAATATCATACAAAGTGAGATAACCCAGACCCAGAAAGACAAATGCCATATGGGATTCTAGCTTCTAAACTATTGATTTTTATATTTGATTTGGAGTGCCTGATAGAAAGGGCCCATGTGATGGGGGAGGGGAAGAATCCTTCATAAAGGATGGAGATGGTAGAACACAGGCAATATTAAAGTACAAATGGGAATTTAGGGAGTGTCTTACTTTAGTTTCTATCACTGTGGTCAAGACCATAAGCAAAAGCAAACTTGGGAAGAAAGGGGTTTATTTAGATTATACTTCTTCCTCACAGTTCATCGTTGGGGGAAGTCAGGGCAGGACCTCAAGTAGGAGCCTAGAGGCAGAAACTGAAGCAGAGGCTATAGAGGCTTGCTCTCCATTGCTTTCTTAGATACCTTTAGTATAAGTCATCTAGCCCACATCAGCCACCAATCAAGAAAACACCCTGTAGCTTCCTTATAGCTCAGTCTGTTGGAAGCATCTTCTCAATCAAGGTATTCTCTTCTGAAATGTTGTGTCAAGTTGACAGAATAAAACAACAACAAAACATCACTAGCACAGGGAGCTTTAAAAGGTTTGATAGGGGAGGGGGACAGGCAATGAGGGAGAGGAAGAGGTGAGGGACAGGTCAATGAAAACTAAGGCTTTATGATTTTATTTCTTATGGAAGACACTAATTTGCAAGCGAATTTAAAATATAAATTAAAAAAACTTAATGGAGATTAAACACAGGAATCCTGCATGGGGAGACAATGATGCTCCCAGAAAACATGGGTTATTAAAAAGCAAAGCTTCAGTGCCAGGCATGGTATACTTTCTTAGGAGTTGTGCATGTACATCAGCACAGGATATTGCACAATGCTCTTCGTTATCCACCATAACTAGATAGTAAGACTCTATTGTTGAATACTTTGACTAACGGATATAGAAAAATCAACCTAGAACTAACCAGGAAGCTCCCTCCCTGCTGGCTATCATTCATGGTGCTGGAAGGTGCTATGAATTAGCCTTCCAAGGGTGGGCATTACTTTTTCTAAAGGCTTTTGTGTTAGTTATCTCTCATCTATTCTATCTTTCCATCCCCCATTACAATTTAACCTTTCTTGTTTCATTATTTTCCTTTAACCCTTTATACCATTGCATTTTATTCCCCCCCATCCCCCTTAAAAGCCCATGAGCCCATGATCCCTTAATGAACTGCCTGACCTCTATGGGTATTCCAAATAAAATACACATATCTGAAGATCCAAATCTAACTTTTCTAAGTAAGAGAAAGCATGCAGAATTTGTCTTTCTGGTTCTGGATTACCTCATTCTGAATGATTGTCTTCAGCCCCATCCATTTATCTGTGAAATTTGTAATCTCTTTGACAGGGTATCTCTATGTAGTCCTTATCCTAGAGCTTGCTATGTAGCAGACCAGACTGGCCTTGAACTCACAGAGATCCTCCTGCCTTTGCCTCCTGAGTGCTGGGATTAAAGAAGTGTCATTCTTAAAATGTTCTTAGATATCCATTAATTTTTAAGAAATAATTTTGCTGAGTACAACAATCTTTGTTGACAGCTCAAGTAGCTTGCAAAGCCTGGGCTATATTCGAAAGCTTCCCTGGTTTTTAGATTGCATATGAGCAAAGTGATGTTACACTGATTTTTCTGACTAACATGTGATTTGACATATTGTTGTTACAAGTTTTAATATAGTTTCTTGGTTGGAATTTTGACTATGATGTATTGTGGAAAGGGCTTGGATTTTGCCTTGTCTACTTGGAACTCTAAAGTGTCTTGTAGCCTCCCTTAACCTTTTTTTTTTAATTTTTAATATTTTTATTACATATTTTCCTCAATTACATTTCCAATGCTATCCCAAAAGTCCCCCATAGCGCCCCCCACTTCCCTACCCACCCATTCCCATTTTTTTGGCCCTGGCATTCCCCTATATTGGGGCATATAAAGTTTGCAAGTCCAATGGGCCTCTCTTTCCAGTGATGGCCGACTAGGCCATCTTTCGATACATATGCAGCTAGAGACAAGAGCTCCGGGGTTCTGGTTAGTACATCATGTTGTTCCAACAATAGGGTTGCAGATCCCTTTAGCTCCTTGGGTACTTTCTCTAGCTCCTCCATTGGGAGCCCTGTGATACATCCAATAGCTGACTGTGAGCATCCACTCCTGTGTTTGCTAGGCCCCGGCATCGTCTCACAAGAGACAGCTATATTTGGGTCCTTTCAGCAAAATCTTGCTAGTGTATGCAATGGTGTCAGCGTTTAGAAGCTGATTATGGGATGGATCCCTGGATACGGCAGTCTCTAAATGGTCCATCCTTTCATCACAGCTACGAACTTTGTCTCTGTAACTCCTTCCCTGGGTGTTTTGTTCCCAATTCTAAGAAGGGGCACAGTGTCCACACTTTGGTCTTCATTCTTCTTGAGTTTCATGTGTTTAGTAAGTTGTATCTTATATCTTGGGTATCCTAAGTTTTGGGCTAATATCCACTTATCAGTGAATACATATTGTGTGAGTTCTTTTGTGATTGTGTTACTTCACTCAAGATGATGCCCTCCAGGTCCATCCATTTGGCTAGGAATTTCATAAATTCATTCTTTTTAATAGCTGAGTAGTACTCCATTGTGTAAATGTACCATATTTTCTGTATCCATTCCTCTGTTGAGGGACATCTGGGTTCTTTCCAGCTTCTGGCTATTATAAATAGGGCTGCTATGAACATAGTGGAGCATGTGTCCTTTTTACCGGTTGGGACATCTTCTGGATATATGCCCAGGAGAGGTATTGCTGGATCCTCCGGTAGCTCCCTTAACCTTAAAGCAGGCTGATCCAGACTTTGACCTTCCTGCCACTAAGAAGGAAATTACCTAGGCCTTCTGACCTTGATGGCTCTATTTGCTCTTCTCCAAGACTCTGCTTCCTGCTGAAAGGTCCTTGAGATGTTCTGGAGACACACCTTGTAGATCGCCTACGGGCTGGCTCCAGGCACCAAGAATGGGCTGGTGAGGTGGGCCTACCCTCTTTTTTTTGTTGTTTTTGTTTTTTGAGACAGGGTTTCTCTGTGTAGCCCTGGCTGTCCTGGAACTCACTCTGTAGACCAGGCTGGCCTCGAACTCAGAAATCCGCCTGCCTCTGCCTCCTGAGTGCTGGGATTAAAGGCGTGCACCACCATAAGCACGGACTTTCAGTAAACTTCACAGGCCTTGAACAGAAACGTGTCTTGGCCTCCATTATTTCTCTCCCCGTTTCCTTCTGAAGGAACCTAGTGGGGAAACCCCCACTCAATTCCTGATTCAGCGTGCACCCAAGAATCACGAACAGATGACCATCTTGATGCAAAAACACGAGCATAATGGCTGAGCTCCGGGTCGAAACGTATCCCACGCAGGAGACAGTAGTTTCGACTGTTTTATGGTAGAACTCCGGGTCAAAACATATCTCATGCAGGAGACAGTGGTTTCGACCACGAGGCTTGGAAGCTAGGTGTTTTTATAGAATAGGGGTAAGGCTGGGGGAGGAAATGGCGCAGTTTCACATGATTGGTTCATTTAAACATCATTAGGGAGGAATTGGTCTGGTTTCACATGATTGGTCCATTTAAACATCAGCAGCCTGTTAACATTTAAGTTAGGTCAGAAGGACAGGAGATAGGGAGGCACCGGGCCAGTCCGGCATGTCATTCTCTTTATCTTTATGGCTAAGCAGCCTCAGGAATGTCTTAACGACAGGCCTGCCCGGGCATGTCCTGGCCTGTTCTGCTATGTTCTCAGCCCCAGGTTTCAAAGCTCACAAACAACTCTTTGGGATATTTGACATAAATTACATGAATCACAGGTCAAAAGTTTTATTTTCTTTCACTTCCATACAGCTCCAACTTCCCACTCAGGAACCCAGTTAGTGTGGCTGCAGGCGGCTACATCTTGTGTTTGGATGACCATTTTCCCCTCTAGGTTTGTGAATTTTTTTGTTAAATTTTTATTATCTTGTCTCTACACAATATTACATTTGATTTCTCAAAAACTTCCTGGCGCTCCTGTATTTATTTATTTTTGTCATGTTTGTTAATTTTCCTTTATTTATATTTTAATAATGTATTATTGTCTAGACCTTATCTTCTAGCCCAAATTCATTCTTCTGCTTAGTTTTGTTTGTTGATCTTTCTTACCACTGCATTTTTATTAAATTGGTTGACTCTTATTTCTAGTATTTCTAATCACTTCATTTTCAGAGTCTCAATTTCATTTTTGATATTTTCCTCTGTGTTTGAAGATTTCTTCTATAAATTATGGAGCATTTCATTCATTTTGATAACTTTCTTTTTCTCATCCTGAATTGACTTTCTTCTTTTATTCATCTGTTTGTTGGACTCTTCTATATGGTCATTAATTTTTTCTGGCACTGCATCTATCTCATTGTCTTTGGTTTCTAGTCTTTTAGGAACTGTCTAGGTGTTGTAGTGGGTCAATGTCTCGTAGTTTTGTTTCTTTGTTGTGTTTTGCACATCTGTTGGGATGAAGATTTCCTCCAGCTTTTTCAAATCTTCTTTTCTTTCCCATTTTATTTATTTATTGTTGTTTTATTTATTTATTGTTGTTTAATTCCTCCTGGTGAGTTATCTTCATGTTGGATGCTTTCAACCTTTATGGTAGATTTTTAGGAGGTTGCTTTCTATCTCTGTATCTGCTTCTTTTAGCAAATGATACAATACATTGTTCTGGGTCAGGAGCATGGAAGGGTGCATATCTTAAGACTACAGCTAAGCATTAGCTTAGATTGTAAAAGTTGATTACAGGGGAAAGCCAAGACAAGCAAGTTGGTTGTTACATTGTTCTCTTAAAGGCACATTAAACAAACAAGATGAGTACACAGTAAGATAGCAGTCATAAGTGACCTCAAGATGTATTATTAACTTTGGCTGTGAGGTCCAGCAAGAGTTCCAGACTCCTAGAATGCAAGCACTATTTTCAGAATAATGAATCATCATACTTTCTCTTTAGAAATAGGAGCTATTATTTTTCTGTCTTAACTTTCTTTTCATCCACTCTCACAGATATAGCTTCCAACTCACTGTCTTACTCAAACTTCTCCAGCCTCCTGATATTTTAATACATCTTTGTATGTCTCTCCTCCAATTTGCTAATCATTATGTTATATAGCTAAAGTCTCCAATGTGAGGTACATACTTGTAATTGTAATCATGTTTTTGGTGACTTAACACCTTTCTTTTTTTAAAAGAGATTTTATTTATTTTATTTATATGAGAACACTGTAGCTGTCTTTAGACACACCAGAAGAGGCCATCAGATCCCATTACAGATGGTTTTGAGCCACCATGTGGTTGCTGGGAATTGAACTCAGGACCTTTGGAAGAGCAGTCAGTACTCTTTACCACTGAGCCATCTCTCCAGCCCCAATACCCTTATTGGGTAATTGGGGCTGGAGAGATGTGTAATTGGGTAATGACTTTCTTTGTCTCTTTTTCCCATAATAGATTGTTTTTTTTTTTTTTACATTTTATATATATATATATATTTTTTTTTTGAGGAAACACTCAGGTACATGTCTACTGATAATCATGAGGTAGCATGAAGTAAACATGAAGCAGGCCATTCATGAGTTGTCATGTTAAGTATCTTGGTAACACAGGGCACAATCTCCATGACAGGCTCAGATGCTTCCGTGGAAGGCTGGCGGTCCTTGTTAATTTGCATACCCCAAGCCCACGGGAGTTGCAGCTCTTGGCAGGCTGCCTCTGCCATCAGGCTTGGGACTCTGTTCTGGTTTTAGGTTTGGGCTTGTTTTGATCTGTAAGAAGTCATATGCTATACTTCCTAATAGGCCCTGTGGAACTACATCAAACCAGGGCTCTGAGGGGAATGAACTGAGCTGGTCGCCACTGAAGATGGGTCAGTGAGCCAGTAGTTCTTCAGCAGGCTGCTGTCCCACCTCCTGAGCTTCCGACGAGAACAGTGGTGAGGTTCTGCCCACAGCTCGCTGAGCACTCGGCAAACAGTGCCACTGAGCCACAGGTCCACGAATTTGCACTTATAAATGTCCTAGGTGATGCTGATCCGGCTGATTATGGGTCCACAGTTTTGAGAAGTACTGATCTAAATAAAATTTCCTTTTCTCTGAGTAGAAAAACCAACTGAAATACATAAGATATTAATAATACAAAAATATAATATAGCGTCTAAGAAAAAGAAAATTACTGCTATACATTGTAGTTTGAACTAAAAATATCTCCAGATCTCTCTGTATTTAGAAATTGAAAGTTCACACTTACAAAAAAACTTAAAAAGATATTATCTTATATTTTCAAAAGGTGCTCACCACAAGATTCCTTTAAAGACCAAACTATTCTGGTATATTTTTACAAAGTAAAACCAGAATCAACTACATATTATACTACATGTATCCCCATATGTCACTAAGGCTAATGATAATTGTTTTTTACAGCCTAGTATACCAGAACAAAGAGCATCAACTGGAATAGTAAACTGCCCGGGCCTAGAAAAAAGAGGTTTCATCTTTCGATTCAAGGCTCTAACACAATACTCTTCTATGAGCACATTGCAGACTGCCCTGTCCCTCGACATGAAAATACACCCAGAAAATACAACAGTCCCACTGCATCCCTTCCTAATAAGTGCACACTGTGGCTTTACATTCACACAGACCAACAAAGGTAACACTTCAAAACGTAAAAAACTAGATTGTTTAAGACAGATAAACCTCATTACTGCCATTCTAAAACTTAATTTTCTGTTTGCTTCGTAGATTTTTTTGTTCCTTTCTTTCTTTTCCTTTTTTGATTGCTTTTCCCCTAGTAATATGTTTTAATACCTTACTTTTTTGGTATCTGTTATAAATGCTTGATTTGTAATTACTGAGGCTTATATAAAGCATCTAATAAGGGACTAGAAAGATGGCTCAGAGATTAAGAACTTTTATTGTTCTTCTAGTTCCAAACACCCACATCAGGTAGCTCTGAAATCATAACTGCAGAGGGTCTGGTGCCTCTGGCTTCTACAGGCTCCTGCACTCACATGGTCATACCTACATGTACACACACACACACACACCTATATATTATTAGAACAATAAAAATAAGACATCTTCCAAAATGCAAGTTGTAACAAGAAAGTTTAGTTTTGTAATTTCAGTTGCATGAAAACCTTTTTTATTTCATTTCCCCCACATACGTTTTGGCATTAAAATTTACATATTTTAAAAAGAAAAGAAAAATGTACATATTTTATACTGTATTTCTCTTAAAATTATGATAGCTAGTATTATCCTAAATAGTTTTAGTCTTTATATAAAAGATATTTCTTTATATGTCCCATTATAATATTCAAACATTTTTTAACTGGTCAATGAACTTACTAGTACCACTGTTCTGTATTTTAAATATTTTGTATGCTCATACTATTTAGCACCATTTATCTTGAGGCATTCCCTTTAGACTCTTTAGTTTTCTTTTCTTTTTTTCCCTTTTTTCTTTCTTTTCTTTTTTTGAGACAAGATTTCTCTGTGTAGTTTTGACTGTCCTGGAACTTGCTCTGTAGATCAGCTTGGCCTAGATCCAAGAGATCCACCTGCCTCTGCCTCCCAAGTGCTGGGACTAAAAGTGTCATACCCACCCCGCCCCCTTCTTTAGCATTTTTATAAGGTAGGCAGGAAGAATTCCTTCAGCTTTTGTCTGGAAAATCTTTTCCTTGCATTCATTTACTCTTTGGGGCATTTTGTTTTTAATTAATGATTAATGTGGAGGGATCTAGTCCACTGTGGGCAGTGCTATCCAGGAAGGTTGTCCTAGGTTGTACATAAAAGCAACCTGAGAAAGCCAGGAAAAGTGAGCTAGTAAGCAGAATTCCTCTTTGGTCTCCGCTTCAGCTCCTGCCTCCAGACTCCTGGCTTGAGGTCCTGACTTAAAGTCTGACATGACTTTAAGATGTCATACATAAGCTGTAAGATGAAATTAACTGTTTCCTTCCCAATTTGCTCTTTTGGTCATGACATTTATCACAACAACAGAGAGGTAAATTATGACACTCAATGAATCTGGAACTCACAAATTTGACAGTATTAGCTGTCCAGCAAATATACCCCCAGACTCCATGCTGGGATTACAGAGATGTGCCACCAAGCCTAGCTTTTTAATTATTATTATTTTTTTTAACATGAGTGATTAGTTAGGATCTGGAATCAGGACCTTCATCTTATATGTCAAATACTTAACCAATTAAGCCATTATCTTAGGGTTTCTATTGCTGTGACAAAATACCATGACCAAAAGCAACTTGGGGAAAAAAAGGGTTTGTTTGGCTTATACTTCCACATCACAGCCCTGAGGCTAAACCTTCACTAATGGTCTCTCATGGTGCCAAACCTTAGCCAGTCTCTATGACCTCTTCATGCCTTCAAAACTAGTACCATGTGGGAAAGAAACATCACATTACCAAGTTTGGCTGCCACCATGAGGTATAGTATAGTCCCCTTCTGGACCACAGCGTCTATGTGCTGACCCTGAGGAAATATTCCCAGACCTACTATCCTCAGTGATGGTGGCCTTTTTTTTTTTTTTTTTTTTTTTTTTGGTTTTTCGAGACAGGGTTTCTCTGTATAGCCCTGGCTGTCCTGGAACTCACTTTGTAGATCAGGCTGGCCTCGAACTCAGAAATCCGCCTGCCTCTGCCTCCCGAGTGCTGGGATTAAAGGCGTGCGCCACGCCCGGGGTGGCCTTTTTTTAATCACGACCAATTTCTCAACTCCAGCTAATGAGCATCAACATCAAACATCCTAGTAAAGCACAGGTTTGACTTCAGTGCTACTGGTCACTTGTTAATCATGGCTGAGTCTTTAGCCCAAGCTGACCACAGTTCTTTAATTCGACATATTATTAGAACAGCCTCAGTAGAGTCTTTGCATTCCTTGGAAATGTCATAAGCCAGGCATCCATTGTCTGAGTTGCTCTCAGCATTATCTTACAAGATCCCACAGAACGGAGGACTCTTCACGCTGCAGACACCCTAGCACACCCAGGATCTTAGGATCACTGGTGAATGGAATGCAACATCAGTTCCAAAAAAAACCCAGAGGGTCTTGTGCTAGCAGGAACAGGGACAAAGGACAAAGGCAGGCCCTAGCACACCCAGAATCTTGGGACCACTGAGACCTGTCTACGCAGGAGAGCACGTGGGCGGCAGAAGCAACAGAGCCTCTTGGACAGGGTCCCTTTGGGCCTTCATCCTCAGTCAGGAGACAGAGCTGAGACCCAGACCCCTGGACTCAGAAGGTGGATCTGAGCTCCAGACTTCTGTGCACCTTCCCTGCAAGAGGAGAGCTTGCCTGCAGAGAGTGCTCTGACCACTGGGACTCAGAAGAGAGTTGGTCTCCCAGGAGTGCTGACAGAGGCTAAAGAATCACAGGAGGAACAAGCTCCAGACAGAGACAGCTAGAACATCTAACACCAGAGATTACCAGACGGCAAAACTCAAATGAAAGAATCTTACTAACAGAAACCAAGACCACTGGGCATCATCAGAACCCAGTACACCCACCACAGCGAGTCCTGAACACCCCAACACACCCAAAAAGCAAGATTTGGATTTAAAATCATATCTCATGATGCTGGTAGAGGATTGTAAGACGGACATTAATAACTGAATTAAAGAAATACAGGAGACACTGCTAAACAGGTAGAAGCCCTTAAAGAGGAAGCACAAAAATCCCTTAAAGAATTACAGGAAAACACAACCAAACAGGTGATAGAATTGAACAAAACCATCCAAGATGTAAAAATGGAAGTAGAAACAATGAAGAAAACCCAAAGAGAGACAACTCTGTCAATGGAGGGGGAGTACATCTGGAGACAGAGGAGATGAAAGGGAACTAGGAGGAGTGGAGGAAGTGGAAACTATGGTTGAGGTGTATTGTGTGAGGGGAGGCTCCATTTTCTATTTTCTTTATTTTTTAAAGATTTATTTTGAGTACTCTGTCACTGTCTTCATACACACCAGAAGAGGGCATCAGATCCCATTACAGATGGTTGTGAGCCACTATGTGGTTGCTGGGAATTGAACTCAGGACCTCTGGAAGAGCAGCCAGTGCCCTTAACCACTGAGCCATCTCTCCAGCTCTCTATTTTCTATTTTCAGTGAAAATAAATAGATAGATTAACAAATCAGTGAAAATAAATAACCTAATTAAAATGGGGAAAAAGTCTAAAAAGGAAAATCTCAAAAAGGAAACTCAAAGGGCCAAGAGATAAAGAAAATTTCAACATCCTTAGCCAACAGAGAAATGAAAATCAAAACTACTTTGAGATTTCATCTTATGTCTGTCATAATGGCTAAGATCAACTACACAAGTAACAGCTCATGCTGGTGAGGATGTGGAATAAGGGAACACTCATCCATTGCTTGTGGGAGTGCAAATTTGTACAGCCACTATGGAAGTAAGTGTGGTGGATTCTTAAGAAGATGGGAATCGATCTACCTCAAGATTTAGCTATCCCACTCTTGGGCATATGCCCAGAGATCACTTCGTTCTACCAGAGAGACACTTGTTTAACTGTGGAAAGCCTTTTGGGGTACTGCTTGGCAGGAGTCTGACATTGGCTAAGGACAAAGAAGTGGGCTTCAGACAGGAATCTGACATTGGAAGTAAACTCAGGCAGGAATCTGACATTAGGGCATAATAAGGAAGTAAGTTTCAGCAAGAATCTAACTTTAGGCTGTAATAGAGAAGTCAGGTAAGGCAAGAATTTTAGTTTTAGGGTGGAACAGAAGAACTAGGCTTCAGGCAAGATTTTGGGCTTGGACGAGGAAATGGGCTCAAGGATCTCGGTCTTTATGACAAGCCCTTTTAAACAACTGTCGCTTGCTGCTTTGTTAGTTCCTTATTGTATTGCTTGCCCAAAATACTTGCATGTAATTAAAATGGTATAAAAAGTGGATTGGAAAATAAAAAATTGCCTTCAGTCTTAGAATTGACTGGGGTCATGCTGCAATGTTGTCTGTCTTTTTTCCTTTTAATCCTCACTCCTGCGCTGGAGAACCAGTTGACTGACTGAGCGGGCTTGGTCATTTAACCAACTTCATTGGTGTTCTGTTCATAATAGTGAGAAATTGGAAACAACTTAGATGCCTTCAACAGAAGAATGGATGGAGAAAATGTAACACATTTATACAAGAGAGTATTATGAAGCTATTAAAAAAAAAGAAAATATGAAGATTTCAGGTAAATGGATAGGACTAGGAAGAATCCTCTCAAGTGAGGTAACCCAGACCCCGAAAGATAAATATGGTATGTGTCTTAGGGTTTTACTGCTGTGAACAGACACCATGACCAAGGCAAGTCTTATAAAAACAACATTTAATTGGGGCTGGCTTACAGGTTCAGAGGTTCAGTCCATTATCATCAAGGTGGGAGCATGGCAGTATCCAGGCAGGCATGGCACAAGCAGAGCTGAGAGTTCTACATCTTCATCCAAAGGCTGCTAGTGGAAGACTGACTTCCAGGCACCTAGGGTGAGAGTATTAAGCCCAAACCCACCGTGACACACCTACTCCAACCAGGTCACACCTATTCCAACAAGGCCACACCTCCAAATGGTGCCACTCCCTGGTGCAAGAATATACAAACCATCACAGTATGTATTTGCTTATATGCTGATATTAACTGTTAAGTCATTAATAACCAAGCTATAATCCATAGAATGCTAGATGATAGGTAAGAGACTGGAGGCAGGGAAGCTAGATCTCCCTAGTAAAGGAAAATAAAATAGATAGTTATAGATAGATGGGGGAAACTGGAATGAGAGGATCAAGTGGATTTGGGGGAGAAAGAGGAGGGTTGAGGGAGAAAATACAGAGAGAAGCAGCTAAAATTAAGGGCCATTTGAGGGGTAGTATGGAAACCTAATGCAGTAGAAACTTACTAAAAAATATATAAATATGAAGGCAATCTAAATAAAAGTCATCAAATAATGGGGACACAGAGCTCCAAAGGGGTCCTGTGGGAACCTCCATACAAACTGGCTGTAGCCAAGACTATAGGTTGCTCTCTACAAACTGATGGCAAGGCCCCACTGCTGACGACAACACCTTCACAACTCATTGAACATGGAGAAATTGAGCTGATACCTACATAGAATCTTTGCCTCTATGTGCTAGTGTCTTTGGTACTGGAAGGTACTCTGCAGGCTACCAAAAGAGAAACATAAACACCAACACAGCTACAAAGCCTTGCTCTACAATGATGTCCTGCCCGCAAGATCTGCTACTGCAATGGTCCCACAGATTGTGGGAGTGACCAACCAATATCTGTTTCGACTGAAGGCCCTCTCTAGGAGATAGAATACTGATTGGATGACCAAGAACCTGAGACTAGCTAGCCCAAGGACCTATGGTATAGCCAGATACTATTTTTTTTTAAAGATTTATTTATTTATTTATTATATGTAAGTACACTGTAGCTGTCTTCAGACACTCCAGAAGAGGGAGTCAGATCTCGTTACAGATGGTTGTGAGCCACCATGTGGTTGCTGGGATTTGAACTCAGGACCTTCAGAAGAGCAGTCGGGTGCTCTTACTCACTGAGCCATCTCACCAGCCCTTTTTTTTTTTTTAAAGAATTTATTTATTTATTATATGTAAGTACACTGTAGCTGTCTTCAGACACTCCAGAAGAGGGAGTCAGATCTTGTTACGGATGGTTGTGAGTCACCATGTGGTTGCTGGGATTTGAACTAAGGACCTTTGGAAGAGCAGTCGGGTGCTCTAACCTGCTGAGCCATCTCACCAGCCCCCGCCAGATACTATTAAATGAACATAACAGTAAAATGACTCCTAATGCACTCTGCTATACTCATAGGTCTCTGTCTTGCTCAGCTGTCATTAGAGAAGCTTCCTCCTGCAGCAGATGGGAACAAATACAGAGACTCACAGGCAGATATTATACAGAGAGTAAGAGACTTTGGAATACTCAGCCCTAAATGAGGTATCTCCATCAAATCCCTTCCCTCAGGCCTAAAGGATTTCCACAGAAGAGGAGAGGCAGAAAGAGCCAGAAGGGACAGAGGATGCTGACAAAACAAAGCCCTCTATCTAAATCGACATGATCAATGCATATAGGAACTCACAGAGTCATAGGCAGCAAACACAGGGCCTACAGGGGTCTGCAGCAGATGTGGTTCTAGAGCTGAAAGAAGTGGATACATGCTGCCTCGCCCCTCCCCCCTCCCCCCTGGCATCCCTAACCCAGAAGCAATAATCAACTGATAACCACTTGCAAATGTAAATTTAGTTTTTTCACTGGGCTCTCAGCAGGGGAATCACACTACATTTAAGGGTAGGGTACATGCCCAGCAGGAGATGGCCAACAGAAAACTAACTCACTGTCAGCTTTAGAGGTTCCTTGTTGTGTTAGAGCTCTTCCTTGTTTGAAAACACTTTTTTATATTATTACTTTATCTCTTGTTTTTGTTTTATTTATATGTCTTTCGTCTCTCTTTTTACCCTATAGGTAAAGGAAGAAAAGAGTACAGCAGCTGGAATATCAGCATCATCTCTCCTGGGTCATGACTGTGGGTGCAATGTGAGCCACCACCTCATTCTTTTGCCACCTCGCCTTCCCTGTACCTTCACACGGTGAGCCAGAATAAATCCTCTCATCTTAAGTTGCTTTTGTTGGGTATTTTGCCACAGTAATGAGAAAAGTGGTTAATACAGACATCCCTGCATGTGACTGAAGGGGTTACAGGGAAGCGGGTATGTGACCAGAACATGTGTGCTTTTGAAGGGCATCAAAGGCCAAGGCAGTTGAAGTAATATTGCCAGGGGAGGCTCTATCTTGGTAGTCGGCACAGAGGTTTAAGAGATCTACAGTCTCAATCTCACAACTGCTGTGTGATGCCTAGTCAGTTGTAAACCACTCTGGGTCCTGGTTTTCCATAGGAACAACAACAAAAAGGCGGTGTGTATTGTGAGGGAAATGGACAAATTGCTCTCAAGGGCTCACTTACTCCAGGTGCTTCAGTTCCATCTCACAAAGTGCTTTAAAAAGGGGGTAGGGGTGCCCAGAGGAGCCCAGCAGACTTGGGACCCATCCTCTCTGCTTAAATCCTACATGACATCCCTTCCAGCCTGTGCCTTCTGCAGGGGCAGATCATCAGCTTGTCTGTCCCTCTGAAGACCTACATTCCAAAGGCCAATCAGATCTGATGATTCCAGGGCAACAGACTGCACAGTCTAAAGGCCTCCCAGGAGAACTGCTGCATCCAGGGCAACAGATTATCAGCGTGCATGCCTCTCTGAAGACCCCACAGTCTGAAAGCCTCCCAGGAGATCTGCTACAGGCAGGGCCAAGGACTCCCAGGAGACCTGCAGCAACCCAGGGACACAGGAGGCAGGATCCAGACAGAACACCCAGACCAGTTAACACCAGAGATGATCAGATGGTGAGAGGCAAGAGCAAGACCGTAAGTAACAGAAGTCAATATACATTGGCACCATCAGAACCCAGTTCTCCCACCACAGCAAGACATAGATAACCAAACACACCTGAAAACCAGGATGCTAACCTAAAATCCTATCTCATGAAGATAATAGAGTCCTTCAAGGAGGATATAAATAACTCACTGAAAGAAATACAAGAAAATACACGTTGGGGCTGGTGAGATTGCTCAGCGGTTAAGAGCACTGACTGCTCCTCCAAAGGTCTGAGTTCAAATCCCAGCAACCACATGGTGGCTCACAACCATCTGTAACGAGATCTGACGCCCTCTTCTGGTGTGTCTGAAGATAGCTACAGTGTACTTACATATAATAAATAAATCTTTTTTTAAAAAAAGAAAAAAATACAAGTTAACATGTAGAAGCCCTTAAAAAGTAAATAAATCCCGTTTTAAAAATACTGGAAAACACAATAAAACAGGTTAAAAATTTGACCAAAGTAGTCCAATACCTAAAAATGGAAGTAAAAACAATAACGAAAACACAAATGGAGGCAACCCTGGAAATGGAAAAACTAGGAAGGAGGTCAGGAGCTTTAGATGCAAGCATCAATAACAGAATACAAAAGATAGAAGAGAGAATCTCAGGTGTAGAAAATACCTTAAAAGATATAGACACAACAGTCAAAGAAAATTCAAAACATTAAAAAAAAAATCCCAACCCAAACACTCAGGAGTTCCAGGACACAATGAAAAGACCAAACCTAAGAATAATAGGAAGAGAAGTGAGCAAAGATTTCCAGCTCAAAGAACCAGAAAACATCTTCAACAAAATCATAGAAGTAAATATTCCCATCCTAAAGAAAGAGGTCGCCATAAATGTACAAGAAGTCAAAAGAACACCAAATAGATTGGACCAGAAAAGAAATTCCTCCCGTCACATAATAGTCAAAACACCAAACGCACAAAACAAAGAAAGAGTACTAAAAGCAGTAAGGGAAAAAGATCAAGTTACATATAAAGGCAGACCTATCAGAATTACACCAGACTTCTCACCAGAGAAGACAGAAAGCTAGAAGATCCTGGGCAGATCTCATACAGATCCTAAGAGAACACAAATGCCAGCCCAGAATACTACTATACCCAACAAAACTCTCAATTACCATAGATGGAGAAACCAAGTTATTCCATGACAAAACCAAATTTATACAGTATGTTTCCACAAATCCAGCCCTATAAAGGATAATGGATGGAAAACATCAACATAAGGAGGGAAACTACACCCTGGAAAAAGAAAGAAAGTAAGTAATCTTTCAACAAACCCGAATAATGATAACCACACAAACATAAAAACAACAGGAAGTAACAATTACTTTTCCTTAATATCTCTTAATATCAATGGACTCAATTCCCCTAAAAAGACACAGACTAACAGACTGGATACGTAAACAGGACCCAGCATTTTGCTGCATACAGAAAATGCACCTCAGTGTCAAAGAAAGACACTATCTCAGAGTAAAGGGCTGGAAAACAATTTTCCAAGCAAATGGTCCCAAGAAACAACCTAATATAGAATAAAATCGACTTTCAACCAAAAGTCATCAAAAAAGATAAGGAAGGACACTTTATACTCATCAAAGGAAAAATCTACCAAGAAGAACTCTCAATTCTGAACATCTATGCTCCAAATGCAAGGGCACCCACATTCATAAGAGAAACTTTACTAAAGCTCAAATCACTCATTACACCTCACACAATAATAGTGGGGGACTTCAACACCCCACTCTCATCAGTGGACAGATTGGGGAAACACAAACTAAACAGAGACACAGTGAAACTAACAGAAGTTATGGACCAAATGGATTTAACAGATATCTATAGAACATTTCATCCTAGAGCAAAAGAATATACCTTCTTCTCAGCACCTCATGGTACCTTCTCCAAAATTGACCATATAATTGGTCACAAAACAGGCCTCAACAGATACAAGAAGATTGAAATTATCCCATGCATTCTATCAGAAATCTATGGATTAAGGCTGGCCTTCAATAGTAACAAAAAGAACAGAAAGCCCACGTACACATGGAAGCTGAACAATGCTCTACTCAATGATAACTTGATCAAGGAAGAAATAAAGAAATTAAAGACTTTTTTAGAATTTAATGAAAATGAAGGTACAGCATACCCAAACTTATGGGACACAATGAAAGCAGTCCTAAGAGGGAAACTTGTAGCTCTGAGTTCCTCCAAAAAGAAACTGGAGAGAGCATACTCTAGCAGTTTAACAGCACACCTGAAAGCTTTAGAACAAAAAGAAGCAAATATACCCAAGAGGAGTAGATGGCAGGAAATAATCAAACTCAGGGCTGAAATCAACCAAGTAGAAACTAAAAGAACTATACAACGAATCAACAAAACCAGTAGCTGGTTCTTTGAGAAAAATCAACAAGATTTAGCCAGAATAACCAGAGGGCACAGAGACAGTATCCAAATTAACAAAATCAGAAATGAAAAGAGAGACATAACAACAGAAACTGAGGAAATTAAAACAAATCATCAGATCCTACTACAAAAGCCTATACTCAACACAACTGGAAAATCAGGGTGAAATGGACAATTTTCTAGACAGATACCAAATACCAAAGTTAAATCAGGAACAGATAAATCATATAAATAGTCCCATAACCCCTAAAGAAATAGAAGCAGCCATCAAAAGTCTCCCAACCAAAAAAGCCCAGGACCAGATGGGTTTAGTGCAGAGTTCTATCAGACCTTCAAAGAAGACCTAATACCAATACTCTTCAAACTATTCTACAAAATAGAAACAGAAGGAACTCTACTCAATAAGTTCTATGAATCCACAATTACGCTGGTTCCAAAACCACACAAAGGCCCAACAAAAAAGAGAACTTCAGACCAATTTCCCTTATGAATATCCATGCAAAAATACTCAATAAAATTCTTGCCAATCAAATCTAAGAACACATCAAAATGGTCATTCACCACGATCATGTAGGCTTCATCCCAGGGATTCAGGGATGGTTCAATATACGGAAATCCATCAACCTAATCGACTACATAAACAAACTCAAAGGAAAAAACTCCACATGATCATTTCATTAGTTGCTGAAAAAGCACTTGACAAAATTCAGCATCCCTTCATGTTAAAAGTCTTGGAAAGATGAGGAATTCAAGGCCCATACCTAAACATAGTAAAAGCAATAGACAGCAAACCAGTAGCCAACATCAAACTAACTGGAGAGAAACTTGAAGCAATCTCACTAAAATCAGGGAGTAGACAAAGCTACCTTCTCTCTCCCTATCTATTCAATATAGTAATCCAAAATATCACTATTTACAGATGATATGATAGTATACTTAAGTGACCCCAAAACTCTACCAG
This sequence comes from Mus caroli, assembly GCF_978045245.1. Taxonomy (NCBI): domain Eukaryota; kingdom Metazoa; phylum Chordata; class Mammalia; order Rodentia; family Muridae; genus Mus; species Mus caroli. The sequence goes on from NW_028227260.1 coordinate 20,840,696, forward strand.
AGAACTCCTACAGCTAATAAACAACTTCAGCAAAGTGGCTGGATTTAAAATTAACTCAAACAAATCGGTAGCCAAGGATAAACAGGCTGAGAAAGAAATTAGGGAAGACACCCTTCACAATACTCACAAATAATATAAAGTATCTTGGCGTGACTCTAACCAAACAAGTGAAAGATCTGTATGACAAGAACTTCGAGTCTCTGAAGAAAGAAATCGAAGACCTCAGAAGATGGAAAGATCTCCCAGGCTCATGGATTGGCAGGATTAATATAGTAAAAATGGCCATCTTGCTGAAAGCAGTCTACAGATTCAATGCAATTCTCATCAAAATTCCAACTCAATTCTTCATAGAGTAAGAAAGAGCAATTCTCAAATTCATTTGGAATAACAAAAAAAAAAAAAAAAGAAAACAAAAACAGGATAGTGAAAACTGTTCTCAACAATAAAAGAACTTCTGGGGGAATTAGCATCTCAGACCTCAAGCTGTACTGCAGAGCCATAGTGATAAAAATTCCACAGTACGGGAACAGTGACAGGAAGGTAGATCAATGGAATATAACTGAAGTCCCAGAAATGAACCCACACACCTATGGTCACTTGATCTTTGACAAAGGAGCTAAAACCATCCAGTAGAAAAAATAAAACATTTTCAACAAATGGTGCTGGTTCACCTGACAGTCAACCTGTAGAAGAATGCAAATTAATCCATTCTTATCTCCCTGTACAAAGCTCAAGTCCAAGTACCAGATACATTGAATCTAATAGAAGGGAAAGTTGGGGAAAGTCTCAAACACATGAGCACAGGGGAAAATTTCCTGAACAGAACACCAATGGCTTATGCCCTAAGATCAAGAATTGACAAATGGGACCTCATAAAATTGCTAAACTTCTGTAAGGCAAAGAACACTGTCAATAGGACAAAACAGCAACCATCAGATTGGGAAAAGATCTTTACCAATCCTACATCTAATATCCAATATATACAAAGAACTTAAGAAGTTCCAGAGAGAGCCGGGCGTGGTGGCGCACGCCTTTAATCCCAGCACTCGGGAGGCAGAGGCAGGCGGATTTCTGAGTTCGAGGCCAGCCTGGTCTACAAAGTGAGTGCCAGGACAGCCAGGGCTACACAGAGAAACCCTGTCTCAAAAACCAAAAAAAAAAAAAAAAAAAAAAAGAAGTTCCAGAGAACCAAATAACCCTATTAAAAAATATTGAACAGAGCTAAACAGAGAATTCTCAGCTGAGGAAACTTGAAGGGTTCATAAACACCTGAAGAAATGTTCAAAATCCTTAGCAATCAGGGAAATGCAAATCAAAACAACCCTGAGATTTCACCTCACACCAGTCAGAATGGCTAAGATGAAAAACTCAGGTGACAGCAGATGCTGGTGTGGATGTGGAGAAAGAGGAACACTCCTCCATTCCTGGTGGGATTGCAAGCTTGTACAACCACTCTGGAAATCAATCTGGAGGTTCCTCAGACAATTGGAAATAGATCTACCTGAAGACCCAGCTATACCACTCTTGGGCATATACTTACAAGATGCATCACCATACCACAGGGGCATGTGTTCCACTATGTTCATAGCGACCTTATCTGTGATAGCCAGAAGGTAGAAACAACCCAAATGCCCCACAACAGACAATAGATACAGAAAATGTGGTTCATTTACACAATGGAATACTATTCAGCTATTAAGAACATGGACATCATGAGTTTTGCTGGTAAATGGATAGAATTAGAAAATATCATCCTAAGTGAGGTAACTCAGACCCCAAAGTGCATACATTGTATGTACTTACTAATCAGTGGATATTAGCAAAAAAAAAAAAAAGTACAGAATATCTAGGATACAATCCACAAAACTCAAGGAGGTTAGCAAGCTGAAGGGCCCAAGTAAGGCTGCTTCAATCCCACTTGGCAGGGAAAAGAAAGCACACAGGAGGCAGAGGGAGGGAGGAAGGGACCTGGGTGGGAGAGGAGAGGAGAAGGGGGAAAGGGGGAATATGATCAAGTATGGGAGGGGGGGAACAGGAAAGAAGCCCTGAGGAGCAGCAGAAAGTATAGAAACAGGGAACCTTAGGAAGTGGGAGGTGGGGGAGCCCTCTAGAAAGTACCAGAGACCTGGGAGATGAGAGACTATCAGGACTCAAAAGCAGGGACCTTAGATGAAATGCCCTACAGTGGGGAGAGGGAACTTGTAGAGTCAACTTCCAGTAGAAAAACAGGGCATCAAGTAGAGGGATGGGGCTGCCATCCCACAGTCAAAAACTCTGACCCAGAATTGTTCCTGTCTGAAAGAACTGCAGGGACAAAAATAGAGAAGAGACTGAGGGAAAGACTGCATAACTTGGGATCCATCTCAAGGAGAGTCCAAAACCTGACACTATTTGATGCTATGGTGTGCTTACAGACAGGAGTCTAGCATGGCTGTCCTCTAAGAGGCCTAATAAGCAGCTGACAGGGACAGATGCAGATATTTACACCCAACTGATAGACTGAAATTGGGGACCCATGTGGTTAAATCAGGGAAAGACTGGAAGAAGTTGAGGAGGAGGGCAACCCCATAGGAAGACCAGCAGTCTCAACTAACTCAGACCCATGAGATCTTTCAGACACTGAGACACCAACCAGGCAGCATACATTGGCTGGTCCGAGGCACCAGATACATGCACAGCAGAAGAACACCTGATTTTGCCTTAGTGGGAGAAGAGGTGTCTAACCCTAGAGACTTGAGGCCCCAGGCAGGCCTGGCAGGGGCAGGGGGTAGGGATATCCTCTTGGAGACAGTGGGAGGAGGAATGAGATGAGGAGCTATGGGAGGGTGGATCAGGAGAAGGGTAACAACTGGATTGTAAAAAAAAAAAAATCAAAGTAATAAAAAAGGGGGAGGGTGCTGCACTCTCTCTGTCCCTGACTTGTCTGTGGCCTAGAGCCAGCTGCTGGACCTCTCTCAGCCTATTTCCACATCTGAGATATCAGGAGATCGGGGAGGAGAGGCCCAACATCCAATGATTCTCCCTAGAGGATGCTCACCCTCTTCTGCAGCTGAAAAGCTTTGGGCAAATCAGAGGAAAGTAAGACACTGGTCACAGATGAACCCTTTTCCACATCTCTGTCGTCTCCCACTGCCCTCCCCACCCCACTGTCAGGAGCTTGCAGCACTGGCTCGCTTGCCAAACGTGTTGCCATGACAACGGGTTACAAATAACTCAGATGCCTGCAAAGATTTTAACCCAAGAGCTGCTGGGCCAAGGGCTTTTTGTTCCTTTCCCAGACCAGACTAAGGGAACAGTGCCACAAATTCTTTAGGATCAATTCTCTCCCCTGCTGACAGGCCTGCCAAGGTTCCTCAGTGTCACAAGAATAAGACCTGGCAATCCAGGTCCTCTGAAAACCTGATTCAAATCTTTCCAATCTTATTTCGCACTCGCCCCCATTAAGAAGCGATCGCTCCTATTTTTGACACCTGCTGTCTGACACGCCTGGTGTTGCATGCTTTATATGCAATATCTATGAAAATCTCCACCAAACTTCTATTAGGTAGAAGGTATTGTCTCACCTGAGACTATATGCTGCCTGAGACATTTACAGTAAGGATTGAGGTTCATAGATATGAGGACTTCAAACTCAAATCCCAAAGATTCCCAAACCCAGGCATTTTTGTCTTGCCCATGGTCCACAAATGTAGGTCTACATAGTTTGTATATCCAAATAAAGCTATGGGCAGGTAAAACTCTAGATTCTAACATTTAGTTAAAAAGGTAGAAATATAGCTGAGCACAGCGACACAAGTCTGTAATCCCAGCTACTCAGGAGGCTGAGACAGAAAGATCAAAGTGCCAGCCTAGATAATTTAGTGATATTCTGCCTCAAAAAATGCATTGGGTATAGTGGCAAATGCCTTTAATTCTAGCTTTCTGGAGGTAGAGTCTGAGGCAGGTGGATCTCTGAGAGTTTGAGGCCAGCTTGGTCTACACAGCGATTTCCATGCTAGCCATAGCTATATAGTGAGACCCAATATTAAACAAAAAAATTTACTTGAAAACTGAATTCAAGAATACATTAAAACATCTTTCATCATGATCAAATTGTCTTCATTCCATACATGCAGAAATGGTTCAATACATGTCAATAGATATAATTAACCACATAACTTGACTAAAAGAGAAATTTCATGATCATCTCAGTAGATAAGAAAATTCCTTTGACAAAATCCACTCCATTCATGATAAAAGACCCCCAAAACAGGCTGGAGATGTTGCTTAGTACTTAAAAGCACTTGTTGCTTTTACAAAGAACCTGAGTTCAGTCCCCAGAACCTATATGGTATCTCACAATAATCTATAACTCCAATTTCATGGGATTTTTATACTCTCTTCTGACCTCTATGGGTACCAAGTATGTAGATGGTAAATGTACAGACGCAAAGGCAAAATATACGTCTGTATAAAATAAAATACATAAATCTTAAAAAGAACCTCAAGATCCCAGAGCACTAAAGACAGGGAAACATGTCATTAAAAGCTATGTAGACAATTTTATAGTAAATATCTTAATAACTAGAGTGAACTCAAAGATCAGGAACAAGACAAAAGAAGGAATGCTTCTAACTCTTCTAAAGAACCTAGCATTCCTATTTGATATAGTGCTTAAAGTTGTAGTTAAAGCCATCAGAGGAGAAGGGGATGGGAAATGGAGGGGGAGGGTGTCTGTGAGGGGCTCTGGGAGGGAGGGCAGTGTTTGGGATGTACATAAGTAAATATTAATTAAAAAAGAAAGTGGTGAAATTAAAAAGGGATATACATAGGAAAGGAAGAAGTCAAAATATCTTCACTTGCAGTTGATAAAATTCTACATGTATAAGAGAAGACTCCACCAGAAAATTTCTAGAGCTAATAAACTCTTGTAGCAAAATTGCATGACATGAATTAATACACCAAAATCAGTAGCTTTCCTGTATACCAGTTACAAACATACTGAAAAAGAAATTAAAGAAACAATGATATTCACAGTAGACAGACACACAGGCACACACACACACACACACACACACACACACAATACCTGGGAAGAAACATAACAAGGAAGTGAAATATCTCTATAATAAAAACCTTAAAACCTCGACTGCGCAGCTGCCGCTTACATTACCTTCCTCCTAAGGCGCCTGTGTCTGGCAGAGCCGGTGTGAGAAGAGACAATCCTTCCCCGGGATAATCAAGAGTTTTGGCCGGACCTTTGAGTACACCTTGGGATAGTGAGGAGCCCGGCGAATAGCACAGACTATGGCGCTGAAACGGATTAATAAGGAACTTAGTGATTTGGCCCGTGACCCTCCAGCACAATGTTCTGCAGGTCCAGTTGGAGATGACACGTTTCATTGGCAAGCCACAATTAGGGGACCTAATGACAGCCCATATCAAGGTGGTGTATTCTTTTTGACAATTCATTTTCCTACAGACTACCCCTTCAAACCACCTACGGTTGCACTTACAACAAGAATTTATCATCCAAATAGTAACAGTAATGGCAGCATTTGTCTTGATACTCTAAGATCACAGGGGTCTCCTGCTTTAACTATTTCTAAAGTTCTTTTATCCATTTGTTCACTGCTATGTGATCCAAACCCAGATGACCCCCTAGTGCCAGAGATTGCACGGATCTATAAAAGAGACAGAGATAAGTACAACAGAATATCTCGGGAATGGACTCAGAAGTATGCCATGTGATGCTACCTTAAAGTCAGAATAACCTGCATTATAGCTGGAATAAACTTTAAATTACTGTTCCTCTTTTGATTTTCTTATCCAGTTGCTCCCCTATCAGACCTCATCTTTTTTAATTTTATTTTTTGTTTACCTCCCTCCATTCATTCACATGCTCATCTGAGACGGCTTAAGTTCTCCCAGCTTTGGACAAGAACTGCTTTTAGAAACTGTAAAGTAGTTACACTAGAACAGTTGCCCAAGATTCAGAAATTTTTTAAAAAACTGGAGCATGTGTAGTATGTGGCCAATGTCTTCACTCTAACTTGGTTATGAGACTAAAACAATCCTCACTGCTCTAACATGCTGAAGAAGCCATCTGAGGGGGAGGGAGATGGATGCTCAGCTGTCACATCAAAGGAAGCAGCATTATTCTAGCAGCATCCGTTCTTGCTTACACCTTCCACTGTTAGAGGTTTGAGGTTACATAATATACTTTATGCTCATAACTGATGTGGCTGGAGAATTGGTATTGCATTATAGCATCAGCAGAACAGAAAATGTGATGTATTTTATGCATGTCAATAAAGGAATGACCTGTTCTTGTTCTAAAAAAAAAAAAAGAAGCTGAAAAAGACACTAGAAAATGGAAAGCGCCCCTATGCTCATGATCAAAATGAATGCGAAAATTGTCATCCTACCAAAAGTAATCTATGATTCAATATTATCCCAATCAAAATTCTAATAATGATTTTTTTGAGAAATATAAGAATTCAAAAATTCATATTGAAGCACAATATGGCCTTGTGGGTAGACTCGAGTTTGTTTGTTGTTTGTCTTGTTTTTTGTTTTCCTCTTTAGTTGAAAGAATTCCTTTGAGCATTTCCTGTAGAAGCAGTTTAGTAGTCACAGATTTAGTTTTTGTTTAAATCTTGACAGTTAGCTTTGCTAGGTATAATAGTTTGAAATTCATAATCCCAAGGCCTTCTGCCTCTTAAAGTTTTCAGTTGAGTAATCTGCTGTTATTCGGATGGGCCTGCCTTTATAAGTAGCTTAGTGTTTCTTTTTTGCTGTTTTGTTTTCAACATACTTTCTTTGTTCTGTGTATTTTGCATCTTCATTAAGCTATGAGGAGTGATACTTTCCTAGTCCTATCTGTTTGACATCCTAAATGCCTCTTATATAGGGATCTCTCTTCCTAATTCTTGGAGTTTTTCCTGTTACATTCTTTTTTTTAATTTTTAATATTTTTATTACATATTTTCCTCAATTACATTTCCAATGCTATCCCAAAAGTTCCCCATAGCGCCCCCCACTTCCCTACCCACCCATTCCCATTCTTTTGGCCCTGGCATTCCCCTATATTGGGGCATATAAAGTTTGCAAGTCCAATGGGCCTCTCTTTCCATTGATGGCCGACTAGGTCATCTTTCGATACATATGCAGCTAGAGACAAGAGCTCCGGGGTTCTGGTTAGTACATCATGTTGTTCCAACAATAGGGTTGCAGATCCCTTTAGCTCCTTGGGTACTTTCTCTAGCTTCTCCATTGGGAGCCCTGTGATACATCCAATAGCTGACTGTGAACATCCACTCCTGTGTTTGCTAGGCCCCATATATTTTTTATTAATTCTTTGGGAATTTCATACAATATATTTTTATAAATTCTTTTATTTTTGAGATTATAATTACATCATTTACCCCTCCCCCTTCCTCCTTTCATACCCCTCCCCCTTCCTCCTTCCAAACCCTCCATACACTACTCCTTGCTCTTTTTCAAATTCATGGCCTTTTTCCCATTATTATTACATATATATATGTTTATATGTATATATATGTATATATATGCATGTGTGTATGTGTACATATATATTCCTAAGTAGTTTGCTTAGTGTATATAATGCTATTTGTATGTCTGTTTTTAGGACTGACTAGTTTATATCTCCTTTCCTGGGTAAGACTATTTCTCTCATTCTCAGCATTCCTAGTTGCCTGTAGTTGTTTATGTATGGTCAAGGCCTCACGGGCCTTCCCCATCTACTTTAGCATGTCTAATGCTCGTGTCCTTGTTTAGCTCTTGTCTAGGCAGTCATGTTGGAAAGACTTTATGAGTATAAATTTTGACATTCCTAGGAGATGCACTATCACAGCAAACTCCATGGTTCTTTGCCTCCTACAATCTTTCCACATTAGCTTTCTCTGACCCTTAAGTGCAGGAGGTTTTTTGTTTTTTTGGTTTTTTTTTTTAAGATATATCCATTAGGACTGAGCTCTACAACTCTGCATTTTAGTTGGCTATGGTTTTCTGCAATAGTCTCTGTTGCAAAGAGACATTTCCTTGTTGACGGGTGAGGACTAAACTTACCTGTGGGTATAAAAACAAATAGTTAGAATGTAGTTAGGGATTATACTAGTTTAGTAAAGTGGTGGTTGTAGGTTCTCTCCCAAGATACATAACTTCAGTAACCTTGGGTTTCTAGAGGTTTCAGGCTAGGTTTCCAGAACCAGACGTTTTCCCTTTTGTCGAGTTAGTCTTAAGTTCAATAAGAGAGCTGTTGGCTACTGCCAAAATATTTATTCCACTACTGCATCCTTAGGGTTAGTGTGCAAGGGTACTTATAACTGGTTACTGTGCAAGGGTACTTATAACTGGTTACTGTGCAAGGGTACTTATAACTGGTTACTGTGCAAGGGTACTTATAACTGGTTACTGTGCAAGGGTACTTATAACTGGTTACTGTGCAAGGGTACTTATAATTGAGTAGGATTATTGGTTGCTTAGCTCCTTTGGAAGATTCATGACACCTTTTGATATCATAAAAGTTTGTCCTCAGGGAGATGATTTTCAGGTCAGTTCAGTTTCAGCTCATCAGCCCAGTGGATCTGTTGTGTAGTATTTTCCTAGACATTTAAACATTCCATCCTGTGGAGAATTCTGTTCTTTAAACCAAAAGATAGAGATCTCAAAATATCTCCAGGAAGTTTCTGAAACTAACTAGATTCACTAAGTCCCTTCCTCCCAGAGTAAATATAAAGCCTGTTGAGAGTTACTCGTAGACAAGCCAAGTTGCAAAGAAAACACTGAGACCTGACTAGATAGCTGCCTGGATGAAGCAGAAGACAGCCAAGCTGACTGAAAGAGGTTTCTACCAAATAACTCACGAGCAAAGGACATTCTTAAACCCACTGAGCTGCCTTCAGGTTGTGCGGTGTTTTCACCTTTTGTGAGTTGCCACCTGTTCTGGACCGGGCTTTGGTAACGCAGTTGTCTTTGAGTTATTTCTGCTCCTGTAACTCCTCACCTGTTGGCAAATTTGCCAAGAATGGAGTCACGTGAGGAGAATTCTGAAAACTTTCAAGAATACTCCAAGAAACCAAGAGTCTTGTAACCTTAGTTTTTTCAAAACACAGAAGTAATCTTGGGATGTGTTTTTGTGGTCCTCCTAGGTATAATGGATAGAAGTGAGTTTACTTCAGATTATTCATTATTGATTGCTGTTGTTATTCAATTAAAATTTTTATATGTCTCCATGGAATGGCATGTTTTTGCCATTCGCCTTGCCTTTGTGATTGTCTACAGCTTCAACTCATGAGAACTTTACTCATGTGATTTGTCTTAACTCTCAGAGTATAAATTGGCTGATTCTCTGAATAGAGTTGGCTATTACATGAGACTTTAGTCTGCCTCATTTATAATCTTCATACTCCCAGGTCCTACTACCTCTAGACCAGCGACACTTACCCATATTCCTGTAAGTAGTCCCAATAAAACTTTGAAATTTTGTGGCATCTGTACTTTTGTCTGTCATGTGCTCCTATCTGGGGTTAATAGAAGTGTGTGTTATATCTTCCCAGGAAAAAATCTTGTCATACAACAGGGCTCTGTGCCTGAGATACACAGTGTCTTCAGCAATAGGGACTTAACTTCCACTTCTGGGGGACAATCAAGAGAAACAGCAATAGCTTATGATGTTTTGGGAGGCTCTTGGATAATTCTGATCAACAACTCAAAAGAGGGCTTTTCATGGCAGACGGGTGGTGGAGTTGAGACAGTGTTTGGCTCTTAGAGGGAGCATTGAAGTAAGTGGGTTATCCACTCTCTTAGCTAGGGTTATTATAACTCTTATGAAACACCACGACCAAAGACATTTGGAGAGGAAAGGACTTACTTGGCTTATACTTCCTCCTCACCACATCATTATCTATCACTGAAGGAAGTCAGGACAGAAACTCAAACAGGGCAGGGACCTGGGGACAGGGACTGATGCAGAGGACATGAAGGGGTGTGGCTTACTGGCTTGCTCATCATGGCTGGCTCTGCCTGTTTTGTTTTTCTTTTTATTATTATTTTATTAGATATTTTCTTTATTTACATTTCAAATGTTACTCCCTTTCCTAGTTTCCCCTCCAAAACCCCCCTATCCCCTTCTCAGGGGGACCTGATCACCAACCCATCCACTCCCACTTCCTGGCCCTGGCATTCCCCTATACTGGGGCATAGAACCTTTATAGGACCAAGGGCCTCTCCTCCCACTGATGACCAACTAGACCATCCTCTGCTACATATGCAGCTAGAGCCATGAGTCCCACCATGTGTGCTCTTTGGTTAGTGGTTTAGTCCCTGGGAGCTCTGGAGGTACTGGTTAGTTCATATTGTTGTTCCTCCTATGGGGCTGAAAACCCCTTCAGCTCCTTGGGTATTTTCTCTAGCTCCTTCATTGGGGACCCTGTGCTCCATCCAATGGATGGCTGTGAGCATCCACTTCTGTATTTATCAGGCAATGGCAGAGCCTCTCAGAAGACAGCTATATCAGGCTCCTGTCAGCAAGCTCTTGTTGGCATCCACAATAAAGTCTGGTTTGGGTAGTTGTTTATGGGATGGATCCCCAGGTGAGGCAGTTTCTGGATGGTCATTCCTTCAGTCTCTGCTTCACACTTTGTCTCTGTAACTCCTTTCATGGGTATTTTGTTCCCCCTTCTAAGAAGGATCGAAGTATCCACACTTTGGTCTTCCTTCTTCTTGAGTTTCATGTGTTTTGCGAAGTGTAACTTGGGTATTCTGAGCTTCTGAGCTAATATCCACTTATCAGCGAGTGCATATCATGTGTGGTTTTTTTGTGATTGGGTTAGCTTACTCAGGATGATATCCTCCAGATACAACCATTTGTCTAAGAATTTCATAAACTCATTGTTTTTAATAGCTGAGTACTACTCCATTGTGTAAATGTACTACATTTTCTGTATCCATTCCTCTATTGAGGGACATCTAGGTTCTTTTCAGCTTCTGGGTATTATAAATAATCAGCCTGATTTCTTTTAGAACCCAGGACACCAGCCCAAGGATGGCACCATCAACAATGGGCTGGGTCTTCCTGCATCAACCACTAATTAAGTAAATGCCCTACAATCTTGCCTACAGTTCAACTATATGGGGGCATTTTCTCAGTTGTGGTTCCTTCCTTTCAGATAACTCTAGATTATTTCAAGTTGACAATAAGACTAGCCAGCATAACCCTCTACCAAAAGGAAGACATGAGGTTGGGAAAGGAAATGTTGGAGAGTAATAGAGGGTGTTGCATGGTGCAAATGGGGGTGAATATGAATATATTTAATTGTCCAAGTGTATGAAATTTTCGATGAGTAAAATGAAAAATAAAATAATAGTTCTGGGCTAGGATATAACTCAGCAGATAAGAACACGTACTCCTCTTCCAGAAGGCCTGAATTAGGTCCCCAGCCCCCATATCAGGCTACTCACACTCATCTATCGCTCCAACTCCAGATCTGACACCTTATTTTGACTTCTGAGCACACTTTCATACATGTGGCAGCCCAACACTATATGTGAGCGCATATATATATATATATATATATATATATGTGTGTGTGTGTGTGTGTGTGTGTGTGTATAGTTTTAAAAGAACTATGCTTGTGTATATGACATTATATATATTATAAACATATAATATATATTACATAATATATTATAATAATAAATATAAAAAATATATTAAAACATAGTTCCTCAATATAGCAGGTCAAAATGCCTGGTATAAAATTTATATTATTCCTTGAGTAAGATATTAACTCTGAAAACAATAGCTCCTTGTCATTACCCCTATGAAGCTGTCATGTTAACTAACTATTGACAGTGGTCCCTTTGACTTCAGTAAAATTGAGGATAAACATCCAAGAGCAGTTCTTTCACTAATAATATTAGGAGGAGATGGGGAAGTAGAATGGATAAAAACTAATGATTATTTTTTAAAGATGTATTTATTTATTATATGTAAGTACCCTGTAGCTGTTTTCAGACACTCCAGAAGAGAGTGTCAGATCTCATTAAGGATGGTTGTGAGTCACCATGTGGTTGCTGGGATTTGAACTCAGGACCTTCAGAAAAGCAGTCAGTGCTCTTAACCACTGAGCCATCTCGCCAGCCCAATGATTAAGTATTACATCAACTTTAAAAATTATAATAATAAAAAATATGAGGGGAAAGTTAGGATACGGTTAAGGTCCACAGATTTTCTAGATTATTAAAGCTATGAAAGGTGTCTTAGTGTTGTGAAGAGACATCATGACAACAGCAACTCTTATGAAAGAAAACATTTAATTATGGCTTGCTTACAGTTTCAGAGGTAAAAAGAGGATGGAAAAGGATGAGAGAAAGAGGAAAGGATGGGAATGAGAGTAGTAGTGTATGCAGTATGGCTGAAGAATATTCTAAAAGATGTGTTATAGTAAACTGGGTGGCGAGTCCTAATACCTAACTGAACAATACACAAATCAAGGCAAAACCATTATGTGACACATATAGATGAATGGAAATTATAGAAAATCAGAGTACTTATGGAATGAATTGCTGGTACAGCTACAATGAGCTGACAGTTGGAAATTTTAGATTACCCCTGGCTCTCTAGGGTCATGTGGTGCTGTTTACAGGAAGGATGAGTGGGAGCCATTGGTCTCTGCAGCTTCAGTGTTCTTGGGGTTCTAGTCTGTAATGAAGGGAAGGTTGTAGGTCCTTTGCTGGTACTTCTCTCAGACACCTGTAGGTTATCATGGCTTCAGCTGTTCCTGTAGGTATAATGTATGTATCAAGCTGCACTTCCCTTGCCCCTGATTGCTGCATCTAAAAATATCAGTTAAGGGATTTGGGGTGTTCCCCAGTAGTATACTGTTTGCCCAGCATGCATGAAGTTGTGGTTCCATCCTCAGCAATGAACTGGGATTAAACACCAGACAGGAAGTCCCTTCTGGTCAGCGCCACCACCGGGTCACCTTGGGCGCGGAGTTGGTGGACACCCCCAAGGTCCCTAGAGGACAGCTTCTTAGACAGACAGCATTTTGGGCTCCAGACATCCCGGCACCTTCCCTGCCAGAGGAGAGGTGTCCGCCCTGCCCGGGAGGGCTTTGCTGGAGCACCTGGGGGAGCCACCTTGGTTCCCGGATCCCTCCGAGACTAGTTTGCGCAGGTGAGAGTGTGGACTACAGAAGCTAACAGCTTCTGTGACAGGCCAAAGCAACACAGCTTCTGTGACAGGTCCTGTTTCAGCCTTCATCTTCTGCCAGGAGGCAGGTCCGAATGCCAGATATCTGTGCACCTTCCCTGTAAGAAGAGAGATTGCCTGCAGAGAGTGCTCTAACCACTGAAACTCAGAGGAAAGAGCTAGTCTCCCAGGTCAGCTGATAGAGGCTAACAGACTCACAGGAGGAGCAAGATCTAACCAGAGACAACTATAACAACTAACTCCAGAGATTACCAGATGGCGAAAGGCAAACTTAAGAATCTTACTAACAGAAACCAAGACCACTCACCATCATCAGAACACAGCACTTCCATCTCGCCCAGTCCTGGGCACCCCAACACACAGGAAAAGCTAGACCGGATTTAAAAGCATATCTCATGATGATGGTAGAGGACATCAAGAAGGACTTTAATAACTCACTTAAATAAATACAGGAGAACACTGCTAAATAGTTACAAGTCCTTAAAGAAAAACATGAAAACACAACCAAACAGGTAGAAGTCCTTAAAGAAAAACAGGAAAACACATCCAAACAGGTAATGGAAATGAACAAAACCATACTAGACCTAAAAAGGGAAGTAGGCACAATAAAGAAAACCCAAAGTGAGGCAACGCTGGAGATAGAAACCTTAGGAAAGAAATCTGGAAACATAGATACCAGCATCAGCAACAGAATACAAGAGATGGAAGAGAGAAACTCAGGTGCAGAAGATTCCATAGAGAATTCTCAAAGAATTCTCACCTGAGGAATACCGAATGGCTGAGAAGCACCTGAAAAAATGTTCAGCATCCTTAATCATCAGGGAAATGCAAATTAAAGCAACTCTGAGATTCCACCTCACACCAGTCAAAATGGCTAAGATCAAAAACTCAGGTGACAGCAGATGCTGTCGAGGATGTGGAGAAAGAGGAACACTCCTCCATTGTTGGTTGGATTGCAAGCTTGTACAACCACTCTGGAAATCAGTTCCTCAGAAAATTGGACATAGTACTACCAGAGGATCCAGCAATACCACTCCTGGACACATACCCAAAAGATGCTCCAACAAGTAATAAGGACACATGCTCCACTATGTTCATAGCAACCTTATTTATAATAGCCAGAAGCTGGAAAGAACCCAGATGTCCTGCAACAGAGGAATGGATACAGAAAATGTGGTACATTTACACAATGGAGTACTACTCAGCTATTAAAAACAATGAATTCACGAAGTTCTTAGACAAATGGATGGATCTGGAGGATATCATCCTGAGTGAGGTAACCCAATCACAAAAGAACACACATGATATGCACTCATTGATAAGTGGATATTATCTCAGAAGCTCAGAATACCCAAGATACAATTTGCAAAACACATGAAACTCAAGAAGAAGGAAGACCAAAGTGTGGATACTTCGATCCTTCTTAGAAGGGGGAACAAAATACCCATGGAAGGAGTTACAGAGACAAAGTGTGAAGCAGAGACTGAGGAATGACCATTCAGAAACTGCCTCACCTGGGGATCCATCCCATAAACAACTACCCAAACCAGACTCTATTGTGGATGCCAACAAGAGCTTGCTGACAGGAGCCTGATATAGCTGTCTTCTGAGAGGCTCTACCACTGCCTGACAAATACAGAAGTGAATGCTCACAGCCATCCATTGGATGGAGCACAGGGTCCCCAATGAAGGAGCTAGAGAAAATACCCAAGGAGCTGAAGGGGTTTTCAGCCCCATAGGAGGAACAACAATATGAACTAACCAGTACCTCCAGAGCTCCCTGAGACTAAACCACCAACCAAAGAAAACACATGGTGGGACTCATGGCTCTAGCTGCATATGTAGCAGAGGATGGTCTAGTTGGTCATCAATGGGAGGAGAGGCCCTTGGTCCTGTGAATGTTCTGTGCCCCAGTATAGGGGAATGCCAGGGCCAGGAAGTGGAAATGGATGGATTGGTGATCAGGGGGAGGGGCATGGGATAGGGAGTTTTGGAGGGGAAACTAAGAAAGGGGATAACATTTGAAATGTAAATAAAAGCCGGACGTGGTGGCACACGCCTTTAATCCCAGCACTCGGGAGGCAGAGGCAGGCAGATTTCTGAGTTCGAGGCCAGCCTGGTCTACAAAATGAGTGCCAGGACAGCCAGGGCTACACAGAGAAATCCTGTCTCGAAAAAACAAAAACAAACAAACAAAAAAAAAAACAAAAAAAAACCCTAAGAAATGTAAATAAAGAAAATATTCAATAATAAAAAAGAAGTTCTCTGAATTTTGAGTGTCATTTATGCATATTATCATATCATCCCCAAATAACAATTCTTTGACTTCTTCCTTTCCAATTTGTATCCTCTTGATCTCCTTCAGTTTTCTTACTTTTCTAGCTAGAATTTTAAGTACTATATTGAATAGACAAGGAGAGACTGGGCAGTCTTGTTCCTGATTTTAGTGGATTGCTTTAAGTTTCTCTCCCTTTAGCTTGATGTTGGCCATTGGCTTGCTGTATATTGCTTTGATTATGTTTAGGTATGTGCCCTGTATCTCTGAATTCTCTAATGCCTTTAACATGAAGGGGTGTTGGCTTTTATCAAAGACTTTTTTTTTTAGCATCTAATGAGATAACCATGTGATTTTTTTCTTTCAGTTTGTTTCTATCACATTGATGAATATTTGCATATTGAACCATCCCTGCACCCCTGGGATGAAGCCTACTTGATTTTGATGGATGATGTCTTTGATGTGTTCCTGGATTTGTTTTGTGGGTATTTTATTGAGTATTTTTGCACCAATGTTCATAAGAGAAACCAGTCTGAAGTTCTCTTTTTTGTTGAGACTTTGTGTGGTTTAGGTATCAGGGTGACTGTGGCCTCGTAAAATGAATTTGACAGTATTCCTTCTGTTTCTATTTTGTGGACTATTTTGAAGATTATTGGTATTAACTCTTCTCAGAATGTCTGGTAGAATTCTGCAGTAAAACCATCTAGCCCTGGGCTTTTTTTGGTTGGGAGATTTTAATGACTACTTCTATTTCTTTAGGGGTTATAGGGCTGTGTAAGTAGTTGACCCGACCTTGATTTAACTTTGGTAAGTGTTATCTGTCTAGAAAATCATCGATTTCATTAAGATTTTCCAATTTTGTGGAGAACAGTATTTTGAAGTAAGACCTAGTGATTCTTAGAATTTCCTCAGTTTCTGTTGTTATATCTCCCTTTTCATTTCTGATTTTGTTTATTTGGATACTGTCTCTCTGTCTTTTGTTTAGAGGGTCTGTCTAGTTTGTTGATTTCTCAAAGAACCAGGTCTTGTGTTTATTTATTTTTTTGTATTGTTTTCTTTATTTCTTTTTTTAAAATTAGATATTTTCTTTATTTGCATTTCAAATGTTATCCCCATTCCTAATTTCCCCTCTGAAAAATCTCCTATCCTCTCCCCACTGCTCACTCACCCACCCACTCCTGCCTGTTTTCTTTGTTTCTAACTGATTTATTTCAGCCCTAACTTTTATTGTTTCCTGCCTTCTACTCCTCCACAAAGCTGCTGAGGCAGCACCCTTTTGGGGCCGCAGACATCCAGCACCCTCCCAGCCGGAGGACAGTGGCCCGCCCTGCACGGGAGCCCTCTGCCTCAGGAGAAGGGAGCGCCATCTTGGATCCGGGACTCCTCCGAACTTAGGAACTTAGTCTGCACAGGTGAGAGTATGCACCACAGAGGCAGACAGCTTCTGGGACAGGCGGGAGCCACAGAGCCGCTGAGGCAGCACCCTTTTGGGGCCGCAGACATCCAGCACCCTCCCAACCGGGAGGGGGGGGGATAATCAAACTCCGGGGCGAAATCAACCAAGTGGAAAAAAGAACTATTCAAAGAATCAAGCAAACGAGGAGCTGGTTCTTTGAGAAAATCAACAAGATAGATAAACCCTTAGCCAGACTCACTAGAGGGCACAGAGACAGCTTCCTAATTAACAAAATCAGAAATGAAAAGGGAGACATAAGAACAGATCCTGAAGAAACCCAAAACACCATCAGATCCTTCTTCAAAAGGCTATACTCAACAAAACTGGAGAACCTGGACAAATTTCTAGACAGATACCAGATACCAGGTACCAAAGTTAAATCAGGATCAGGTTAATGATCTAAACAGTCCTATATCACCTAAAGAAATAGAAGCAGTCATTAATAGTTTCCCAACCAAAAAAAGCCCAGGACCAGATGGGTTTAGTGCAGAGTTCTATCAGACCTTCAAAGAAGATCTAATCCTAGTTCTTCACAAACTATTCCACAAAATAGAAACAGAAGGTACTCTACCCAACTCATTCTATGAAGCCACAATTACTCTGATACCTAAACCACAGAAAGACCAACAAAGATAGACAACTTCAGACCAATTTCCCTTATGAATATTGATGCAAAACTCCCCAATAAAATTCCCGCTAACCGAATCCAAGAACACATTAAAGCAGTCATCCATCCTGACCAAGTAGGTTTTGTTCCAGGGGTGCAGGGATGGTTTAATATACGGAAATCCATCAACATAATCCATTATATAAACAAACTCAAAGACAAAAACCACATGATCATCTCGTTAGATGCGGAAAAAGCATTTGACAAGATCCAACACCCATTCATGATAAAAGTCTTGGAAAGATCAGGAATTCAAGGCCCATACCTAAACATGATAAAAACAATCTACAGCAAACCAGTAGCCAACATCAAAGTAAATGGTGAGAAGCTTGAAGCAATCCCACTAAAATCAGGGACTAGACAAGGCTGCCCACTTTCTCCCTACCTATTCAACATTGTACTTGAAGTCCTAGCCAGAGCAATTCGACAACAAAAGGAGATCAAGGGGATACAAATTGGAAAGGAAGAAGTCAAAATATTACTATTTGCAGATGATATGATAGTATATATATATAAGTGACCCTAAAAATTCCACCAGAGAACTCCTAAGCCTGATAAACAGCTTCAGTGAAGTAGCTGGATATAAAATCAACTCAAACAAGTAAATGGCCTTTACCTACACAAAGGATAAACAGGCTGAGAGAGAAATTAGGGAAACAACACCCTTCTCAATAGTCACAAATAATATAAAATACCTTGGCGTGACTGTGACTAATGAAGTGAAATATCTGTATGATAAGAACTTCAAGTCTGGGGCTGGTGAGATGGCTCAGTGGTTAAGAGCACTGTCTGCTCTTTGGAAGGTCCTGAGTTCAAATCCCAGCAACCACATGGTGGCTCACAATCATCCATGACGAGATATGACTCCTTCTTCTGGTGTGTCTAAAGACAGCTACAGTGTTCTTACATATAATAAATAAAGAAATCTTAAAAAAAAAAAAGAACTTCAAGTCTCAGAAGAAAGAAATTAAAGAAGAACTCAGAAGATGGAAAGATCTCCCATGCTCATAGATTGACAAGATCAATATAGTAAAAATGTCTATCTTGCCGAAAACAATCTACAGATTCAGTGCAATCCCCATCAAAATTCCAACTCAATTCTTCAACAAATTATAAAGGGCAATCTGCAAATTCATCTGGAATAACAAAACCCTAGGATAGCAAAAACTCTTCTCAGGGATAAAAGAACCTCTGGTGGAATTACCATGCCTGACCTAAAGCTGTACTACAGAGCAATTGTGATAAAAACAACTGCATGGTACTGGTATAGGGATAGCTAAGTAGACCAATGGAAGAAAATTGAAGACCCAGAAATGAACCCACACACCTATGGTCACTTGATCTTTGACAAGGGAGCTAAAACCAGCCAGTGGAAAAAAGACAGCATTTTCAACAAATGGTGTTGGCACAACTGGTAGTTAACATGTAGAAGTATTCGAATTGATCCATTCCTATCTCCTTGTACTAAGGTCAATTCTAAGTGGATCAAGGAACTCCACATAAAATCAGAGACAGTGAAACTTATAGAGGAGAAAGTGGGGAAAAGCCTTGAATATAGGGGCACAGGGGAAAAAATCCTGAATAGAGCAGCAATGGCTTGTGCTGTAAGATCGAGAATCGACAAATGGGACCTCATAAAGTTGCAAAGCTTCTGTAAGGCAAAAGAATCTGTCAATAAGACAAAAAGGCCACCAACATATTGTGGAAGGATCTTTAACAATCCTAAATCAGGGAGGGAACTAATATCCAATATATATAAAGAACTCAAGAAGGTGGACTCCAGAAAATCAAATAACCCCATTAAAAATTGGGGCTCAGAGCTAAACAAAGATTTCTCACCTGAGGAATACCGAATGGCTGAGAAGCACCTGAAAAAATGTTCAGCATCCTTAATCATCAGGGAAATGCAAATCAAACAACCCTGAGATTCCACTTCATACCAGTCAGAATGGCTAAGATCAAAAATTCAGGTGACAGCAGATGCTGTCGAGTATGTGGAGAAAGAGAAACGCCTCCATTGTTGGTGGGATTGCAAGCTGGTACAACCACTCTGGAAATCAGTCTGGAAGTCCATTAGAAAATTGGACATCCAGCAATACCTCTCCAAGGCATATATCCAGAAGATGTTCTAACCAGTAAGAAGGACACATGCTCCACTATGTTCATAGCCGCCTTATTTATGGTAGCCAGAACCTGGAAAGAACCCAGATGTCCCTTAACAGAGGAATGGATACAGAAAATGTGGTACATTTACACAATGGAGTAATACTCAGCTATTAAAAAGATTGAATGTATGAAATTCCTAGGCAAATGGATGGACCTGGAGGGCATCACCCTGAGTGAGGTAACCCAATCACAAAAGAACTCACATGATATGTACTCACTGATAAGTGGATATTAGCCCAGAAACTTAGAATACCCAAGATACAAGATACAATGTGCGAAACACATGAAACTCAAGAAGAGCAAAGACCAAAGTGTGGACACTTTGCCCCTTATTAGAATTGGGAACAAAAAACCCATGGAAGGAATTACAGAGACAAAGTTTGGAGCTGAGATGAAAGCATGGACAATCTTGAGACTGCCATATCCCGGGATCCATCCCATAATCAGCCTCCAAACGCTGACACCATTGCATACACTAGCAAGATAAGAACCCTGATATAGCTCTCTCTTCTGAGACTATGCCAGGGTCTAGCAAACACAGAAGTGGATGCTCACAGTCAGCTATTAGATGGATCACAGCCCACACCCCCCCCCACCTGTGGAGGAGCTAGAGAAAGTACCCAAGGTGCTAAAGGGATCTGCAATCCTATAGGGGGAACAACATGATGAGAGCTAACCAGTACCCCCGGAGCTCGTGTCTCTAGCTGCATATGTATCAAAAGATGGCCTAGTCGGCCATCAGTGGAAAGAGAGGCCAATTGGTCTTGCAAACTTTATATGCCTCAGTACAGGGGAGTGCCATGGCCAAGAAGTAGGAGCGTGTGGGTAGGGGAGTGGGGGGTGTATGGGGGGACTTTTGGGATAGCACTGGAAAAGTAAATGAAGAAAATACCTAATTAAAAATAATTTTAGACATTATATCTGAGAGAAACTGTACAGTTCTTGATTTTCTGTGCCTGCAATATCTCAATTAGCATAATGTCCTCCCGAATTATCTGTGTTCTCATGGATAATAGGATTTCCTTCCTTTTTAAACATTAACATATAGTATTTCATACATGTACCACTTTTTTCTTGATCCATTCATCTGTTTAGAAACATTTAGGTCTATTCTATTTGTTAGTTTTTGAGAGTAATACTATTTGGTTGTAGAATCACTGAATCATGTGATAATTCTATCCTTAATGTCTGAGAAACCCCTGTGCTGTTTTCTATAGCAACTGAACTAACTTACATTATTACCAACAGTGTACAAGGGTTCTCTTCTCATCATATACTCACTAAAGCTTACCTAATGTTTTTGATAATAAACATTCTGACAAGCATAAAGGTGATAACTCATTGTGACTTAAATTTATATTTCCCTGATGACTGGTAATGTTAATGGCTTCCTATGTATGTTAGTTTAAAAAAAAAAAACAATGTTGAGCCGGGCGTGGTGGCGCACGCCTTTAATCCCAGCACTCGGGAGGCAGAGGCAGGCGGATTTCTGAGTTCGAGGCCAGCCTGGTCTACAAAGTGAGCTCCAGGACAGCCAGAGCTATAAAGAGAAACCCTGTCTCGAAAAACAAAAAAAAAAAAAACAAAAAAAAAAAACAACAAAAAAAAAACAATGTTAATGAAAATTGTATTTTCTTAGAAATATTCAGAATGTCAATAAATCCACAGATATTTTGCAACTACAGAGTATTTTTTAGTTCGTAGAGCAATTAACTTTCATGAGTTTTATTAGTGACAACTCAAGTTGAAGAAACTACCACACCATACATGACTCGTCAGTGCTGTGTACTAACAACTTGCTTTAACTTTCCCAGTCAGTCTGAGTCCCTCCTCCACATTGTACCAATTCAAGAACATGGATTTCCAGAGAAATTTTCAGTCTTGTGTTAATTAACTAAAGAAATGGGGACACTGTTCAAGAAAAATCAAGTCTTACAAGTCCTATGTTCCATGTTATTTTCTTTAAAAGGAGTGACTAGGGGATGTTAAATGCTGTAAAGACAAAAAAAAAAAAATTGCACTAGAACCAATTTATTCAGCACCAGTATTTTTTGTCTCTTCATCCTTTTTATCTTCTTTGTTATCCTCCTCTCCTTTGTCTTCTTGTTTTACTCTCTTTAGCATTGACAACCACCTCCTCTTTGGATACTTCAGGTTTTCTTTAGCTCAGTAGGGAACAGTATCTCTTTTGTGTTTTTCCTTTGCCATCTGAAGTGGTATTTTTTTTTCACAATAGCACCCAGGATGAAGCTGGGAGTTCTCCTTTGATTTGGGGTAATATTCAGACTAGTACAAGAGGAAGGTGAAGAAGGCCTGTTCTAGTTTCATTTCTGTTACTATGGCAAACACCCTTCCACAAAATAATGCTGGGGATAAATACGTTTATTTGGCTCAAATAATTTCAGGGAAGTCAAGTCAGGAACTCAGACAGCTAGTCACATCACATCCTCAGTCAAGAGCAGAAGGAAAATGGATACATCTTTGTTTGTTTGCTAGTTTGGTGATTATGCTCAGCTAGGTTTCTTCACTCTTGCACAGGCTGTGTCCAGCTCATGAAATAATGCCATCTACATTCAAAGGTGGGTTTTCCTACATCAATTAACAATCAAGACATTTCCCTGGTGTTGCGGCCTGCCCAGTCCACAACACGAATGGTTCAACTGAGAATGGCAGTTCGAGCTGAAAAGAGAGGAATCTAGACGGGGCGGAAGAAAGAATGGGGCCAAGACGATTTCATGTTCAAAGCCCGCCTTTTTAATTCCAACATTCAGTTATAAAGGAAGGGAGAGGGAACCCAATTTCCCGCCAAGTAACTCGGGATCCAGTAGCAGGACGAACACGTGTGTGCCTCCAGGCAGCAAAGCCGACAGGGCCCAGCAGTGGGCGTGGCAGCACGAATGAGCAGGAAACTCCACCCTTGAGCAAGCAGGTTCAAGCAGGTGGGGGAAGGGAGACCACATCTCCTCCCATTAGTTAACAAAAAAATAAAAAAAAGAAAAGGCTGGCCTGAGGCAGAAAAATTATCTATGCTAAATAGTTCTGCCTGAGTTCTTAGGGCTAAAGAAAAAACCTGTTTTCGTGGGATTCCCTATCTTTTCTAATGGTAAACTGTATCTGGCTAAGACTGTCTTTAAAGCACTGACGGAATAGTGCTGAGCTGTAGGCTCTGACTTTATAATGCTAATTAGTGCTGAATAGGTAACTACCTGGTTGCATTTTAAGTAGGGCGTTGGAACCCTGGCTAAGTTTGACCAAACAAATTTAGAATAACACTGAGTTGATATTCCTCCGCAATTTTGGATGACAGGCGGGGAAACAGGGAGAAGGGGCAAGACCGGCTGGCTCCTTAGTACAAGGCCAATTGGCTATTTTATTTGGGTGGGAGGCAGTGAAGGGCTTGCCCTTTCGACAGTATGGTCTCCAACCTCTCTCCCCCCTATTAATTAAATTTAAATAGGCAACGCTTAACTGAGGTGATCAAATGATTTTCTCATCCGTAGATGAGTGGGCCTTTAACCTTGGCTTGGGTGGACATTGACCTGATTCCTCCCGTGGGTGTTGTCAGGACCCACATCTGTGGCTCTTGGTATCTTTTGGGGAGGGGAGGCAGAGCCTTAGGTATTTTTGGTTTTTAGCTGGAGTCAGATACCAACCTCCTTCAAGTCAGGTGTGTCGCACAGGGAACTCAGAAACGGTCAAGCTGGACCTTCCCCCACAGTAATCTCCTGTGCCAAGCGGTAGCCATACTGTATTCGTATGATCACAAATCAGTATGCGCAGGTCTGAGTTCTGCGCGGTCTCTAGTGGAGACTTGACAACCTCAGATTTAGCAAGGCCTAGACAAGAATTATGTCATTAGTAATGCCACGAATTGTGGCTAAAATAGGAGCTGGAAGTCTTTCCTCCTCATCCCTGTTATTCCCTAGCCTGAGGAACTAAGGACACCTTGCAGTAACAGCAAGGGTGAAAAGCCAGAGGCCAGCTAAGGGACTAAGCCCATCTATCAAAATAAGAACTAATCTCTGTAAATATATGAAATTTCTACTTCCCTAGCTCTCTTGGTAAATCTAAATCCTATCTCAGACTGAAAGCCACGTGCTGGAATGTCCTTGGAAGGGAGATAGCAGAAGCCACCTGTTTGCTCTTGGGGGAGGGGAAGGCACGCCTGCAGGTCCGCCGGAGAATGTAGATTGACCTGCTTGAAAAAAGAAAGAGATCTAGACAATGAGAGCGTAGCAATGCAAATTTTCTTTTTGGAGAAATCCAGGTACTTATTCAGATGCAAATTGTAAAGCTAAAGCTAGTCTCCGGCCTCCTGTAGGGGATTTGGCTCAGAGGAAAACAGCGTTTCTGGGAGCTTCCATTCCCAGCTGAATTCTAAGCACAAGAGGAATTTTAGTCTTTAGAATGATACTTACGAGAAGAGACAGAATCTGTGTTTACCTGACGAATTAATCTCTCTGGTAGCCACCGTGCTCCATCTTCATCTCGTGAAAAACCACAAACCGAGCCTCTTCCCCAGATTAGAACCGGATCCGGACCCTTCCATTCATTAGTCAGGAGGTCCTTCAATTTTACCAATGCATAAGAATTAGAAGTAACTGGATGCCAATGGCGGTCCGCTGCAGACTGACCTTTAATGTCAGTTTGCAAAAAGTTTAGGATAAATAAGGTGAAGGCAAGATGAGCCTTTGGTGACCTTGGGGGATATAGATGCCCCTCTTTTGTTTTAAAAAGCCAATTCTTTAAGGTGCTATGAGCACGTTCAACTATTCCTTGTCCCATGGGGTTGTAAGGAATTCCAGTTTTATGTTTGATACCGAATTCTTTACAGAATGCAATAAAGTTTTTACTAGAATAAGATGTCTTAATAAGCTTAGGCAACCCCATGGCATTAAAGGCTTGTAGGCAATGATCAATTAAGTTTTTTGAAGCCTCCCCTGTATGTAGAGAAGCAAAGAGAAATCCTGAACAGGTATCAATGCAAACATGTATATATTTTAGTTTTCCAAATTCTGCATAATGGGTTATATCCATTTGCCAAATATGATTAGGCATAAGGCCTCTAGGATTGACTTCTAGATGTGGCACTGGAGATAATGTAATACATTTAGGACATTGTTTTACATTCATTCTTGCTTGCTCCTTAGTGATCTTATGTTGGAGCCTTAGGGTATGGCTAGAGAGATGAAACCTTTCATGATCACGTTGGGCCAGAGCAACAGGATCCGAAACTAAAGCTTCTCCTATTAGAGCTCTGTCAATGCGATCATTACCCTCGGCCAGAGGCCCAGGAAGACCAGAGTGAGACCGCATATGGCCAATATAAAACGGATTTTTCCGGGCAAGAATGATGTTTTGCAATTCTGAAAATAAGGATCCTGATGGTGTATTGAAGTTAAACGTACCACAGGTTTCCAATAAGGGTACTGACTGAGCAACATATAAACTGTCAATAAAGATATTAAAAGCCTCATGTACAGACTGAAAGACCTTTAGTACTGCTGTTAATTCGGCTAGCTGAGCCTAGAGACCAGGAGTCTCTACGATAACCTGTTCATCATTAATAAGATATCCAGCTCGCCCTTTAGAGGAGCCATCAGTAAAAATCAATAGAGCATTATTTAAAGGCTGTAAAGAAGTCATCTTAGGAAATATCATATCATGTACATTTAAAAATTTTATCAACCTATCTTGAGGGTAGTGGCTGTCTATAGTTCCATTAAACCCTATTTGTGCAAGCAACCAATCTGTACTATGCTGTTTCAGCCAAGTGTCCTGACTTACGCTGTAAGGCTGAACAATGATATCTGGCTCTTTTCCGAAATAAGTCAATGCCTGCCTTCTTCCAGTGATAATCATCTGAGCCACTGTTTCGTGATATGGCAAGATATTACGTTTGGGAGAAATCCTCGAATGTATCCACATTATAGGAAATTTTTGCCATAGCAGTCCCGTAGGCACATGAGTCGTATTAAAAATTAACAGGTGCAGCGGTAAGGAGTAATCTATATAGGTAACAAATTGCTCTTCAATAGACTTTTCCACTAGCTGTAAGGCCAGCAATCCTTCTGAGGTTAGGGATCTAGGGGAAGTGGGATCAGAACTCCCTTTAAGAATATCAAATAAAGGTTTCAACTCCCCTGTAGTAAGCTTTAAATAGGGGCGAAGCCAGTTAATATCACCTAACAATTTTTGAAAATCATTTAAGGTCTTTAAGTTATCTCTACGAATAACGATCTTCTGGGGAAAAACAGCTTGATCAGTGAGTCTAAAACCCAAATAATTATAAGGATCCTGAGTTTGTACCTTTTCAGAAGCAATTTGCAATCCCTTATTAGCTAGGGCTTTTTGTAAACCTTTATAACACAAAAGCAATTCTTGGGGGTCCTTTCTTGCCATCAAGACATCATCTGTGAAATGAACGATGTAAATATTTGGCCATTGTTGTCTAACAGGCTGAATTGCTTTCGCCACAAACCTTTGACATAATGTGGGACTATTAGCCATCCCCTGCGGGAGGACTGTCCATTGATATCGTTTCATGGGTTCCTTGAAATTTACAGAAGGAACACTAAAAGCAAATCTCTCACAATCCTTTGGATGCAAAGGGATGGTAAAGAAACAATCTTTCAAATCTATAACAATCTTATAATATCCCTTAGGAATGGCTACTGGGGAGGGGAGCCCCGGTTGTAAGGTTCCCATAAGTACCATGGTTTCATTAACCTTTCTTAAATCTTGTAACAGTCTCCATTTTCCAGATTTCTTCCTGATAATGAAAATGGGTGTATTCCAGGGAGAATGAGACTCCACCAAATGTCCTGCTTCTAACTGCTCCTGCACTAGCAAAGAAACGGCCTCTATTTTCTCTTTAGGTAAAGACCACTGATCCACCCACACTGGAATATCATCACGCCATTGAATTTTTTCCGCGTGGGATGCAGGCAAGATAGTGGTCGCTATTGAAAATACTTTAAGCCTCTCATGTTAGAGTGGGGTTTAAGATCCTCAAAGGTCTTAATTCCCTGTCCTTTCTTTACTAGTTCACGACCAGGCAGGGGTCCCTGCCTGAATGTCTGCTCAGTCACCATCTCCTTAGAACTGCACAGAATAACACCCATCTGTGACAACAGATCTCTTCCCCACAGGGTCACAGGCAAATTTGACATAACATACGGCTGAATCTTTCCTGATTTCCCTTCCTCATCTCTCCAGGTTAGCAATTTGGAACTACGTTTTGGGTTACTGGCGTACCCAATTCCTTGAAGGTGAGTCAAGGAAACAGTCAAGGGCCAGTCCTGCCCTCTTATAATCGTTACATCGGCCCCGGTATCTATTAATCCTTCAAAGCCTTTTCCATCAAGAGTCAATTTAAGGTTAGGTCTCTGATTTGTGATAGATTTCACCCAATTTAGACCAGAGGAGTCAAAATTATTTTGTCCTTCCTCATTTCCAAAGAATCTATACAGTGACTGGCGTAAAGGGATCAAAGTAAGTTGAGCAATTTTCTGATTAGCGGGTATAGTTATAACACCACGAGGGCAAGCGGCTATGATTTTAAGTTCTCCCTCATAATCATTATTTATAATACCTGGATAAATCTGCAGGCCTTCTACAATAGAACTGCTTCGTCCTAAGAGAAAGCCACAGGTTTCTATGGGCAGTGGTCCAAAGACTCCGGTAGGTAGAGTTTGGACTCCCACTTCTGGGGTTAATACTGCATGGACAGTGGAACAGAGGTCCAGTCTTGCATTTCCTGGGTTTGACCTGACAAGCTCAAGAACTGATCTTGTTGGCTGGGCAGCAGATTTATAGCCCCATAAGCTGTCTTCTTTGAGTAACTCGGGGCCTGGGGCTGACCCCTTTCCTCGTTTCCCGGCACCGGGCAGCTCAAAACCCTTGGTTTATGCTTACAATCTTTTGCCCAGTGGCGGCCCTTCCCACACTGGGGACATATTCCTGGGGTACGGCCTGTTTGTCTACCCTTGGCGCCCTTGTTCTTAGGACAATTACTTCTAAAATGATCCAAACTTCTACAATTAAAGCATGCATTATTCCCTCGTTTCCTCGAGAACATTGCTTGCGTGTGGGTTCCCTGCGAGAACTCGCAGGAAGGCCTGATGTCTTCGCAAAGACGGACATATCCCGCCAAATCTGTCTGTCCCTTATGTGGTTGAATTGCAGCTCGGCAAGTTGCGTTAGCATTCTCATAAGCCAGTTGCATAACGAAGGGACTACCTGTGTCTGGGCTTCCAAGGATTCTACTAGCTGAAATCAATGGCCTGTCTACAAAGTCCTGATATGGTTCATCAGAACCCTGCCGAATGCTAGCTAAACTTCCACTAATATCTCCTTTAACTGGCAACCTTCCCCAAGCACAGCGTG
The DNA here is from genome assembly GCF_978045245.1 of Mus caroli. Classification (NCBI taxonomy): domain Eukaryota; kingdom Metazoa; phylum Chordata; class Mammalia; order Rodentia; family Muridae; genus Mus; species Mus caroli. The sequence goes on from NW_028227260.1 coordinate 20,868,867, forward strand.
CAGCTGTCGCAATTTGCGCGTACACTGCAACGGGAAAATCAATCTGATTTGTCTGTCCCTCATATGGACCCTCTCCTAAAAGCATGTTGCTATCCCAGTCTGAGTTACCAGCCTGAGCATTAAAAGCAGCAGTTTTCTTACTGGCGTCTCGCCATTCAGAATCCCAAAGCAAAAAATCTCCTCCTGACAGGGTAGCCTTGGAAAGAGTCTTCCAATCTGAGGGGGTTAAGTGTGACTCCACAACTGTGTCCAGTAATGCTTGAGTGAATGGGGCTGAAGGACCATATTGCACAACAGCTGCCTTTAACTCTTTTATCAACTTGAAATCCAAGGTCTGGTAATGTCTGGCCCTAGTATCTTGCTGATCAACTACCTCGACCACAGGAAAGGCTATCGTATTAGACGAATTCTGTCCTTTCCCACGAGCCTGACTCACAACTCTTTCTAGCGGCACCTGGTGAACTACAGAAGAGTTACTCTTCTCCGCTTCTGAGATCTTTTTTTAGTTCCCGAAGCTCATTAGTCAGCCTCTGAAGCTTAATCTCAAACTCTAACTCGCTTAGCCGTGTGTCCCTATGAGTAGCACCTCCCGAAGTGGTGACTATAGGTGAAGCAGGAGATTCGCAAGAGGACCAATTCTCATTAAGGTAATGGGCAATTCCTCTATCTGAGTGATTTTTGTTAAAATTCAGTCCATCATCAGAGTTTCCACATTTATCAATTTTTGAGTTAAGAAGATCTTTTTCTGAGGAGGCCTTCTCTGATAGGCACTCCTCCTGAGATACCACAAGCTCCGCCTGAGGTCAATTTAGCCCTGGAGAAGTTGCATCTTTTATAGCATCATTTACAAGCGCCCAGAGGCCTAGGGTAAAATTATCTGTCTGAGCGATTTTCAAGGCCTCACCAACTTTCTCCCAGGTTCCACAATCTATCATTTCTTCTTCTTTGAACCATGGAAACAGCTATCTATCTTATCTAAAAAATTTCTTACTAATTGTACTTCAAGCCTTACTCCTCTGGCCTGAAACAACTCCTGAAAACTAAAAACAACCGCCTGATCCATGACTTTAAACCCTTCCTTCTTCCACCTAAGCAGCTTTCTAAGCAGCACACCACCTGTTTCCGTATCTAGTTCTGATTAACAAGCTGCTGAACCAAGCAGAACCAGTGTTGGGTTAGCACTGATTCAAACTTAATTCGTATCCTACCGCATCCTCAGCAACACTTTACAAAACTGAAATTTTAAGCTAGCGCTAGCACGTATACCTGTCCATTGCTCCGATGCTCCAATACGAAGATCCTTTCCTTTCTTGTGGAGCTCCACACAGCAGCCATTTCTCTTAGCATCCCTCTGCCATTCTTCAGGTCCCTGTTCGGGCACCAACTGTTGCGGCCTGCCCACAGTCCACAACACGAACGGTTCAACTGAGAATGGCAGTTCGAGCTGAAAAGAGAGGAATCTAGATGGGGTGGAAGAAAGAATGGGGCCAAGACGATTTCATGTTCAAAGCCCACCTTTTTAATTCCAACATTCAGTTATAAAGGAAGGGGGAGGGAACCCAATTTCCCGCCAAGTAACTCGGGATCCAGTAGCAGGATGAACACGTGTGTGCCTCCAGGCAGCAAAGCCGACAGGGCCCAGCAGTGGGCGTGGCAGCACGAATGAGCAGGAAACTCCACCCTTGAGCAAGCAGGTTCAAGCAGGTGGGGGAAGGGAGACCACACCCTGGTACACATGCCCAGAGAACAACTACTCAATTCAGAGTGTCTTTCTAAGCAAGCCTAAGTTGGGTAAGTTGATATTTAAAACTATCAAAAGTCTCTTGGGTGATATAGTAAAAATTATTTAGGGGGTTTCTACCCTACCTTGGATCATTCAGTTCCCAGCTAAAAGACACAAAACCTTTATATTTATAATTCGCCTAAAGCACTAGAGCTATGTAGATATCAACCCTATATGATATTTTGTCTGTTTCCCTGTTAGTAACCCTGAGATATAACTTGTCATGTTCTTCCTGTGTTGATGTTATTCAGATTGGCCAGTGGTCATGGTCATGCTCTTATGATTTACCTACCCTATGGTGTCTTCTCTGTCTTTACCTCCTTGCTCTCCTTTGTGGTCTCTGTTCATAACCAAAGCCTGGGAACTAAAGCCCAATCTACCTCTTCTGTCCAGCTATAGGCTATAGACATCTTTATTGACCAATCAGAGATAACTTGGGGGCAAAGTTACATAGCATCACTTGGTGTACATGAGGCAATCAGGGCAAGCATTTAGCATTACAATCATAGCAACAGACCAAACCTCAACACTTGGGTGCATTGGGATCCCTGGACTTCTCTCTCTCTTTTTTTTTTTTTCATAATGGTCCTGGTCTGATTTGCCATGCCTTCCCATTCTCCTTTCTCTTCAGAAAACATGGTTTTCTACAACTTTGATGATTTAGAAGCTGAGAGAAACTGGCTGAACCATCTCAGTGTTTCTTGTGTTTCTCTTGAAAGGTTTGCATAGAGAACACACATGAGAAAACTTTGCTTCTTGGATTAGAATTTCCTTTTCCCATTGAATGTTCTTGGTGTGGGTTTATTTTTTGGCTTGTCTATTCTGTTCCATTGGGTAATATATTTTAATGACAATATCATGCTTTAATGAGTGCATAAGGTTTGTATTAGGTTTTGAAGTGTCCTTTGTTCATATTTAGATATTTTTCCTCAGCAAGTCCCAGAGTTGCTCAGTGCCCATCTAACTCTGATTGTCTCTGTGGGGATCAATGTCCACTGACCATTTTAATGTTTTCTTTTGAGAAATATCAATTTGTTCACTTTTTAATTTTTTTAATTTATCGTCTTTTATTGAATGATTGAATTCTTATACCTTTCCTTTAAGTTCTCATATTCTGTGGCCCACATAATCCATTCTTATAAGACTTTACACTTAACTTTATACTTGACTTATTAAATTGTTCTTTCTGTTCTTCTTCAGTATCTCTATCCTTTTATTGAGTTTTCATGTCCTGAAATGATTTCCTTATTTTATTCAAGTGTTTGTGTTCTTTTGGAGCTGATTCATTCGTTCTTTGAATCGATCATTTGAACATATTTATAATTGCTAATTGGAGTTCAATAATTATTTTTTGGAGGAGACATGTTGCCTTGGTTTTTCATGTTAATGTTTTTCTGTATTGAAACTTGCTTATTTGAAGTTGTATCATTGATTAATTTATTATTGTTTTAATTCAGGGATATTTCTTCTGTTAGTGAGATGGCTCCAAGAGAGACAAGGCTATATTAAAATTGAGGTTATACTTTCTTCTGGAATACTTGGTATTCAGGTCACTACACTCTACACCTGTTCTCTCCCAGAGATATAAGCATTGTCTTCAATAAGAGTCACCATCTAGCTGTAAACCCTCCACAATATTAGTATAGCAGTTGACTATAAAACACTCACTTCTTACTCCTCAATTGTTTTAGGGAGTTAAAGGACACTAATAATACTGTATATATTATATCAGGTGTTGTTATGAGTGGAAAGGAACAGAAAAGTAAAAGAAGACAGAAGTTACAGAGAACTAGAGATTGATAGGTGTGGTGGTTTGAATATGCTTGGCCCATAGGGAGTAGCACTATTTGGAGTTATGGCAATGTTGGAGTTGGTGTTGCCCTGTTAAAGGAAGTGTGTCATTGTAGGGGTAGGCTTTGAGGTCTCCTAGTGCTCAAACTACACACAGTGTAGATGAGAGCCTCCTCCTGGTGGCCTGCAGAAGCCTGTCTCCTTCTGATTGCCTTTAGATCAAGATGTAGAACTCTTGGCTCCTCCAGCACCATGTCTGCCTGCATGCTGTCATGCTTTCCACCATGATGATAGTGGACTGAACATCTGAATCTGTAAGCCAGCCCCAATTAAATGTTTGCCTTTATAAAGAGTTGCCTTGGTTGTGGTGGTTTTTCTCAGCAATAAAACACTAACTAAGACAGTAGGTATTAAGCTGCAAGATAGGAATTAGAGCAAGGAAAAGGAACTACAGTAGGGGCGATGTAGAAATTTTGGTTAAAGACTGAAGGGCTAGAGTGACAGCTCATTGGGTAAAGCACATGATGTGCAAGCATGAGAACCACGTTCAAATCTGTAGAACACACATAACATCTGGAAGATGGGAAGATGGGCCACAGAAACAGGAGAATTCCCTAAAGCTTGTGAGCCAGCTCTCCTGGTATACACAGGGTTGAACAACAGTGACAACAAAGAGACCCTGTCTCAAAAAAGGTAGAAGGAGAGGACTGAGACCCAAGGATTGACACCAATAGCCATCCTCTCAGCTATTCCGAGCTCGCAGAAAAAAATCAAGTTATGTCAACATGTGCAACTCTGGAAATCTCCAAGAGAATAAACATGCATATATACATATCATATACACACAGATATGTTTTTAAGAGAGAAGTAAAAGTACCATACTCAGATAACACAGAAAAGTCACATTTCTAAGGAGGTTGAATCACAGGGATTCTATAATCCAGGGCAGCCTGTGTTTTTTGAAAGAAGCCAAAGAAAAATGAAAAGGTATGGAAGAAATAGAATAAGGCACAAACAGTGAGACCAGATTGATCTGCTACTTTGACCTTGGGTATTTTATAAATAAGAAATAAATGTAGGAGGGAATGAGTTCTTGATGGAGATGTAGGTTAATGAAACTAACTGACCTGGATAGTGGATTTTGCCTCACTTTTGGGAGATCCGAAGTTGCTCTGCCCTCTGTGTCCAGAAATATATGTATATATTTATTCTCCATGTTGATTTTTCATCCATGCACCCCTTCCCTTGGTGATTCCTCGAGCCTCATCTGTATGAAGTTCACTAATGATGATACCTTGCTTTTTCTCAAAGATAGGAATATCTGAGAGTATCTTCTGTTAAGCCACCTTTGTGGCAATCAGGCCAGGCAGGCCACAGTGTAGTGCCAGGAGCACCATTTGTAACGTGTGCATCCTTCCTGCCATTTGGGATGCAGAGGATAGTCCCAGGGATGGTGTCCCTAAGGTCCCTTTCTATATGATCTCTGTTGACACAGCTTTTGTAGATTTTTTGGAGGAGGTCCTTAAAACAGGCTGTAATGGTAGCTAACAGTCCAGTCGGGGGTTGGGGGTGGAATTCTCTGGGCAACTAGCAAGTGGATCTTGGGAAAGGGAGAAGAAGCTTTTGGAGTGGTAAAACCTTCCTACTGCCTTTGTTTCCCCAATTTCCACCAGCTATTCACACAGATGGGGCTTTTAAGATGCCATCTTATTCAGAAACTGGTTTGTAAATGTTTCCTACCATTTCACAGTTGGTTTTTAATTTTTTTTTTATGAAGTGTTTCTTTGGCTGTATGAATTCTTTTCAGTTTGATGCGACCCTGCTTGTCTATTTTTGTCTTTGTTACCTATATTTCAAATATCATTGCTCAAAACAATTGCTCAAAGCCTTTTCTTCTAAGTTTTCTTGCAGTGATTTAATTTTTAAACATTTATTCATTTGATGTGTGTGTGTGTGTGTGTGTGTGCGTGCGCACACACACATGTGCGCATGTATGTATAAATGCCTCCGTGTGGTGCATGTGGAGGTCAAGGGACAACTTGAGGGAGTCAAGCTCTCCTTTCACCATGTGACTGTGGGCAAGGGAAAGTTAAGCAGATAGGTAGATAAAGTAGGGACAGGTTTCCGAAGAAAGCTACTTCCTTGCTTGTGGGACATGGCCTGGACAAAAAGGATCACTCAGGAACAACCATCTGAGTGAGCTGATAAGAAAATTGAAGGACCCAATGATCTTATAAAACACCAAACCTAGAGGACCCCAGGCTCATAAGATTCTCAACTCTGAGTTTCCCTTCCTATCCTAATAGAAGAAGTTAGCCCGCCTCAATAAAACTTTTTAAAAAATCTTCTCTGCACTTCAGTCCTTCCTGGATAGTCAATTCTCATGGAGTGAGCCCAGCTAACACCAGGATTCCAATTACATTTCTTGGAGGTCTCAAGAAGATCTGAGAAGACTCCATACAGTCGGTATGCCTGGAGACCCCTTCAAAGCTGTGGGTTGGGGGTAGTGGGTAGAACTCCCAGCCATGATTAACATGCCCAAACCCCCCAATCAGCCCCCACTTTACTTTCTTTGGGAACTAGGAAGAAAAAGGGGCTCCAATCACTGGGAAACAAGAAGGCTTTGACCTTGTAACAGCTAAATGGAAATTTGCTCTGCAGCCTCAGCTTCTGTGCTGTTAGGGTCCAAGACTTACCCCACAAACCACACAAACACCAATCTCAGTCAGACAGGGATTGTTTATTGAGCGCCTACCCCAGGACTGGTCTATCAGGGCTTTTGGTCCAGATTTGGAACTGAACCATAACATTGAGTTAAGATCCTACTGAGTTTTTAAGCCCCAAATCCATTAATATCTGTTCCAAGTTATTCCACCAAATCAGGACTTATGAATAGGGAGATTTCCTTAGAAACATGTCTTTGTTGTAGACTTAACTTGTTCCCATTGGTTGGGGTATTCAACTGTGGCAGGGGGTTTGCCTTGTCTAATATTCATATTCTAACTTGACTACCAGGATAAGACTTGTCTAACATCCATGTCTTAACTTGTTGACCAGGATGTCAGTTACCCACGCAGATGTCTCTTTCTGTTAAGTGGATGCCAGTTCCCAGGGAGGTCTTGGGAACTTAAACTCTACTTGACCATTACTCAAAATGGAAGTCTTATTCCAAATAGTTTCTTATATTGGGGCAGAGGTCTCTCTTATATCAGGGTCCTTCCTGGGGGGCAGATTATACTATAAAAGCTCATACACGGTGCAGGAAGTGCTGTTGGGTGGTTGGTTCAAGTCTAAGCTTATTGTGGGTAACTATACAAAACAGTTTTATTGACTTTAATTGTGACTGGTTTCCAAAGTTACAGAATATAACAGACTATCAATCTTGGCATTAAAAAGTTTCCTAGTAACAGCAGAAACATATGAGAAAGTTTTCTTACAATGGCAGGCTAGCCAAGTAACTGTTACCTAGGCCTTACTATTTCATCTAGACCTTAACATGTGCAACCAGGAGTTGACACCACCATGCCTAAGCTGAGACATTGCAAGGTTACAAATGCACTTTCACCACCAGCCTGGGAATTATGATGTGGCTAGGGCTTGGGAAGTGGGATCTGCTCCCACAGTCTCAGGGCTACAAGCGAAGAGGGACACACCTCCCCTGAATGTTACTGTCCTCAGAGAGTCACACTTCCCAAATCCTGGAGCCAGCCTTCCTGGAGTCCTGTTGCTTGCAAATGCTGTCCACAGCAGATAGTAAACTACATCTATAAAAATAACATTTTGTACCATGGATCCTCTGCCTATCAGACCCTCAAAACTGCCCTCTCTGTACTTCCCTAGTCTCTAGGACCTGGAGGGTTTTGTGAGTTTTGGCAGATCTTTTGTTTAGACATTGATAAAGATAGCTAACTCTACTTGTTTGATCTTTCTTACTTGATCATGAGTGTAGACTGCCACACACCCTTGACCTTATAAAAGCATAAAGAAATTGGGGGTAATGCTTTAAAATCAATAGTTCTGTCCCTTGTCATTCCTACCAGAGTTATCAGATAAGACTCATCTATCTAATCAAATCTACAGGTTAAAAAGAGAGCAGGTACTTTGGATCTATCCTGTCAACACTGGACTCTACAACAAGTCTCCCAACTCAATATTCACTGGAGAAATAATATCTTCTGTATATACATTATATTGCTTAATAAAGGGTCATCTGTTGCTAAACTTACTGAAAGGCCACCCTGACTCTGTGACAGAGAGAAAAGAAAGGAAGACAGACAAAGAGTAAATGACCCTTTGTCCTTAATGGGTAAACTATATTTAACATAGGTACTATTATTTATCTCATGCTATAAAGATGTCTACAGTAAGAATAGCTAACAGGAATTCATTCATGAAGAGGATAGAGAAGACCCTCTTGTCTTTAGAAAAAAAAAAGAAACACTCTCAATAGTAACTCTAGCCCTGTGTGTGTGTTTCAAAGCTTTATTTATTTTATGTACATTAGTACACTGTAGCTGTAGAGATGGTTGTGAGCCTTCCTGTGGTTGTTGGGAATTTAATTCTTTAATTCTTTCCTTTGCTCACTCTGGTCAACTCAGCTCGCTCAGTCCCTGATTGCTCTGGCTCAAAGATTTATTTATTATTATACATAAATACACTGTAGCTGACTTCAGATACACTGAAAGAGGGCGTCAGATCTCATTATGGGTGGTTGTGAGCCACATGTGGTTGCTGGGATTTGAACTCTGGACCTTCAGAAGAGCAGTCAGTGCTCTTACCCACTGAGCCATCTCACCAGCCCTAACCATGTGTTTTTAGAAGAGCTTTCTTTGTTGATTTCTGGGAGAGATTATAAAAATGGATTTGAGGGTGTTTTGCTTTTTATCTACTGCTTCTATCTCCTTCTTAAGCTGTTGAAAATGAAAAGCTTGAATTTTATGGACCATCACTTTTGTACTATATAAAGGACATTGACTTTTTTCTGTAAGGGTTAACTGGGAACTTACTAAGTCCAAAAAGTCACACTTCTGCTTAAATCAAATTAAATTCATAACAATTACAAGGACTAACGTTTAAAAAAAACCTGTATGTCTAATCCAAGTTTGCTTAAATGTTCGGTTTTCTTCAGTTTTTCTAAGTATTATAAGTACCAGATTTGTGTAACTGACCTTCTGGATGTTCAGTGACCATACTTGGATGCTATACTAATATGGTTAGAGAGATTATAATGGAGAATAGCTTCCCCCTTGACCTCTTAGTCAGGATTTCTATGGCATAAACATCATGTCTTAGTCAAGGTTTCTATTCCTGCACAAACATCATGACCAAGAAGCAAATTGGGGAGGAAAGGGTTTATTCAGTTTACACTTCTGTCATTGTTCATCACCAAAGGAAGTCGGGACTGGAACTCAAGCAGGTCAGGAAGCAGGAGCTGATGCAAAGGCCATGGAGGGATGATCTTTACTGGCTTGCTCAGCCTGCTCTCTTCTAGAACCCAAGACTACCAGCCCAGAGATGGCACCACCAACAAGGGGTCCTCCCCTCTTGGTCATTAATTGAGAAAATGCCTTGCAGCTGGATCTCGTGGAGGCACTTCCCCAACTGAAGCTCCTTTCTCTGTGATAACTCCAGCCAGTGTCAAGTTAACACAAAACTAGCCAGTACACATCATGACCAAGAAGCAAGGTGGGAAGGAAGGGATTTATTCAGCGTATACTTCCATACTGCTGTTCATTACCAAAGGAAGTCAGGATTGTAACTCAAGCAGGTCAGGAAACAGGAGTTGATACAGAGGCCATGGAGGGTGCTGCTTACTGGCTTGCTTCCCCTGGCTTGCTCAACTTGCTTTCTTATACAACCCAGGAGCATGGCATCACCCACAATGGGCCCTCCTACCCTTGATCACTAATTGAGAAAATGCCTTACAGCTGGATCTCATGGAGACATTTCCTCAACTGAAGCTCCTTTCTCTGTGATAACTCCAGCTTGTGTCAAGTTGACACACAAACCCAGTCAGTACACTGTCCAAATTCAACTAGGTCTCAGGGGCCTATGGGACTTGGGTCAACATGTTCTTTGTAGAGTAAGTCACAAGTTCTCTTGTTCATGGAGGCCATGGAGACCCCACCCAGTAGACTCTAACTAGTGTCTAGTCTTCAAAGAAGGGGGTCAACACAAAAGAAAAATTTCACTACATGTTTACAATGGAGGCCACAGTCAGGCAAAACCTTTGACTTAGACTCACATAGATGGAACAACTTGTGGAAATAAGGCTAGAAGAGCCAAAGGTTCTTCTCAAGCCTAGCTGACCCCCGAGGAGCAGATCCTTAATTCACCTTAACAGTACAAAAAAAGGCAATTAACTTCAGCAACCTGCATGGTCTTAAACACCAAACAGTAAAGTACAGCTTAGGATTAAAATGATTGGTATGACTCTTAACAGTTTTAGGGTTCCCAACCCCTACACATTAGGCATAAATCCATATAGGATATTATTTAAACAACTATTTCTCACCAACTCCTTCCTACTTGATTGAAAAATGCATTCCAGATATATAGCGTCATGACTTTGGCTCATTCAAGAGACACAGACCTACTACTATTTTAACCTGAAAAACAAATGAAATTTTGTTTCTTTCTCTCTCTCTAGAAGTCACATTGGAAGTCCCTTATCCTGTTATTTGACTTATCCCTACCGCTGTCAAGGGAGTGGGTGTGGAGAGAAAGTGGTACTCCATGCAGTCACCACCTAAGGAAAGCACAAACAATACCTCTTCAAAAGCCAACTCCTACTCCTATGAGACACCAGGGGGAGTCAGACTACTCCTATGAGACACCAGGGGGAGTCAGACTACTTTTCAAGAAATAACCATCTAAGATATAGATCAGTAACATCCTTCTATATCTATATGCTATTTGCTCTTGACATTCTTCTCACTATAACCTTGCCAGTAGGACTATACACCATTTATGCTTCCCTCATTGGACATTGCCCAGCCAAACAGTTGTCCTTCTATGGATTATATTCTTCTTGCTGTAATGGTCTTGAGAACTACCTGAGAAGTACTGCTTCTTCAGGCCCTCTGACCCTAAACCTGGAATGGAGAAACAATCTTCTCTCATCACCATATCTAACACCAAGACATGAGGAGAAAATCTGACAGATTGCTGGATGCATTACAAAAACCCTCCCTCCAGCAAACCCACACTCCCTTTCAAGAGAATCTCATTACTTTTAACTGGACTGCCCTAATGGGACCAAGGATCAGTCCTACTGAACCCTAAAAGGGACTCTTTGATGGCTGAAGAATGTTCACCAGGCATTCAGGACCATTTCCTATCTCAATAAACAAAAACTAGCTATTCACAGGGGTCTGGCCCTCTAGGGGTCTAGTTCCTGTAGATGCTGGCTCCTTTTCTGTCTAAAATTACTATAATCTTGCTCAAAAGCTTGAAAGCATCATTTTAAATTCCATCCAGCTGGCATATACTGGAAATGCAATTAACTTCTGATCTTACCACATTTATTAGTTCCTTTTCTAGAGCTGTGCTAAAACACCATGGCCAAGGCAACTTACAGAAGGAAGAGTTTATTTGGGCTTATGCTTCTAAATGGTTAGAGTTCGTTATGGCCAAAACAGCATGGCAGCAGGTGGCAGACATGGCATCTGGAGCTGGAAGATAATTGCTGAGGAATCGTATCTTGAACCACAAGCAGAAAGGAGAAAGCAAACTTGAAATGGCATATGGCTTTTGAATACTCAGAGCCTACCCCTAGTGATAAAGTTCTTCCTGCAAGGTCATACCTCCTAAACTTAACCAAACACCACCACCAATTGAGGACCAAGTATTCAAACATTTGAGCCTCTGGGGAATATTCTCATTCAAACTACTACATTTCACTCTCTGGCCCACATAGGCTGATGGCTATATCACAGTGCAAAATACAATTAGTTCAGTGCCCTTCCGGTCATACCAGCACCGGGGTGTCTAGGGCGCAGAGTCGGCTGACACCCGCCAGCTACCCACGACACCCGCCACAGGATCTTAAGACTTCTGGTGAGTGGAACACAGCGTCTGCTCCAATCCAATCACACAGGACCTGAGACTGCATTAGTTAGGGAAGCAGAAAACCCGGCCTGAGTAGGGGCACAAGCCCCTTCCGGTCGGACCAGCACCAGGGTAGCTAGGGCACAGAGTTGGCTGACACCCGCCAGCTACTCACAACACCAGCCACGGGATCTTAAGACTTCAGGTGATCCGGCCACCCTCCCGGCCAGAGGACAGGTCTCCGCCCGGCCCAGGAGCCCTTTGCCTCAGGATCAGAGGAAGACATCTTGGTTCTGGGACTCCACTGAACTTAGTCTGCACAGGTGAGAGTGTGCACCACAGAAGCTGACAGCTTCTGGGATATGCGGGAGCCACAGAGCCTCTGAGGCAGGACCCTTTTTGGGCCCCAGACATCCGGCCACCCTCCAGGCCAGAGGACAGGTGTCTGCCTGGCCCGGGAGCCCTTGGCCTCAGGATCTGCGGAAGCCATCTTGGTTCCGGGACTTCGCCGAACTTAGGAACTTAGTCTGGACAGGTGAGAGTGTGTACCACAGAAGCTGACAGCTTGTGGGACAGGCGAGAGCCACAGAGCCTCTGAGGCAGCACCCTTTTGGACCCCAGACATCCGGCCACCTTCTAGGCCAGAGGACAGGTGTCTGCCCGGCCCGGGAGGCTTTTGCATCTAGATTGGTGGTAGCCATCTTGGTTCTGGGACTCCACCGAACATACTCTGCACAGGTGAGAGTGTGCACCACACAAGCTGACAGTTTCTGTGACCCGCCAAAGCAACACAGCTTCTGGGAAAGGTCCTGTTTTGGGCCTTCATCTTCGGCCAGGAGGAGGTCCAAACGCCAGATATCTGTGCACCTTCCCTGTAAGAGGAGAGCTTGCCTGAAGACAGGGATCTGACCACTGAAACTCAGAGGAGAGAGCCTTTCTCCTAGGTCTGCTGATAGAGGCTAACAGAATCACCAGAAGAACAATCTCTAAACAGAGACAACTATAACAATGAACTCCAGAGATTACCAGATGGCAAAAGGTAAACGTACTAATCTTACTAACAGAAATGAAGACCACTCACCATCATCAGAACCCAGCACTCCCACTTCGGCCAGTCCAGGGCACCCAAACACACCGGAAAAGCTAGACCCAGATCTAAAAGCATATATCATGATGATGGTAGAGAACATCAAGAAGGACTTTAATAACACACTTAAAGAAATACAGGAGAACACTGCTAAAGAGGTAGATGACATTAAAGAGGAAGCACAAAAATCCCTTAAAGAATTGCAGGAGAACACTGCTAAACAGGTAGAAGACATTAAAGAGGAAGCACAAAAATCCCTTAAAGAATTGCAGGAAAACCAGACCAAACAGGTGATGGAATTGAATAAAACCATCCAAGACCTAAAACGGGAAGTAGACACAATAAAGAAAACCCAAATTGAGGCAACGCTGGAGATAGAAACCCTAGGAAAGAAATCTGGAACCATAGATGTGAGCATCAGCAACAGAATACAAGAGATGGAAGAGAGAATCTCAGGTGCAGAAGACTCCATAGAGAACATCGGCACAACAATCAAAGAAAATACAAAATCCAAAAAGATCCTAACTCAAAACATCCAGGAAATCCAGGACACAATGAGAAGACCAAACCTACGGACAATAGTAGATGAGAATGAAGATTTTCAACTCAAAGGACCGGCAAATATCTTCAACAAAATTATAGAAGAAAACTTCCCAAACCTAAAGAAAGAGATGCCCAAAAACATGCAAAAAAGCCTACAGAACTCCAAATAGACTGGACCAGAAAAGAAATTCCTCCTGACACATAATAATCAGAACAACAAATGCACTAAATAAAGATAGAATACTAAAAGCAGTAAGGGGAAAAGGTCAAGTAACATATAAAGGCAAGCCTATCAGAATTACACCAGATTTTTCACCAGAGACTATGAAAGCCAGAAGGGCCTGGACAGATGTTATACAGAAACTAAGAGAACACAAATTCCAGCCCAGGCTACTATACACAGCCAAACTCTCAATTACCATAAATGGAGAAACCAAAGTATTCCACGACAAAACCAAATTCAAACATTATCTTTCCACGAATCCACCCTTCAAAGGATAATAACAGAAAAAAAAAAAAAAACAAAAAACAATACAAGGACGGAAACCACGTCCTAGAAAAAGCAAGAAGGTAATCCCTCAACAAACCTAAAAGAAGACAGCCACAAGAACAGAATGCCAACTCTAACAACATAAATAAAGGAAGCAACAATTACTTTTCCTTAATATCTCTTAATATCAATGGACTCAACTCCCCAATAAAAAGACATAGACTAACAGACTGGCTACACAAACAGGATCCAACATTTTGCTGCTTACAGGAAAGTCATCTCAGAGAAAAAGATAGACACTACCTCAGAATGAAAGGCTGGAAAACAAATTTCCAAGCAAATGGTCTGAAGAAACAAGCTGGAGTAGCCATCCTAATATCTAATAAAATCGACTTCCAACCCAAAATAATAAAAAAGACAAGGAGGGGCACTTCATACTCATCAAAGGTAAAATCCTCCAAGAGGAACTATCAATTCTGAATATCTATGCTCCAAATACAAGGGCAGCCACATTCATTAAAGATACTTTAGTAAAGCTCAAAGCACACATTGCACCTCACACAATAATAGTGGGAGACTTCAACAAACCACTTTCACCAATGGAGAGATCATGGATGCAGAAACTAAACAGGGATACAGTGAAACTAACAGCAGTTATGAAACAAATGGATCTGACAGATATGTACAGAACATTTTATCCTAAAACAAAAGGATATACCTTCTTCTCAGCACCTCACTGGACCTTCTCCAAAACTGACCACATAATTGGTCACAAAATAGGCTTCAACAGAAACAAAAATATTGAAATTGTCCCATGCATCCTATCAGATCACATGGACTAAGGCTGATCTTCAATAACAACATAAATAATAGAAAGCCAACATTCACGGGGAACTGAAGAACACTGTTCTCAGTGATACATTGGTCAAGGAAAGAATAAAGAAATTAAACACTTTTTAGAGTTTAATGAAAATGAAGCAACAACATACCCAAACTTATGGGACACAATGAAAGCATTTCTAAAAGGAAAACTCGTAGCTCTGAGTGCCTCCAAAAAGAAACTAGAGAGAACACACACTAGCAGCTTGACAACACACCTAAAAGCTCTAGAACAAAAGGAAGCAAATTCACCCAAGAGGAGTAGACTGCAGTAAATAATCAAACAAAGGGGTGAAAAGAACCTGGTGGAAAAAAGAACTATTCAAAGAATCAAGCAAAGGAGGAGCTGGTTCTTTGAGAAAATCAACAAGATAGATAAACCCTTAGCCAGACTCACCAGAGGGCACAGGG
The DNA here is from genome assembly GCF_978045245.1 of Mus caroli. Lineage (NCBI taxonomy): Eukaryota > Metazoa > Chordata > Mammalia > Rodentia > Muridae > Mus > Mus caroli. The sequence continues at coordinate 20,883,900 of NW_028227260.1, forward strand.
ACAGCATCCTAATTAACAAAATCAGGAATGAAAAGGGAGACATAACAATAGATCCTGAAGAAATCCAAAACACCATCAGATCCTTCTACAAAAGGCTATACTCAACAAAACTGGAGAACCTGGATGAAATGGACAAGTTTCTAGACAGATACCAGGTACCAAAGTTAAATCAAGATCCGGTTAATGATCTAAACAGTCCCATATCCCCTAAAGAAATAGAAGCAGTCATTAATAGTCTCCCAACCAAAAAAAAAGCCCAGGACCAGATGGGTTTAGTGCAGAGTTCTATCAGACCTTCAAAGAAGATCTATTCCCGGGGCCTAGCAAACACAGAAGTGGATGCCCACAGTCAGCTATTGGATGGATCACAGGGCCCCCAAAGGAGGAGCTAGAGAAAGTACCCAAGGAGCTAAAGGGAACTGCAACCCCATAGGTGGAACATTATTATGAACTAACCAGTACCCCAGAGCTCTTGACTCTAGCTGCATTTGTATCAAAAGATGGCCTAGTCGGCCATAACTGGAAAGAGAGGCCCATTGGACTTGCCAACTTTATATGCCCCAGTACAGGGGAATGCCAGGGCTAAGGGGTGGGGGTGGGTGGGTGGGGAACTGGTGGGGGGAGTGTATTGGGGACTTTTTGAATAGCATTGGAAATGTAATTGAGGAAAATACCTAATTAAAAAAAAAAGAAATTGTAAAAAAAAATAAAAAATAAATAAAAAAAAAGAAGATCTAATCCCAGTTCTTCACAAACTATTCCACAAAATAGAAACAGAAGGTACTCTACCCAACTCATTCTATGAAGCCACAATTACTTTGATACCTAAACCACAAAAAGACCCAACAAAGATAGAAAACTTCAGACCAATATCCCTTATGAATATTGATGCAAAAATCCTCAATAAAGTTCTTGCTAACCGAATCCAAGAGCACATCAAAACAATCATCCAGGGCTGGTGAGATGGCTGGGCTGGTGAGATGGCTCAGTGGATAAGAGCACCCGACTGCTCTTCCGAAGGTTCGAAATTCAAATCCCAGCAACCACATGGTGGCTCAAAACCACCTGTAATGAGATCTGACTCCCTCTTCTGGAGTGTCTGAAGACAGCTACAGTGTACTTACATGTAATAAATAAATAAATAAATAAATCTTTAAAAAAAAACAAACAATCATCCATCCTGACCAAGTAGGTTTCATCCCAGGGATGCAAGGATGGTTCAATATATGGAAATCCATCAACGTAATCCAGTATATAACAAACTGAAAGATAAAAACCACACGATCATCTCCTTAGATGCTGAGAAAACCTTTGACAAAATCCAACACCCATTCATGATAAAGTCTTGCAAAGATCAGGAATTCAAGGCCCATACCTAACCATAATAAAACCAATCTACAGCAAACCAGTAGCCAACATCAAAGTAAATGGTGAGAAGCTGGAAGAAATCCCACTAAAATCAGGGACTAGACAAGGCTGCCCACTTTCTCCCTACCTATTCAACATTGTACTTGAAGTCCTAGCCAGAGGAATTCCACAACAAAAGGAGATCAAGGGGATACAAATTGGAAAAGATGAAGTAAAAATATCACTCTTTGCAGATGATATGATAGTATATATAAGTGACCCTAAAAATTCCACCAGAGAACTCCTAAGCCTGATAAACAGCTTCAATGATGTATCTGGATATAAAATTAACTCAAGCAAGTCAATGGCCTTTCTGTACACAAAGCATAAACAGGCTGAGAAAGAAATTAGGGAAACATCACCCTTCTCAATAGTCACAAACAATATAAAATACCTTGGCGTGACTCTAAATAAGGAAGTGAAAGATCTGTATGACAAGAACTTCAAGTCTCTGAAGAAAGAAATTAAAGAAGATCTCAGAAGATGGAAAGATCTCCCATGCTCATGGATTGGCAGGATCAACATTGTAAAAATGGCTATCTTGCTAAAAGCAATCTACAGATTCAAGGCAATCCCCATCAAAATTCCAACTCAATTCTTCAAGGAATTAGAAAGGGCAATCTGAAAATTCATCTGGAACAACAAAAAACCTAGGATAGCAAAAACACTTGTCAAGGATAAAAGAACCTCTGGTGGAATCACCATGCCTGACCTAAAGCTGTACTACAGAGCAATTGTGATAAAAACTGCATGGTACTGGTATAATGACAGAGAAGTAGACCAATGGAACAGAATTGAAGACCCTGAGATGAACCCACACACCTATGGTCACTTGATCTTTGACAAGGGAGCTAAAACCATCCAGTGGAAAAAAGACAGCATTTTCAACAAATGGTGCTGGCACAACTGGCGGTTATCATGTAGAAGAATGTGAATTGATCCATTCCTATCTCCTTGTTCTAAGGTCAAATCTAAGTGGATTAAGGAACTCCACATAAAACCAGAGACACTGAAACTTATAGAGGAGAAAGTAGGGAAAAGCCTCGAAGATATGGGTACAGGGGAAAAATTCCTGAATAGAACAGCAAAGGCTTGTGCTGTAAGATTGAGAATCGATAAATGGGACCTCATAAAATTGCAAAGCTTCTGCAAGGCAAAAGACACCGTCAATAAGACAAAAAGATCACCAACAGATTGGGAAAGGATCTTTACCTATCCCAAATCAGATAGAGAACTAATATCCAATATATATAAAGAACTCAAGAAGGTGGTCTCCAGAAAATCAAATAACCCCATTAAAAAATGGGGCTCAGAACTGAACAAAGAATTCTCACCTGAGGAATACCGAATGGCAGGGAAGCACCTGAAAAAATGTTCAACATCCTTAATCATCAGGGAAATGCAAATCAAAACAACCCTGAGATTCCACCTCACACCAGTCATAATGGCTAAGATCAAAAACTCAGGTGACAGCAGATGCTGGCGAGGATGTGGAGAAAGAGGAACACTCCTTCATTGTTGGTGGGATTGCAAGCTTGTACAACCGCTCTGGAAATCAGTTTGGTGGTTCCTCAGAAAATTGGACATAATACTACCAGAGGATCCAGCAATACCTCTCCTGGCCATATCCAGAAGATGTTCCAACTGGTAAGAAGGACACATGCTCCACTATGTTCATAGCAGCCTTATTTGTAATAGCCAGAAGCTGGAAAGAACCCAGATGCCCCTCAACAGAGGAATGGATACAGAAAATGTGGTACATTTACACAATGGAGTACTACTCAGCTATTAAAAGGAATGGATTTATGAAATTCCTAGGCAAATGGATGGACCTGGAGGGCATCATCCTGAGTGAGGTAACACAATCACAAAGGAGCTCACATGATATGTACTCACTGATAAGTGGATATTAGCCCAAAAACTTAGGATACCCAAGATATAAGATACAATTTGTTAAACGCATGAAACTCAAGAAGAACGAAGACCAAAGTGTGGACACTGTGCCCCTTCTTAGAATTAGGAACCAAACACCCATGGAAAGAGTTACAGAGTTAAAGTTTGGAGCTGTGACGAAATGATGGACCATCTAAAGACTGCCATATCCAGGGATCCATCCCATAATCAGCTTCCAAACGCAGACACCATTGCATACCCTAGCAAGATTTTGCTGAAAGGACCCAGATATAGCTGTCTCTTGTGAGACAATGCCGGGGCCTAGCAAACACAGAAGTGGATGCTCACCGTCAGCTATTGGATGGATCACAGGGCCCCCAATGGAGGAGCTAGAGAAAGTATCCAAGGAGCTAAAGGGATCTGCAACCCTATAAGTGGAACAACATTATGAACTAACCAGTACCCCAGAGCTCTTGACTCTAGCTGCATATGTATCAAAAGATGGCCTAGTCGGCCATCACTGGAAAGAGAGGCCTATTGGACTTGCAAACTTTATATGCCCCAGTACAGGGGAACGCCAGGGCCAAAAAGTGGGAGTGGGTGGGTAGGGGAGTCAGGGGGGGAGTGTATTGGGGACTTTTTGGATAGCATTGGAAATGTAAATGAGGAAAATACCTAATAAAAAATAATAAAATGAAATTTTTAAAAAAAAAAATACAATTAGTTCAGTTTCAAAAGTCCTCATAGTCTTTCATAGTCTCAACAGTATTTAAAAAGTCCAATGTGGTTACTTCCTATCTCATGAGAACAGCAGTGGGGAAGCACAGCTGCTCAAGCACAAACACCTGAGGGAGAGGATAAGAAAAATGGGATGGTTTAATAAAATGCCTGACCCAGAGCACCCTCACTGCCCCTGGCCCACCAGATTCCTAACTCTGGGTCCCCCTCTCATTCCAAAAAGCAGCCTCAGCTTGCCTCAAAAAAGCTTTTATTTTTTCTTTCATTCTCTCTGCATTTTAGAATGTTGTCTTTCCCAGACAGTCAATTCTTTATCTGTCCTGTGGAAAAGACTCAGCAAACACCAGGATACCCATTACATGGAGATCTAACTCAGGCTGTCAGGCTTGGCAGTAACTGTATTTACTATCTAAGCCATACTGCTGTCTATCTTGAAACAATTTTATACTTTCATGTTTTACATTTAAATATTAAATACGTTGTGGGGTGCAATTTTATTCTTCTGCATGTTGATTTCCAGTTTTTCCTGCACTACTTACTAAGAGACTGGCCTTTTTCTATTGTTCATTCTTGGCAGCTTTATTAATAATCAACTGAGCATAATTGCATGAGTTTATTTCTGGGTTCTCTATTCTCTTCATTGGTTGATGCATTTGTATGCCAGTGCTGTGCGGACCAGTCTGGCTTTGTACAGTATTTCGCAATTACTGTGATGCCTGCATTTGTGTGATTTTTTTTTTGCCTGATTACTTCTAATTCAACCAATTTTCTCCCACATCATAATAAAGGTTACATTTCTTCCAATTTCTGGAAACATATTTTAAATTCCTATGTGATACCTCATCAGAATATCCTCTGCCATACTTGTGAATACCAACATTCTGTTTATGACCATTTAGGTATCCATGTGTAATTATATATGTGTGTATATATATATATATATATATATATATATATATTACACACACACATATATATATATACATATACACATGTATATGTATTCCACAACATATACATATATGTATATGTGTATGTTGTAGAGCTTATTTAATCTCAAACTGGGGTTTCTATTCCACCTTTGACCATTTATTTCCTGGATAAAGGACACACACAACCTTTATATTTACAATAAGCCTTAGTCAGCCTAGAGCTGGGCCAATATCTACCCTCTCTGTTATTAGAATCTACTCTCCTATCGATAACCCTGAGTTATTACTTACTATGGGGATGCTCTTAACTCCAATTGGCCAACCCTTGGTTCCACATTCTTATGGCTCACCTAACCCATTGCAGCTTCTCTTCCTCCCCCACCTTCTTCTTCTCTCATAGTTCTCCTCTGACACTCAAGCTGGGGAATCCTAAACATTACCTATGTCACTTCTGCCCAGCTATTGGCTATTGGCATCTTTATTTACCAATCAGAAATAACTTGGGGCAGGATCTACATGTAGACTCTAGGTCTTAGGAGCCCACACTTAGCATTATAATAGACAGCAAGACCAAATCTCAATGTTTATTATTGTATACATGTATACAATATGTGTACATGTATACAATAATATATATTATATGTATATGTATACATATAATGCACCAAATACATATGCATGTACATGCATATTGAGGCCAGAGGTTGACATGGGGAGTCTTTATAAATTGTTCTCCTCCTTATTTTTGAGATAGGGCTTCTCATTGAAGATGGGTATCACTGATTGGCCAGCCAGAAAGATCCTAGCATCTGCCTTCCAACCCTTCAGTTTTGTCCAGTGCCACCTCTACCTTATGCAGTTCTGGGATAACAGAACAAATGGGAGATACCATGTCTGGCTTTTGTGTGAATGCTAGGGTTCCAAATTCATTGCTTAGGTGTTCTCTAAGAACATTATAGCATTTTCTAGTTCTCTTCATTTTTTCTTGAGCCTTCTGTGGAATCTCTCTAATTAGTCCATTCGCAACAATACAAGTATTTTCTAGCCTATACCGCAAAACTCTTCCAGCTTCTATTTATTAAACAGTTCCAAAGCCACATTTGCATTTTAATATATTTTTATAGTAGCAGTCTCAACTTTGCAACAATTTTATGTCTTAGTATGCTTGAACTATATAACAAACCATAAACTAGTTGGTTTATGAAAAGAAAAATTTATTTCTCAATTGCTGAAATCTGAGATCAAGGCATCAGGATCTTTGAAATCTGGTGAGGGCCTGCAATTTGGTTGCCAAATTCTAAGATTTAGTATAGGAGGGGTATTTGGGGGTGACTAGGCAGGCAGAGACCTCATGCTCTTATAAAACAGGATTAGAAAAGCTGAGGATATATATATATATATATATATATATATATATATATATATCCCAAACCCTCCAACGGAAATATATATGTATAGTAGAACACTTGTTTAGGATGTGAAAAGTCCTGATTCTGGTCCTTAGCAACACCAAGAAAAAAAGTAAGAAAAGAAAAAATTTAAAGCTGGGGATGGCTATACACACTTGTAATCCCAACAGTCAGTATATTGAGGCAGGAAGACCACATTGGCCAACATAGGCTGCATAGCAAAACATCACTTGGATGGGAGTAGAAGAATTCAGATATTCCCTTCAATCATATGACAATACAGATAAAAGATCCCTTCACCCCTGTGTTCTAGAGTCTTTGGTACAGGAAGATATTCTGCATGATACCAAAAGAGAAACATAAACACAAAGACAACTACAAAACCTTTGATCTTACAATCTGTCCCTCTTACAAGCTATGCTAGGGCAATGGTGTCACAAAGTTTGTAGTAGTGACTAATCTATGTCTGATTTTGGCTTAAGGTCCACTCCACAAGATAGAAACCATACCCAACACTGCTTAGGTGACCAAGAACCAGAGACTAAATAGCACAGAGGCTTAGAGTAAAACTCAATACTACTGTTCAAAAAATAGCAATAAAACAACTCCTAATGATATTCTGTTATACTCTATATCAATACCTTATTCAGCCATTATCAGAGAAGTTTCCTTCTCAGCAAATGAGAATAAGTATTAGAGACCCACAGTCAGATATTACAAAGAGAATGAGAGACATTGGAATACTCAACCCTAAATGGGATGTCTCCATCAAATCCCTTCCCTCAGAACTCAGAGAACCCCAAGGAAGAGGAGGCAGAAAGAATATTAGAGCCAGAGAGGATGAAGGACACCAATAAAACAAAGCCCTCTAAATCAACATGATCAAAGCTCATATGAACTCCCAGAGATTGAGGTAGAAATACACAGGCTCTGCATGGGTCTGCACCAGGTCCTCTGTGTATATACTATGGCTTCCAGTTTTGTGTTTTTATGGGATTCCCGAGTATGCAAATGAGTGGGTTTTTGTTTCCTGTGCCTTCTTTTAGGACTCTTTTCTTCTGTTTGTTTGTCTTGGCTCAATCTGATGTGTCAGTTTTTGTTTTATCATATTTTATTTTATTATATTATTATCACTTAGAAAACTGTTTTCTAATAAGAAACAGAAAGTGGGTAGATCCAAGTGGCAGGGGAGGTGGGGAGGAACTAAAGAGGAGTAGAGAGAAGGGAAGCAGTAATCAAGATATATAAGAAAAAAATCTATTTTCAATAAAAGGGGAAAAGATGCTGTGTGTGAACCAAATACTTCAAAAAAAAATCTAAAAATAACAACCACAAGGATAGACTTTGATCCAAGTAGCAGTCTGGGGACAATTTGATAGCAAGAAGAAAAATTATTCCAATAAACTAAAAGCTATCGAATAAATCTAATTGTGTAAATTTATGATTAGAAGAAGGCCCAGTTTCATTGCTTACCATGTCAAGCTTTTATTTTGAAAGCTAGTAGATAAATCTTTATTCTACCTTTGCAGTAATAGAATTCTAACTTATAAACGAAGGCAGAGGGAAAGAATTAGAAAAGAAGTTTTCCACTCTTGAGTGATCATCAAGAGTTACTGAAACCAAGTAAAAAAGGGAATGTCATAAGATGGATTGGGTAACAATCCCGGAGCCTAGTGATCATAGTTGTTTTTAAAGATTATAGCACACCTATTTTCAGGCATAAACAAAAATACAGGCAGTAATAAAATTCATCTCTCATGTACTCATTAACTAATTTTAATAATTATCAATTTACAGCCTAGATTCTGCCATCTATACCTCACATGTCATTTCCCATACTTACTTTAAAGGAAACTCTACACATGTCATTTTATTCACTAATATTTCAGACTTTATTTTAGTTGAGGCTTGAATGGAAAATATCATCCATAAGTTTATATGCTTGTACTGTTGGAGATATCCAAGTGGTTGTACTCTTTTGCAGTATCATTTAGAGTATAATGACTTGTTTGCTAGAGGAAGTGAGTCAGTAGAGATGGGCCTTGAAGTTTTATAGTTTGTTTTATAGCTCTCTGCTTCCTCAGGCCAGATACATGTGACCAGCTGCCTCACTCTCCTGTTACCATACTTCAGAAACCATGGCAGATTGCATCTCTCATTGATCTGTTAGCCAATGGAACTGGGGAGATGGCTCAGTGGTTAATCACATTGGCTGCTTCCTCTTCCAGAGGTCCACATTTCAATTCCCAGAACCCACACGCCGACTCATAACTGTCTGTAACTCTAATTCCATGGATCAAGCCTCTTCTGGCTTCTATGAATGCCAGGTACACAAGTGGTGCACATATATGCAGACAAAATGCCCACATATAATATGAAATTAAATATTAGCAAACAAAACTCATAAGCCAAAGAAAAATGTCCTTTCTTAAATTGTTTCTTGGTAGATATTTTGGAATGACAACACAAGAATAAGATTTTTAAATATAAACATTATTGACAATTTATTCAGTGTTATTCATTTTTATGAGTGGTTGTCTGGTGCACCATAGGATATTTTGGTAGCATTCTTGCTACCTACACACTAGATGCTAATACTAACCTTTGTCCTAGTTGAAACAAAGAAAATATCTCTATAGACATTTCCAGATGTTTCTAGGTGGCAAAAGTCTCAGAGGAATAAGGCTTATAATGATGGAGCAGGACACCTGATGTCCTCCTCTGGCTTCTATGAATGTGTGCGCACACACACACACATTCTCTCTCTCTCTCTCTCTCTCTCTCTCTCTCACACACACACACACACACACACACACTCACACACAGTGTCACACACACTCACACACATACACACTCACACACATTCTCACAGACACTCACTGTCTCACACACTCTCTTACACACACACTCACACACACTGTTACACACACTCTCTCACACACATACACTCTCTCTCTCACACACACACACTCTCTCACACACACACACTCTCTCTCACACACACTCTCTCTCACACACACACTCACACTGTCACACACACACACTGTCACGCACACACACACATATGCCACCTTCCCACATGTGAAAATATAAACAAAGTATCAAACAACAAAGGCTCAGAAATTGCTTCACTGCTGGATTTTTTTAAAAAAGGAAAAAGAAGGCCGGGCATGGTGGCGCACGCCTTTAATCCCAGCACTCAGGAGGCAGAGGCAGACGGATTTCTGAGTTTGAGGCCAGCCTGGTCTACAAAGTGAGTTCCAGGACAGCCAGGGATACACAGAGAAACCCTGTCTCGAAAAACCAAAAAAAAAAAAAAAAAAAAAAAAAGGAAAAAGACCTGATGCCTGTTCTGTTCTCTCCACATCTAAAGCTAGGGAGATAGACTGAAACTCTGACTACTCTCTATGAGGCCAACAGTATCTTACAGCAGCCAAAATTTCACAAACATAACAAACAAGGAATTGTTTTTTTAAAAAGATTCCTTCTGTAGCCCAGACTTTGAAGTTCTGATGCTGTCTCTACTTCCCAAATGCTGGGTTTACAGGCATGTGTCACCATGCTTGGTTTTATAAGGTACTGGGTTTTAATCACAGGACTCTGTATGCTAGCTAAACACTCTTATCAATCCAGTAACACCTACAGGTGCCTCCAAAAGAAGTTATGGTGAATGCAAAAATTCTCAACAAAATACTAGCAAATTGAGTTTAGTAGAACATCCAAAGTATCACTCATATGATCAAGTAGGTTTAATCTTGGGGATGCAAGAGTAGTTCACTATGTGCAAGTCAATAAACACAATCCATCATATCAGCAAGATAAAAATCACATGATCAGCCGAGCAGTGGTGTCTCATGCCTTTAATCCCAGCACTTGGGAGGCAGAGGCAGGTGGATTTCTGAGTTCGAGACCAGCCTGCTCTATATAGTGAGTTCCAGGACAGCCAGGACTATACAGAGAAACCCTGCCTCCAAAACCAAGCAAACAAAAAAAATCATATAAACATTCCATTTCATACAGAAAAGACATTTGATGGATTTCAACATACTTTAATGATAATGTCCTGAATAAAATTAGGTGTAGAAGGATTTTTACCTCAACAACAACAAAAAAAGGTTTTAGCCAATATCAAAGCATTTCCTATAGAGTCAAGAACAAGATAGGGTGTCTGCTCTTAGTGGTCTTTTTCAGGATAAGCAATAAAACTTTAGCTGATTCAAAGAAACAAGAGAAAAAAATTTAAGTATACAAATAGGAAGAAAGGCAGTCCATTTATTCTGATGATATAATTCTCCATATAGAAAAACCTATAAACTCTGAGGCAGAAAAGAATAGGAAGTAGTTTAGCTTGGGATCCTCATTTGGTTTGGGACTGTGCATACTCCCCCATCTTGTAATAATGTGTTTATCAGCCTAGTTCCTTCAACCACAAATGATCTGAATAGATACTTATCAAAAAAGAAATATAAATGGTTAACAAAATTCAACATCATTAGTCACCAGGGAAATGTGAATCCAAACTATCACATGTGAGTTAGAATCTTCACTGTTTTTGTTGTGTTGCTTTTATTTTATTTATTTTGGGGGGGTTTTGGAGGGGGGTCTTTTTTTTTCGAGACAGGGTTTCTCTGTGTAGCCCTGGCTGTTCTGGAACTCACTATGTAGACCAGGCTGGCCTCGAACTCAGAAATCTGCCTGCCTCTGCCTCCCAAGTGCTGGGATTAAAGATGTGCACCACCACCACCGCCCGGCTGGTTTTATTTTTATTTTAGGTGCATTGGTGTTTTGCATGCATGTATGTCTGTATGAGTGTGTTGGACCACTGGAGCTGGAGTTGCAGACAGTGGTGAGCTGCCATGTGGTTGCTGGGAATTGAACTCAAGACCTCTGGAAGAACAGCCAGTGCTTTTTTAAAAATTTTTAAAAAAATTATTACATATTTTCTTTATTTACATTTCGAATGCTATCCTGAAAGTTCCCTATACCCTCCCCCAGCCCTGCTCCCCTACCCACCCACTCCCACTTCTTGACCCTGGTGTTCCCCTGTACTGGGGCATATAGGTTTTGCAAGACCAAGGGGCCGCTCTTCCTGATGATGGCCGACTAGGCCATCTTCTGCTACATATTCAGCTAGAGACATGAGCTCTGGGGGGGGGGGTGGGTACTGGTTAGTTCATATTGTTGTTTCCTCCTATAGGGTTGCAGACCCCTTCAGCTCCTTGAGTACTTTCTCTAGCTCTTCCATTGGGGCCCTGTGTTCCAACCAATAGATGACTGTGAGCATCCACTTCTGTATTTGCCAGGCACTGGCATAGCCTCACACAAGACAGCTACGATCAGGGTCCTTTCAGCAAAATCTTGCTAGTGTGTGCAATGGTGTCAGCGTTTGGGGGCTGATTATGGGATGGATCCCCAGGTATGGCAGTCTCTAGATGGTCCATCCTTTCATCTCAGCTCCAATCTTTGTCTCTGCAACTCCTTCCATGGGTATTTTGTTCCAATTCTAAGAAGGAGCAAAGTGTCCACAATTTGGTCTTCTTCTTGAGTTTCATGTGTTTCGCAAATTGTATCTTGTATCTTGGGTATTCTAAGTTTCTGGGCTAATATCCACTTGTCAATGAGTACATATCATGTGAGTTCTTTTGTGATTGGGTTACCTCACTCAGGATGATGCCCTTCAGGTCCATCCATTTGACTAGGAATTTCATAAATTCATTCTTTTCAAAAGCTGAGTAGTACTCCATTGTTTAAATGTACCACATTTTTCGTATCCATTCCTTTGTTGAGGGGCATCTGGGTTCTTTCCAGCTTCTGGATATTACAAATAAGGCTGCTATGAACATAGTGGAGCATGTGTCCTTCTTACCTGTTGGAACATCTTGTGGATATATGCCCAGGAGAGGTACTGTGGGATCCTCCGATAGTAATATGTCCAATTTTCTGAGGAACCGCCAGACTGATTTCCAGAGTGGTTGTACAAGCTTGCAATTCCACCAACAATGGAGGAGTGCTCCTCTTTTTCCACATCCTCACCAGCATCTGCTGTCACCTGAATTTTTTAACTTAGCCATTCTGGCTGTTGTGAGGTGGAATCTCAGGGTTGTTTTGATTTGCATTTCCCTGATGATTAAGAATGCCAAACATTTTTTCAGGTGCTTCCCTGCCATTCGGTATTCCTCAGGTGAGAATTCTTTGCTTAGCTCTGAGCCCCATTTTTTTTTTAATTTATTTTTTTATTAGTTATTTTTCTCGTTTACATTTTCAATGCTATCCCAAAAGTCCCCCATACCCACCCCCCAAATCCCCTACCCACCCACTCCCCCTTTTTGGCCCTGAGGTTCCCCTGTACTGGGGCATATAAAGTTTGCAAGTCCAATAGGCCTCTCTTTGCAGTGATGGCCGACTAGGCCATCTTTTGTTACATATGCAGCTAGAGACAAGAGCTCCGGGGTACTGGTTAGTTCATATTGTTGTTCCACCTATAGGGTTGCAGTTCCCTTTAGCTCCTTGGGTAATTTCTCTAGCTCCTCCATTGGGGGCCCTGTGGTCCATCCAATAGCTGACTGTGAGCATCCACTTCTGTGTTTGCTAGGCCCTGGCATAGTCTCACAAGACACAGCTATATCTGGGTCCTTTCAGCAAAATCTTGCTAGTGTATGCAATGGTGTCAGCGTTTGGAAGCTGATTATGGGATGGATCCCTGCATATGGCAATCACTAGATGGTCCATCCTTTCGTCACAGCTCCAAATTTTGTCTCTGTAACTGCTTCCATGGGTGTTTTGTTCCCATTTCTAAGAAGGGGCAAAGTGACCACACTTTGGTCTTCACTCTTCTTGAGTTTCATGTGTTTAGCAAATTGTATCTTATATCTTGGGTATCCAAAGTTTCTGGGCTAATATTCACTTATCAGTGAGTACATATTGTGCGAGTTCCTTTGTGATTGGGTTACCTCACTCAGGATGATGCCCTCCAGGTCCATCCATTTGCCTAGGAATTTCATAAATTCATTTTTTTAATAGCTGAGTAGTACTCCATTGTGTAAATGTACCACATTTTCTGTATCCATTCCTCTGTTGAGGGGCATCTGGGTTCTTTCCAGCTTCTGGCTATTATAAATAAGGCTGCTATGAACATAGTGGAGCATGTGTCCTTCTTACCGGTTGGGACATCTTCTGGATATATGCCCAGGAGAGGTATTGCAGGATCCTCCGGTAGTACTATGTCCAATTTTCTGAGGAACCGCCAGACTGATTTCCAGAGTGGTTGTACAAGCTTGCAATCCCACCAACAATGGAGGAGTGTTCCTCTTTCTCCACATCCTCGCCAGCATCTGCTGTCACCTGAATTTTTGATCTTTGCCATTCTGACTGGTGTGAGATGGAATCTCAGGGTTGTTTTGATTTGCATTTCCCTGATGATTAAGGATGTTGAACATTTTTTCAGGTGCTTCTCTGCCATTCGGTATTCCTCAGGTGAGAATTCTTTGTTCAGTTCTGAGCCCCATTTTTAATGGGGTTATTTGATTTTCTGGAGTCCACCTTCTTGAGTTCTTTATATATATTGGATATTAGTCCACTATCTGATTTAGGATTGCTAAAGATCCTTTCCCAATCTGTTGGTGGCCTTTTTGTCTTATTGACAGTGTCTTTTGCCTTGCAGAAGCTTTGCAACTTTATGAGGTCCCATTTGTCAATTCTCCATCTTAGAGCACAAGCCATTGCTCTTCTATTCAGGAATTTTTCCCCCTTGCCCATATCTTCAAGGCTTTCCCCCACTTTCTCCTCTATAAGTTTCACTGTCTCTGGTTTTATGTGGAGTTCCTTGATCCACTTAGATTTGACCTTAGGACAAGGAGATAGGAATGGATCAATTCACATCCTTCTACATGATAACCACCAGTTGTGCCAACACCATTTGTTGAAAATGCTGTCTTTTTTCCACTGGATGGTTTTAGCTCCCTTGTCAAAGATCAATCGACCATAGGCGTGTGGGTTCATTTCTGGGTCTTCAATTCTATTCCATTGGTCTACTTAGCTGTCGCTATACCAGTACCATGCAGTTCTTATCACAATTGCTCAGTAGTACAGCTTTAGGTCAGGCATGGTGATTCCACCAGAGGTTCTTTTATCCTTGAGAAGAGTTTTTGATATCCTAGGGTTTTGTTACTCTAGATGAATTTGCAGATTGGCCTTTCTAATGAGTTGAATAATTGAGTTGGAATTTTGATGGGGATTGCATTGAATCTGTAGATTGTTTTTGGCAAGATAGACATTGTTACTATATTGATCCTGCCCATCCATGAGCATGGGAGATCTTTCCATCTTCTGAGATCTTCTTTAATTTCTTTCTTCAGAGACTTGAAGTCCTTATCATACAGATATTTCACTTCATTAGTCAGAGTCACGCCAAGGTATTTTATATTATTTGTGACTATTGAGAAGGGTGTTGTTTCCCTAATTTCTTTCTCAGCCTGTTTATCCGTTGTGTAGAGAAAGGCCATTGACTTGTTTGAGTTGATTTTATATCCAGCTACTTCACTGAAGCTGTTTATCAGGTTTAGGAGTTCTCTGATGGAATTTTTAGGGTCATTTATATATACTATCATATCATCTGCAGAAAGTGATATTTTGACTTCTTCCTTTCCAATTTGTATCCCCTTGATCTCCTTTTATTGTGGAATTGCACTGGCTAGGACTTCAAGTATGATGTTGAATAGGTATGGAGGAAGTGGACAGCCTTGTCTAGTCCTTGATTGTAGTGGGATTGCTTCCAGCTTCTCACCATTTACTTTGATGTTGGCTACTGGTTTGCTGTAAATTGCTTTTATCATGTTTAGATATGGGCCTTGAATTCCTCATCTTTCCAAGACTTTTATCATGAATTGTTGTTGGATATTGTCAAATGCTTTCTCGGCATCTAACGAGATGATCATGTGGTTTTTGTCTTTGAGTTTGTTTATATACTGGATTATGTTGATGGATTTCTATATATTAAACTATCCCTGCATCCCTGGAATGAAACCTACTTGATCAGGATAGATGATTGTTTTGATTTGTTCTTGGACTCGGTTATCGAGAATTTTATTGAGGATTTTTGCATTGATATTCATAAGGGAAATTCGTCTGAAGTTGTCTATCTTTGTTGGGTCTTTCTGTGGTTTAGGTATCAGAGTAATTGTGGCTTCATAGAATGAATTGGGTAGAATACCTTCTGCTTCTATTTTGTGGAATAGTTTGTGAAGAACTGGGATTAGATCTTCTTTGAAGGTCTGATAGAACTCTGCACTAAACCCATCTGGTCCTGGGCTTTTTTTGGTTGGGAGACTATTAATGACTGCTTCTATTTCTTTAGGGGATATGGGACTGTTTAGATCATTAACCTGATCTTGATTTAACTTTGGTACCTTGTATCTGTCTAGAAATTTGTCCATTTCATCCAGGTTCTCCAGTTTTGTTGAGTATAGCCTTTTGTAGAAGGATCTGATGGTGTTTTGGATTTCTTCAGGATCTGTTGTTATGTCTCCCTTTTCATTCCTGATTTTGTTAATTAGGATGCTGTCCCTGTGCCCTCTAGTGAGTCTGGCTAAGGGTTTATCTATCTTGTTGATTTTCTCAAAGAACCAGCTCCTCCTTTGCTTGATTCTTTGAATAGTTCTTTTTTCTACCAGGTTCTTTTCACCCCTTTGATTATTTCCTGCAGTCTACTCCTCTTGGGTGAATTTGCTTCCTTTTGTTCTAGAGCTTTTAGGTGTGTTGTCAAGCTGCTAGTGTGTGTTCTCTCTAGTTTCTTTTTGGAGGCACTCAGAGCTACGAGTTTTCCTTTTAGAAATGCTTTCATTGTGTCCCATAAGTTTGGGTATGTTGTTGCTTCATTTTCATTAAACTCTAAAAAGTCCTTAATTTCTTTCTTTATTCTTTCCTTGACCAATGTATCATTGAGAACAGTGTTCTTCAGTTCCCCGTGAATGTTGGCTTTCTATTATTTATGTTGTTATTGAAGATCAGCCTTAGTCCATGGTGATCTGATTGGATGCATGGGACAATTTCAATATTTTTGTTTCTGTTGAAGCCTATTTTGTGACCAATTACATGGTCAATTTTGAAGAAGGTACCATGAGGTGCTGAGAAGAAGGTATATCCTTTTGTTTTAGGATAAAATGTTCTGTAGATATCTGATAAATCTATTTGTTTCATAACTTCTGTTAGTTTCACTGTGTCCCTGTTTAGTTTCTGTTTCCACAGTCTGCCCATTGATGAGAGTGGTGTGTTGAAGTCTCCCACTATTATTGTGTGAGGTGTAATGTGTGCTTTGAGCTTTACTAAAGTTTCTTTAATGAATGTGGCTGCTCTTGCATTTGGAGCATAGATATTCAGAATTGAGAGTTGCTCTTGGAAAATTTTTCCTTTGATGAGTATGAAGTGTCCCTCGTCTTTTATGATAACTTTGGGTTGGAAGTCGATTTTATTCGATATTGGAATGGCTACTCCAACTTGTTTCTTCAGACCATTTGCTTGGAAAATTGTTTTCCAGCCTTTCATTCTGAGGTAGTGTCTGTCTTTTTCCCTGAGATGGGTTTCCTGCAAGCAGCAAAATGTTGGGTCCTGTTTGTGTAGCCAGTCTGTTAGTCTATGTCTTTTTATTGGGGAGTGGAGTCCATTGATATTAAGAGATATTAAGGAAAAGTAATTGTTGCTTCCTATTTTTTTTTGTTGTTAGAGTTGGCATTCTGTTCTTGTGGCTGTCTTCTTTTAGGTTTGTTGAAGGATTACTTTCTTGCTTTTCCTAGGGCGTGGTTTCTGTCCTTGTATTGGTTTTTTTTTGTTATTATCCTTTGAAGGGCTGGATTCGTGCAAAGATATTGTGTGAATTTGGCTTTGTCATGGAATATTTTGGTTTCTCTATGGTTATTTGAAAGTTTTCCCGGTATAGTAGCCTGGGCTGGCATTTGTGTTCTCTTATTGTTTGTATAACATCTGTCCAGGATCTTCTGGCTTTCATAGTCTCTGGTGAAAAGTCTGGTGTAAGTCTGATAGAACTGTCTTTATATGTTACTTGACCTTTTTCCCTTACTGCTTCTAATATTCTATCTTTATTTAATGCATTTGTTGTTCTGATTATTATGTGTCAGGAGGAATTTCTTTTCTAGTCCAGTCTATTTGGAGTTCTGTAGGCTTCTTGTATATTCATGGGCATCTCTTTCTTTAGGTTTGGGAAGTTTTCTTCTATAATTTTGTTGAAGATATTTGCTGGCCCTTTAAGTTGAAAATCTTCCTTCTCATCTACTCCTATTATCAGTACATAGGTTTGGTCTTCTCATTGTGTCCTGGATTTCCTGGATGTTTTGAGTTAGGATCTTTTTGCATTTTGCATTTCCTTTGATTGATGTGCCCATGTTCCCTATGGAATCTTCTGAATCTCTTGTATTCAGAATCTCTTCCATCTCTTGTATTCTGTTGCTGATGCTGGCATCTATGTTTCCAGATTTCTTTTCTAGGGTTTCTATCTCCAGCGTTGCCTCACTTTGGGTTTTCTTTATTGTGTCTACTTCCCTTTTTAGGTCTAGTATGGTTTTGTTCATTTCTATCACCTGTTTGGATGTGCTTTCCTGTTTTTCTTTAAGGACTTGTAACTCTTTAGCATTGTTCTCTTGTATTTTTTTAAGTGAGTTATTAAAGTTCTTCTTGATGTCCTCTACCATTATCATGAGATATGCTTTTCAATCCGGGTCTAGCTTTTCAGGTGTGTTGGGGTACCCAGGTCTGGCTGAAGTAGGAGTACTGGGTTCTGATGATGGTGAGTGGTCTTGGTTTCTGTTAGTAAGATTCTTATGTTTACCTTTCGCCATCTGGCAATCTCTGGAGTTTGTCGTTATAGTTGTCTCTGGTTAGAGCTTGTTTCTCTCGTGATTCTGTTTGCCTCTATCAGCTGACCTGGAAGACTAGCTCTCTCCTGTGTTTCAGTGGTTAGAGCACTCTCTGCAGGCAAGCTCTCCTCTTGCAGAGAAGGTGGACAGATATCTGGCGTTCAGACCTGCCTCCTGGCAGAAGATGAAGGCCTGAAACAGGGCTTGCCAGAATCTGTGTAGCTTCTGTAGTCCACACTCTCACCTGTGCAGAGTAGTCTTAGCAGTATCAGGGAACCAAGATATCTCCCCCAGATGCTGTGGCAAAGCCCTCCCAGGCAGGGCGGACACCTTTCCTCTGGCAGGGAAGGTGCCCAGATATCTGGAGCCTGAAAAGTGGTCTGCCCCAGAAGTTCTGTGGCTCCCGCCTGTCCCAGAAGCTGTTAGCCTCTGCAGTCCACACTCTCACCTGAGCAGACCAGTCTTGGCAGAATCTGGGAACCCAAGATGGCCCTCCCAGATGCTGTGGTCTGTATCATATTTATAAGGCAAATATATATTATAAAATCTTTATAGTATATCTAGCCAATGGGAACAATAAATATGAACTAATGAACCAAAATTAATGTTGTATAAAAGATCTATATGTGGGGCTGGAGAGATGGCTCAGTGGTTAAGAGCACTGACTGCTCTTCCAGAGTTTCTGAATTCAACTCCCAGCAACTACATGTTGTCTCACAACCATCTATAATGGGAACCCGATGCTCTCTTCTCATGGTTCTGAAGACAATAACAGTATAGTCATATAAATAAAATAAATAATTCTTTTAAATAAAGAAAATAGCTGTATGTGTTTGTGTGTGTGTGTGTGTGTGCCCACGCATGTGTGCATGTGAACACAAGCCTACCTTACTCTTAAATCATGAAAATAGAAGTCATGCTGTGGTTAACTCGATTTTCAATTTAGATTGGGTTGAGAAGTGTTTAGGAGATTAGCATACACACCTACAGATGCAGGATGCGTGATTTATTGATTGGAGAAGATCTTCCTGGAATATGTGTGGCACCATCCTATCAGCTGAGAATCTGAATAGAATTAATAGCTCTATTCAGGGAATAAAAGAGAAAGCCACTAGTGCATCCCCACCTCCTCCAAGTTTTGTTCTTTCTCTGTGATTATGTCGGTTATTCTTTATGTGCCCAAAGAGCTATTAACATCAGCTTGTCAGTTTATTTTTACATTTTTCATAATTTATATAATTTAGTCACCTTTGTCCCCCTCATTCTCCTCCCCTTCCCACTGGGACCTTTCTCACCAAGATCCCTCCTACTTTCATGTCTTCTTTCTTTTTGTTTCTTCGTAGCCCACTAAGCTTTGTTTTGTTTTATTCACTTTACATCCTGATCGCAGCCCCCTCCTGGCCACCCCCTCCCACAATCCTTCCCCTTTCCCCCTCCCCTTCTCCTCTGACAGAGTGTAGGCCTCACCTGGGTGTCCCCCCACTGACACTTCAAGTCTCTGCAAGGCTAGGTGCTTCCTCTTCCACTGAGGCCAGATAAGGCAGCCCAGCTAGTATAACATATCCCATACACAGGTAAGAGCTTTTGGAATTGCCTCCATTCCAGTTGTTGGGGATCCACATAAAGACCAAGCTGCACATCTGCTACATATAATCGGGGAGGTCTAGGTCCAGCCTGTGCATGCTCTTTGGTTGGTGATTAAGACTCTGAGAGCCCCAAGGGCCCTGGTTAGTTGACTCTGATGGTCTTCCTGTGGAGTTCTTATCCCCTTCCGTGTAGCCCACCAAGTTTACTAAGAGTTACTTGCCTCAGTGTAGGTAAGAGCTTATATAGTGCAGCAAGACCATTTCATCTGAGTCTGATGTAGTGCATGACTTAAATCCCAGCACTTAATAGGCAGATCTCTGTGAAGTCAATGCCAGTCTGGTCTGTACAGTGGCTCCAGGACAACCAGAGCTACATAGTCAGATGCTGTCTCAAAAACAATCCAACCAAACCAAAACAAGAACAAACCATCTGTGACTATACCACTGAAATAAATTAAACTCCCTTCCCCAACAACCTTAATTGTCAATAGTCCATCATCCAAGATGAATGGTGAGGGTCCCAGTCTTGTGCCACTCTTGTACAGATATCCAACCACAGCTGCAGTGAGTTTGTGAGTTTAATGACTATGTCATGTCCAGAGGACATCTTTTCAATGCACATCTCCATCTCAGCAATTCTGCCTCCTCTTCTGTAATGTTGCCTGAGCCTTGTCGTCCCTTCAGGATTTTCATAATTATTTTGATAATTCAATAAATCTGTTTGAAGACAATTGGTATATCTTTAATGTTTATTGTTCACTTGTAGTATATCTTTTTAAAAATATTTATGCGCATGGGTCTTTTAGCTGCATATATGTGCATCACACACATATCTGGTGCCTGTTGAGGCCAGAAAACAGTGGAAGATCCTCTAGAACTGACAGATGGTCCTGATTCCTCCAGAAGAACGAGTGCTTTTTTTACTGCTGAGCCCCAGGACTGTCTTTTGAGAATGACCTGTTCATTTGTTGACTGGGTTGTTTGATATCTTGTTATTTAGGGTTTTTGATTTTGTTCTTTTGTTTGTTTTTAGTTTTTTGTATAATCTATGTACTAATCCCCTGTCTTATATATATATATATATATATATATATATATATATATACATACAGAATGGGAGAGAAATATTATATATTAGAGAGAGAGAGAAAGAGAGAGAGAGAGAGCCCATTATGTAGGCTCTCTTTACTCATAATTACTTCCTTTACTGTATAGAAACATTTTAATTTTATCGAATTCAACCTTTCAGTTACTTGGTATTATTGCCATATAAGCAACTAGGATCCTTTTCAGGAGTTCCTTACCTTTGCATATATCACACAGGGTACTCCCTACTTTTTTCTCTAATAGCCTCAGAGCTTCAGGTCTTATATTAATATATCAGACTCATTTTGAGTTGATTTTTGTACAGGATAAACACTAGAGACCTAGTTTTATTCCTCTATTTGTAGATGTCCAATTATTCCCCATCATTTGTTGGAAGCTGTCTTTTTTCAGAGTGTATTCTTCCTGTCTTTGTCAAGACTCAGATGGCTGTAGCCATGCAGGCTTATATTTGGATCCTCTATTCTATTCTACTGATCAATGCGTCTGTTTTGTGGCATCACAATCTATTTTGTTCCTGTGGTTCTGTGGTATTAACTGGACTCACATCTGGTAATTCTCCACCACTGTGCTTTTTGATTAGGGCTACTTTATCTATCTGGAGTCTTTTGTGCTACCATGTGAATTTTAGGATTTTTTTTTTTCTCTTTCTGCAAAGAACAGCAACGTGAGGATTCTGACAGGGAATGCATTGACTCTGTAGATTGCTTTGGTAGCATAGCCGTTTTCACAGCATTAATTTTGCCAGTTCATGAGTGGGGGAGGTCTTTTCATCCTGTACAGTCTGCAGTTTCTTTCTTCTGTGTTAAAGTTGTCTTTGTAGCAATTTTTCATTTCTTTGGTTAGCTTTATTCCTAGGTAAAAAATTTCTAGGCAATTGTGGAGGAGATTGCTTTCTTGATATTTTTGTTCTCAGCATGCTTGCTACTAGTATAGGAACAGCCTTCTGAATTTTGTATTATATGGTAATTTTGTATCCTGTAACTGTGGTAAGAGTGTTTATCAAGTCTAAGAGTTTTTAGTGTCTCTTACAAGTAGAATCACATCATTTGCAAATAAGGATACACTGATTTCTTCTCATCCTACTTCATATTCCCTTTGTTTCTGGTTTGTTTTTGTTTTTGTTTTTTTTTTTTTCCTTCCAGACAGGGTTTCTCTGTGTAACTCTTTCTGGCTGTCCTGGAACTCAGTTTGTAAACCAGGCTGGCTCAAACTCAGAGATCATTCTGCCTCTACTTCCTGAGTGCTGGGAGTAAAGGTGTGTGCCACAAGTGCCTCTTTTGTTTCTTTCTACTCTTATTGTTCCAGTTAAAACTTTAAGGCCATTGAATAAGAGTGGAGAAAGTGAAAATGATTTTTTTCACATGAGCTTTTACTATGTACTTGTTATTATTACATGCCGATGTGCCTTCTATTTCTAGTTTCTCCTGGGCTTTGAAAAAAAAATCATAAATGGGTGTTGGACTTGGTCAAAAAAGTCTTTTCTGCATATACTGAGATGCATCATATGAGTTCCATCGTTGGGTCTACTTATGTGACATATTATATTTATTAATTGCCATATGTTAAACCATCACTGTATCACTGGAACAAAGTGAACTTGGTCATTGTGAATGATCATTTTGATGTATTCTTGGATTCTGTTTGCAATTATTTTACTGAAAAAAATATTTTTGTATCTGTGGTCACCAGAGATTGTTCTATAATTTTCTTTTTTTCTTTCTTGTGTCTTTATCTGATTTTAGTATGAGAGTAATGATGACTTTGAGACTGTGGTGGCATTCCTTCCCTTTCTATTTTATGGACTAGTTTAAGAAGCATTAAGGTTAGTTCCTTAAAGGACATAAAACCTGGAATTATCTTACTTGAGAGATTAATTGAGTTTTTGTTTTTGCAGAATTTGGTTCTGTCCTTCCACCATGTGGGTCCCGGAGAGCTAACTCAGGTTCTCAGGCTTGGTGGCAAGCATTTTCCTTGGTGAGCCATCTTGCTGGCCCACTTTCTGATTTTTTTTTTTTCACAAAAGCTGTTTTTATTTGAGTCAAGGAGAAGTCTGACCCAAAGGATTACAGTTCTAAGCACTCAGACTTAAGTGTTAGTGGCACAACTTGGGCTATAAATCTTGCTTCTCTTTGGTTGGAAAGGGTACTCGTGTTAAAGTCCTCCAGGTGGGTAAGAAGAAAGACCAAGAAAGGCTGGAAGAAATACCTCGGCTACTGGTACTGCCCTCCAGATTCTATGTCAAACTAACAAACTCTCACCATCTGGTCTGGAAGGTGCCACCCAGTGCAGAGGGACACAGGACACAGGACACTTGCAAGAGCAGAGGAGGCAGAAAGAGCAGGTGCACATCACTTAGGGAGGAACAGGGATCTTCCACAGCTTCAGACTTCTGCATGGAAGGGGTCATCCTTGTGTTTGGCACAGCTCACCAAGGTGCACACCCTCCAGTTCCTGTTGCAGCTGAGTAGAATGGTCATGTCCTTGCTGCTCAGCTCAAACCTTAAAGTTCTCAGCAATATGAGCTGGTGTCACAGACTTGGGGATCACTACCAAGCTCTTTTGAATGGGGAACCAGATCAGCACCTGGGCTGTAGTTTTATTGTACTTGGCTGCAATTGCCTTGATTCTGGGATCCTCCAGGAGAGAAGGGTCTTCAGGATTGGCCCAGGGCCTGTCAGGAGAACCAAGAGGACTGCATGCAGTCACCATGATGCCTTTGCTTCTCCTGAGTTAGGTATGGGTGACACTCGATCTGGTTAACTGCAGGGTTATATTTTAAGCCAGGTTTGTTCAAGATCCTCTCAATCTGAAAAGGGTTGAAGTTGGAGACACCAATTGCATTTACCAAACCTTCATCCACTAGTTGTTCCAAAGCCGTCCACGTGTCCACAAAATCGGTGTCACTAGGACTCACCTTTCCTGAGGCATCCAGTGGGAAATAGTCGGGCCCAGGCTTGAAGCCCATGGGCCAGTGAATTAGGCAGATCCATCTAGTCCAGCTGCAGCTTGCTCAGTGTCTTCTGGCAGGCTCCCTTCACCATGCTCTTGTGGAACGTGCACTACAGCTCGCTGACCATGAAGATATCCTGGCGCTTCACCACCTGCTCCTTGAGCTTCTCCTGGAGGGCCACTCCCACCTCCTTCTCATTCTGGCGCACCTGGGCACAGTCAATGTGGCCATACCCCATGTCAATAGCAACCTTCACAGCCTCAGTCACCGGGCCAGGAGGGGACTTCCAGGTGCCCAGGCCCAGAGTGGGCATCTTGGTGCCGTTGTTGAGTTCCAGATGGCTAGCCATGATTGCTGCACGTTATACACCCGGCAAAAGTGCCCACTTTCTGAATTTTGATAGTCATCTTTTCAAAAATCTATGACACTTTATGCTATGGTTTTATTGAATATTTTACATCATTAGCCCAGAGTCCTTCTCTGTCTTCTATCTTCATGATCAATAAATTTTATGTTTTAATGGAGTCCCATAGATATATGTTGTATTCAAATGTTCATGTTGTTTTATCTATGTCTATGTCTGAATCTATTTTGTTTTCCACCTCTGAAAGTCTGTAATGCATTTGACATTGGCGAACCTTTCTATTAAGTCCTTCTATTTGGATTAAGGAGCTTTTCATTTCTAAAATTTCAACTTAGTGGGTTTCTTTTTCCAGTATGTCTATCTTTCTGTTGATTTCCTCTTTTGTATCTTGCATTGGCTTTCTCATTTCACCCGACTGTTTCTCTGTATTCTGTGTGGTTTCATGCAGAAAATTATTTATGTCCTCTTTGATTTTGTTAAAAATTTCTTTAAATTATTCTTTAGAACTCTTAGGATTTCATCTAGCTCACTTTTATTGAATGAATTACTATGGAACTGATATTTTCCAGGGGGGGGTCATACTGCCTTGATTTTTCATATTTGTTATTTTTCTGTATTGGGACTTGTGTATCTGGGATTGTGTTGCTGGTTGGAATTTTTATTATATACTATTCCAGTATTTGGAAAAGAATTTGCAATGTCCAAGTAGGGCTAGGTTGTAGTAGGCTCGAGATGCATGGTTTAGTAGCTAATCTCTCAGTTCAAACACCTAGGGCATTGGGTGCAATCTTCTACATTATTCTGAGAGTTGAGAAGAATATTATTAGTTGAAGAAGCAATCACTACTTCTTGGTGAGCATACTATGCGAATATTGAAATAGCTGGTTAAAAGTTATTTCTTTAAGTTCAATAACTATTTGGGAATAATGTATGTTGATAACATTCCTTCATCGAGAGAGACATAAACAACATTTACCCCTTAACCTAAGGTCACAACAAGAAACTGAGGCACAAGTACACCACAGTTTTGGCTTCCTTACAGAATGTAGGTGAGAAGGCCCTTACAGGGGTGTGGGCATTCCCACAAATGGGCTGCACCTGGAAAGCCTTTCCCCAGCAGGGATAAAGGCTTCTTCACACAACAAAGGAGCGCCCCTGGTGTTCCCCACCCCCAGGCTACATGCAATTCAATTAAGGTAGACAACAGCTGTTAGTGAGTAGTGGGGATACACAGGTGAGAAAGTTTATACCCTGTGGTGTAGACAGTCAACAAACCCAGATGGGATGACCTTTTGCAAGGGGGCACAGATGAATGCTCCAAGATTGTGCTTGCTTTGCTTGGAGGACAATAACTCAGAGCAAACAATAAGAATGCTATAGTGTACCGTAAACTATTAGAAAGATTAGAAGAGAAAAGAAGTAGACTCAGTAAAGACTGTAGGGATAGGGATTAGTGGTGTTCAATGACCTAGAAAAGACTTGACGAAGGGAAAATAGATGGAAAAGAGACGTTGGGATATGTTTCACAAATAGGAGGGGATGGGGAAAAGGAGAAGGAAATTAAGTAGGTACAAGAGAACAGTTATATGGGTTGTGTATGAGAATACTAGAGAACACACAATGGAATGAGTGCAGAAGAGACATACAGTGTAATTGAATAATATAAAAACTAAAGCAGGCCTCTTAGGTCAGAGCTCTATCTGCCTCTAGCCCAAGTCTTGTTATTAAATCACACTATTACTTAGTCTAATTCCATTTTCCAAAGGGGACGTGTACAACACTCTGTAAATATACCACTGTGTTTATGTGATAATACAACAATTCTGATGTTGTTGCTTTTAAACTATCCAATAAATCGCAGAATCTGCTTAATCTGAAAGGTTATGGTTTCAGGAAAATGTTCACAAGCAGGGAATCTCATCAACTTGTATTTTCATCTTCAGTTAAAAACAAAACAAAACAAACAAGTTATGTGTTATATGCATACACCGCATAGAAACAAAATAACCCCAGAATGGTCCTTCTGTGTCACAGTTAAAAATCAGTTCTGACTTGAGTAATAACTGTAAAATCTCCCCAGCGTTTAAGAAAAGCTGTTCTTTAAAGCTGAGGAAATACAACATGGTATCAAATAGAGGCAGAGGCAGGTCCAGGTCAGCCAGTCTGTGTAAAGGTTCCTCTGGTGAACCATCCCTTTGTAGAAAGTTAAAGTCTGTACTAAAAGTTTATGATTCATGGAATCTGTTTGATGTGGAAATAGAATCGTGGTTGGAGCTGACGTTGGCTATTTAAGACCTGCTGACTAAGTGAGTGAACAAAATTTGCTAATATCAATTAATGACCTGCATGCTTTTTCTTTACCCTGACTCATTCCGTACTGGTAGGATCAATCTTTTCAGTATTTGGGTTATGGTTCAATGAGCCAGAAAAGTAACTTTGTAGTATTAGAATGTCATCCAATTGTATATTTACTTTATTGTAAAGAATGGTGAACAGTGGTCAACAAATAGTTTTATATTCCTAAAAAAAAATAAATAAAAAAAAAAACTAAAGCAAGTATGTTTATATGTTTGTTAAGAATTAAAAATTAGAAAATTAGATGCAATAATAACAAAAGACAATATATAAAGTAAAAGCATAATACTTAAAAATATTATCTCATCAGCTAACATCTCTTGGTGGGATGGTTTTGAAGTCCTTTCCCTTCCTGTGTTATTTCACGAAGCAAACCACTGATGGGAGAGCTGCTTTATTATTTCAAAACAGGGTTTCTCTGTGTATCCCTGGCTGCCCTGGAACTCACTCTGTAGATCAGGCTGGCCTTGAACTCACAGAGATCCATCTGCCCCTGCCTCTGCTTCCTGAGTGCTGGAATTAAAGGCCTGTGCTAACATGTCCATATTTAGGGTGCATTTCTAATATTCCAGTTTAGATTTACAAAGCCAGATTTGGGATAGATAGACCAATGGTATTTAAATAAATTAATTTTTTTTGGTTGAATGTATGGTACAACTTTGATTTCTGAATTTTTAGTTCCCCTGTTGTCACATATCAGGGCAATGACAGAAGCCACCAGGTTGCCCTGGAGGTGAACTTCACTTTCCATGGGCACAGCCTCCACTGATCTCTGACAATAGTATGTCTAAGTCTTAGTCCCACACTTCTTTCCATAGTTGTTCAACTGGCAAAGCAGATGAGGAGGATGTAAGCCTTTGATGGTAGATCCTACTGACCTCAGTCCGAGTCCTGCATGCTAAAGCTAAATCTGTTTCAGGTTCTTAAACTCCAGGCTGCACAGTCTTCACTAGTCCCAGGTATCACTGCTATACTCAACAAAACTGGAAAACCTGGATGAAATGGACAAATTTCTAGACAGATTCCAGGTATCAAAATTAAATCAGAATCAGATTAATGATCTAAACTGTCCCATATCCCCTAAAGAAATAGAAGTAGTTATTAACAGCCTCCCAAACAAAAACAGCCCAGGACCAGATGGGTTTAGTGCAGAGTTCTATCAGACCTTCAAAGAAGACCTAATTCCAATTCTCCTCAAACTATTCCACAAAATAGAAACAGAAGGTACTCTACCCAATTCATTCTACGAAGCCACAATTACTCTGATACCTAAACCACATAAAGACCCAACAATGAAAGAGAACTTCAGACCAATTTCCCTTATGAACATCGATGCAAAATTACTCAATAAAAATCCAAGAACACATCTAAACCATCATTCACCATGATCAAGTAGGCTTCATCCCAGGGATGCAAGGTTGGTTTAATATACAAAGATCCATTAACGTAATCCACTATATAAACAAACTCAAAGGAAAAAAAAATGATCATCTCCTTAGATGCAGAAAAAGCATTTGTCAAAATCCAACACCCCTTCACGTTAAAAGTATTGGAGAGATCAGGAATTCCAGGTCCATGCCTAAACATAATAAAAGCAATTTACTGCAAACCAACAGCTAATATCAAATTAAATAGAGACATACCTGAAGCAATCTACTGAAATCGGGGACAAGACAAGGATTCCAACTCTCCCCATACCTATTCAATATAGTACTCGAAATGATAGCTAGAACAATAAGACAACAAAAAGAGACCAAAGGGATACAAATTGGTAAAGAAGAAATAAAAGTATCACTATTTGCAGATGATATGATAGTATATATAAACAAGCCCCAAATTTCTACCAGAGAACTTCTCCAGCTGATAAACAACTTCAGAAAAGTGGCCAGATACAAAATTAACTCTAATAAATCAGTCGCCTTCCTTTATACAAAGGATGAACAAGGTGAGAAAGAAATTAGGGAAACAATTCCCTTCACAATAGCCACAAACAGTATAAAACACCTTGGAGTAACGCTAACCAAACAAGTGAAAGACCTGTATGACAATAACTTCAAGTCTCTTAATAAAGAAATCTAAGAATATTTCAGAAAATGGAGACATCTCCCATACACATGGATTGGAAGAATTAACACAGTAAAAATGGCCATCATACCAAAGGCAGCCTATAGATTTAATGCAATCCCCATCAAAATCCCAACACAATTCTTCAAAGACATGGAAAGAGCAATTCTCAAATTCATCTGGAAAGGCAAAAAAAGCCAGAATAGCGAAAACAATTCTTAACAATAAAAGAACAGCTGGGGAAATCACCATCCCTGACCTCAAGCTTTACTATAAAGCAATAGTGATAAAACTGTATGGTATTGGTATAGAGACAGACATGTTGATCAATGGAATAGAATTGAAGACCCAGAAATAAAACTTCATACTTATGGTCACTTGATCTTTGACAAAGATGACAAAAATATATGATGGAAAAAAGAAAGCATCTTCAATAAATGGTGCTGGTCTAACTGGCTGTCTGTATGTAGAAGAATGAAAATAGACCCATATTTGTCACCTTGTACAAAGCTCAAGTCCAAGTGGATCAAGGACCTCCACATAAAACCAGATACACTGAATCTAATAGAAGAGAAAGTGGGAAAGAGCCTTGAACTCATTGGCACAGGGGGAAATTTCCTAAACAGAACTCCAATGGTTCAGGCTCTAAGATTGATAATTGATAAATGGGACTCCTGAAACTGGAAAGCTTCTGTAAGGCAAAGGACATAGTCGATAAGACAAATTGACAACCTACAGATTTGGGAAAAAAATCTCCACTAACCCCACATCTGATAGAGGGCTAATATCCTTTAACTCTTTTTTTTTTTTCATTTTTGTTTGTTTTATTGGATATTTTCTTTATTTACATTTCAAATGTTATCCTCTTTCCTGGTTTCCCCCCAGAAAACCCTCTTTCCTCTCCTCCCTCCCCCTGCTCACCAACCCACCCACTCCCCCTTCCTGGCCCTGGCATTCCCCTTCAATTGGCCATAGAGCTTTCACAGGACCAGGGGCCTCTCCTCCCACTGAAGAGAAGCTACGTATGCAGCTGGAGCCATGGGTCCCTCAATGTGTACTCTTTGGTTGGTGGTTTAGTCCCTGGGAGCTCAGGGGTTCTGATTGGTTCATATTGTTGTTCCTCCTATGGGGCTGCAAACCCCTTCAGCTCTTTGGGTCCTTTCTCTAGCTACTTCATTGGGGACCCTGTGCTCCATTCAATGGATGGCTGTGAGCATCCACTTCTGTATTTGTCAGGCAATGGCAGATCCTCTCAGGAGACAGCTATATCAGACTCCTGTCAGCAAGCTCTTGTTGGAATCCACAATAGAGTCTGGTTTGGGTAGTTGTTTATGGGATGGATCCCCAGGTGAGGCAGTCTCTGGATGGTCATTCCTTCAGTCTGTGCTTCACACTTTGTCTCTGTAATTTGTCCCATGGGTATTTTGTTCCCACTTCTAAGAAGGGCTGAAGTACCCACACTTTGGTCTTCCTTCTTCTTGAGCTTCATGTGGTCTGTGAATTGTATTTTGGGTATTCTGAGCTTCTGGGCTTAACAGTGAGTATGTGTCTGGGTCATCTCCCTCAGGGTGATATTTTCTAATTCCATCCATTTGCCTAAGAATTTCATAAATTCATCATTTTTAATAGCTGAGTAATACTCCATTGTGTAAATGTACCACATTTTCTGTATCCATTCCTCTGTTGAAAGACATCTGGGTTCTTTCCAACTTCTGGCTATTATAAACAAGGCTGCTATAAACATAGTGGAGCATGTGTCCTTATTACTTGTTGGAGTATCTTCTGGGTATATGCCCAGGAAGGGTATTGCTGGGTCCTCAGGTAGTACTATGTCCAATTTTCTGGGTAACCGCTAAACTGATTTCCAGAGTGGTTGTACCAGCTTGCAATCCCACCAGCAATGGAGGGATTCCTCTTCCTCCACATCTTCTCCAGTATCTGCTGTCACCTGAGTTTTTGATCTTAGCCATTCTGACTGGTGTGGGGTGGAATCTGAGGGTCAATTACCTTTTACTCATCAATTAAGAAAACCATGTGTTTTTTTTTTTTTGCCATTTAGTCTATTTAAATGTTAAATTAAATTAGAATAGTTTTATACATAATAAACCAACTTTGCACCCACAGGGTAAATTAGTCATGGCATATAATGCCCCCCCAGTAGGCCTCCTAATATTCCATTGAGAAGATATCTTCTATACCAATGGGAGATATTCCCCTGACATTTTATTCCCTTGTGATGCTTTATCAAAGTTTCTAGGTAGTATTGACTTAGTAGAAAGAGTTAGGATCACTGAAAAATTAATCCGTCACTATTTTCTGGAAGGCTTTATAAAAATTTGATATTATCACATGGTTACATGAATAAGATCAATCATGGATTGATCCCAAGATCCCACCTCTACCTGAGGAGCTATTGATAGTTTATGGATTCTGGGGAACGGGGAGCAATTTTAATTCGGGCATGTGGCCACTGGTAGACTTCCCATGACCCAGTGGATGATGTCATACCCATGAACATATGGGAAGCACTGGCTTAACACACTGGGTAACATGAACAAAGAAGATACAAAAATAGAAGGGGATGTGTTAGGAGAATTGGAGGGGAGAGTGGGAGGTGGGTACAATCAAAAGGCATTACATATATATATATATATGAAATTATTAACAATACAATGGAAAAATATGATACTAATTTTTTTGAGATACCACTTCACTCCAGTCTGAAAAACTGTTGCCAAGAAATTTGACAATGAGCTGGGTGGTGGCACACACCTTTGATCCCAGCACTCTGGAAGCAGAGGCAGAGATATTCCTTCTAAGGTCAAAGATAAATTATTGCACCCCATTCCAGTACCAAGGAAGAAGCACAAATTTTAGTGGGTCTATTTGGATTCTGGTGAGAACACCTTTCTCACTTGGGTGTGTTGTCTGGCCCATATACCAAGTGACCTGGAAAACTGCTAGCTTTGTGCGGGACCCAGAACAGGAAAAGTCTTTTCAACAGATCCAGGCTGCTGTGCATGCTGCTCTAACATTTGGGCCATATAATCTTGCTGACATGATGGTACTTAAGACCCTCATCCTAGCTCCCTGGAAGTCAGTCTTTCCTGTTTGCCTTTGGAACAAGATGTAGAACTCTCAGCTCTCCCTGTACCATTCCTGCATGGATGCTGCCATGCTTCTGCCTTGATGATAGTGGACTGAACCTCTGAACCTGTAAGACAGCCCCAATTAAATGTTATCCTTATAAGAGTTCTCTTGGTAATGGTGTCTGTTCACAGCAGTAAAACCCTAAGACATTTGCCAGTGGCAAAGACCAACATTGAGCCCCAGATATGGCACCATTCCCTGGGAAAACCAGCCAGTGACCTGGTGGCAGGTTGACTAAATTGGAGCACTTTGTAGAACAGACAATACTTTAGTTACCTTGTTTTTTTGTTTTTTGTTTTTTTGGCCTTTTTGTTATTTTGTCTTTTTTTTTTTTTTTTTTCCAGAGCTGAGGACCGAACCCAGGGCCTTGAGGTTGCTAGGCAAGCGCTCTACCACTGAGCTAAATCCCCAACCCCCAGACAATACTTTATACTTTCTGGAGTAAATACTTATTGGTTATGTATTTGTCTTTCCTGCACATAATGCTTTTGCCAAAATCTGTGGAGTTGCATAATCTATATCTATACTCATATCTAAAGATTTGGTGTTAGAAACCATATATGAGAGAGAGAGAGAGAGAGAGAGAGAGAGAGAGAGAGAGAGAGAGAGAGAGAGAGAGAGAGAGAGAGACTATCCAACGGTGTTGGGAAAGGTAAAGGTGTAACTAACCTAACTGGGCCAGATCACAGATTCTCATTGGCTCTTTTCAGGCACAGACGAGCATAGAACTGACATGGCTCCTTCAAGGTATTTGTAGAAATGATTACTTTAGAGAATAGATAATATTTTAGAGATAGTCTAGAGGAGATGTAGTAAGAACTGCAGTGGTTTGAATGAGAAATGCACTCCCATAGGCTCAGATTTGAACACTGGGTCCCCAGCTAGTGGTGCTATTTGGGGGACGTTGTGGAACCTTTGGGAGGTATGTTCTTGTTGGAGGAAGTATGTCACCGGAGCAAGTTTTGTGGTTGATGGTCTCACCCCATTTCCAGTTCACTCTCTTTAATGTGTGTTTGTGGTTAGAGATGTGTTTTCTCAGCCTTCTGCTCTGGCCACCTACTGCCATGTCTCCTTTGCCATTTTGGATCCCCCCCCCCCCCCACTGGAACTGTAAGCCAAAATAAACTTTCTTCTATAAGTTGTTTGGGGTCATGGTATTTTATCACAGCAACAGAAAAAATTAATAGAGGAAGTGTTTCAGTGGCCCAGGCAAAGAGTGGTGGAATAGAGTAGTGCCCACAGATATGGAAAGATCTGAGAGACATTTAAAATCATATAGTCCTAGAGTGTTGTAAAGTGAATGGAGAATAATTCAGGACACACCACTTGTTGTGACATGAGTGGATAGTACAAATGACTGAGATAGAAGATAATGCCAACAATATGAGTTTAGTGGAGAGGATCATATGTTGGTTTATGTTCATTTTGAAGTGTAACTCTTTTGCAGCAGAATTGTAAATGCCAACAAGGAACCCAAGTTAGAATAGCTTGAACAAGTAGGACTTAAATACACACACACACACACACACACACACACACACACACACACACACTATATGAAGTTGTCTCTATGACTTAAAATGTTACTGCTGATATACCCATAATTCACTCAACTTTTCTTCATCATCATAAATGCTGTGCAACACATCTAATTCCAAGACAGGGAGATTTTGTTTAAGAAGGAAAATAGAGACTACTAGCATTGTGGAGTTCTGGTGGCTTCCACATAGTCTTTCCCACCATAGTCTTTCTCAGTCTAAAGTCCAGGGAGACATTATGGGGATCTATGAGCTGCTGAGCATGCCTATTCTGATCATACTTTCCAGAAGTGGGCAAATAACTACTAGTGTTACTATACCACACGTCCTTGAGGTATAGCAAAAATATAGGTCAATGGCAATATAGTTTAGGAATGGCAAGATACAGCTTTTGAGACTTAACTTTTAATGGTTGATCCATCTCTCCAGTCTATTTTTCTTTATTACTTATGAGCACTTTTTCATCAGCTCACAAGTTGTTCTTAGTTTTATAGGTGCCTGTGAGATTGCATAGGTAATAAGATTAGGAAGAAAAAGAGAATTAGGAGAAATATGTGAAGAATTTTCACAGGTAATGATGGCAAATGTTTCTGCCCAAAAGCCTAAAATAGGTTGTGAAAGATTTTAAGGCTATGTGTTCAAAACCAGAGAAACAACGTCTCAAATGCTAATGAGGATACATGAGATAATATTAACTTGTCATCTGTGACCTTAGCAGAAGCACTTTTGGCACTGCTGGATGCCCAAACATGCTGAAGTGTGTTGAGAAGTACATGATTGCTCTCTCTCTCTCTCTCTCTCTCTCTCTCTCTCTCTCTCTAACGCACACAGAGGTTTTGTTGTTGTTGTTTGTTTTGTTTTGTTTTGTTTTTGAGACAGGGTTTCTCTGTGTATCCCTGACTGTCCTGGAGCTCATTTTGTAGACCAGGCTGGCCTCGAACTCAGAAATCCGCCTGCCTCTGCCTCCCAAGTGCTGGGATTAAAGGTGTGCGCCACCACTGCCCAGCTGCACAGAGTTTTCTTCCCCACTTTTAAATAACATTTCTTCACAAAATCATATATGTATAGAATGTATATCATATCCTCCCCAACCCTTTCTTCCAGTCTCCCTCCCATCCTTATGTCCTACACATTTTTTTTTTTTTTTTTTTTTTTTTTTTTGGTAATGAACTCCAATTATGTTTCATACTGGAATGCTAACTGATCTTGTCCACTTGATCTGGTACAATGTGGAGTGCCAAGTCATTATAGTTTTGATTTTCATTTCCATACTAGCTAATCATATTGAACATGTTTTCATGTCCTTGTAGACTAATTTTGGGGGAAATGGATCTTCATTTTTTCTTTGTTTTGTCTTGTTCTGTATTTTTATTGGTCCTTTGTCATTTTTACATCACAGCATAACCTTTTGTCCACACTTCTTTGCTTGCAAATGTTCATTGCAATGAGTCATTGATCTGGCACAAGGGGCTTCAGCCACTCTATCAATACTGGAACCTCACTGAGACTCCTCTTGGATATCCTGTTCTTGCCCCATGCCATTGAGGTCCTGTAGTTTTGGATCAGTAGGACCAGACCCTCTATGCACTCCAGCAGTTCATCCATGGGTTAGATGTTGGGATGGACCAATTCAAAGCCCTGGATATGGGCTTGAGAAATATCTGAACTGGTCAGCCCAATAGCACTCCTGCACTCACACCCTTGGAACTGGCTTACCAGTAACATCCCCTGCCCTCCTGAAACCAGAGCCAGTTCTACCCTGCTGCCCTGGTGAGATGCAGGGCCCATTCTCCTGAGTGCTGCAGCCGATGAAGAACTTAGCCAGTTATCCCATTCTCATTACCTTGGGGCTAGCTTTCCTGCCTGCCATAACTGGCAAGGGATGAGGGAGTGGAGGAGGGCATCTCTTATCTGTGCCACTGAACCACAGACAAGAGGAGGACTGGCTCTCCTGCATTCATGTCCTTGGGGCCAGTTCACCTGTAAACCCACTTTCAGAGGCAGCTCTACTGTGATGTCCAGGTGAGATACAGGGCCAACTTTCCCATATGATGCAGCAAATGTGGAGCAGGGACAGCTCTCCTTCTCTCATGACCCCAAGGTCATCTCTCCAGCTTGCTGTAAAGTGACCCTGAGATACCCTTGGACAGATATCCTTGCCCACACTGCTGCAAGGCAGACAAGTTTCAGGGTCAACTCTTCCACATTCACACCCTAGAGGCCAGCTCACCCCACAGCCCCATTCTGGGTCAGCCCTATTGTGCTGCCCAGGTGAAGTGCAAGGCCTGCTCTCCTGCCTACCATAGGTGGCAAGGGGTGGGTGGTAGGGTACCTCTCCCTTGCTTATGTCACAGCACAGCAGACAAGCGGCAGGGCCAGCTCTCCCATGCTCATGTCCTCAGGGTCAGCTAACTTGTGCCCTAGCCATAGTCAGTTCAACTGTGCTGCCTAAGTGAGGTGCAGGGCCTGCTAGGATTTCTGTGTAGCCCTGGTTGTCTTGGAACTCACTTTATAGACCAGCCTGGCTTTGAACTCTGCCTGCCAAGTGCTGGGATTAAAGGCATGTACCACCACTGCCCCCTCATTTGTTCATCTTTTCATTGAAAAATTTCTTTGTCAAATCATAAAAGTCTTCATATATCCTGGGCATTATGCCATTTTTACATATATTACTTGAAAACTATTTTAAGTTGTATTTTTCATTTTTTCATAATATTTTGATGCAGTTACTTTGATGAAGTCCCATTTATTTTCATTGCTATTGACTTTTATGCCACATATGAGAATCCTTTGCCAAATCCAGAATGAAAAGGCAATTCAGATGTTTTCATGTGACTAATATTTTAGGTCATATACTGAATTGCATATTTTAGGGTTTTTTTTTGTTGTTGTTGTTGTTACTTTGGTTTTTGAAACAGGGTTTCTCTATGTAGCCCTGGAATGGATTCTGTAGACCAGGCTAGCCTCGAACTCAGAGAGATCCACCTACCTCTGCTTCCTGAATGTTGGGATTAAAGGTGTATGCCACCATGGCCTGGCTTTTATTTTAGTTAATTTTCATTTACAGTATGAGGTAGGTGTCTGTGTTGGCTAGTTTTATGTTAACCTGACACATTTTAGAAGAAAGAACTTCAATTGAGAAAATGTCCCTACTCGATTGGCTTGTGGTGCATTTTCCTTATTGATGATTAATGTGGGAGATCTCAGATCAGTGTGGGGAGTGCCACTCCTGGGCTAATGAATCCATGGGAGCAAGACAGCACTCCTCCAAGGCCTCTGCTTCAGTTTCTGTCTTCAGGTTCCTGCTCCAACTTTCCTTAATGACAGAGGGTGACCTTATGGTTTTAAGCTGAAACAACCCCTCTCATCCCCAAGTTGTTATGGTCATGGTATTTTATCATAGCAACAGAAACCCCTAAGGGTCCAACTTGGCTCTTTTCTAAACATTTATCTAGTTATCAAAGCACTTGATGAGAATGTCAATGTTCAATTCTTTTTCTCAGCAACTTCTCTGACAATCAGTTATACTCTCTAGATCAGTTTATATTTTTATTTTTATGTCTGCACAACACCATTTGTTTTGATTTTGAGACCGGGACTCATTCTGTCTCCCACTCTGACCCAGAAGTGACTATGTAGTCCAAGCTCACATTGAAATTATGATCATTCTGCCTTCATCTTTCAAGTATTGTAATTCCATGAATAAGCCACTATACCTAGTTTGCCATTATTGTAGCTTTAAAGCATGTCTTAAAATAGAAAAGTGTGAGTCAGTCACTTGCACTTTTCAAAATTAATTTGGCTGGTTTTTTTTTTGTTGTTGTTATTTCATGGATTTTAAAATGGAATTTCCATTTCTAGAGAAAATGCCATTGGGATACTTCAGCTACCTCCAAAAGTGACAGTGACTGCAGGGCTACATACACAGATCAAGTGACAGATCACCTCCACATTCTGGAAAATATGTTATTTGCATATTTATTTCCTATTCCCTAGAAAAAGGATTCCTACAAGGAAAAAAAACAAAACAAAACAGATCATCTCTGGAATCGAGGACACCAAGCATAAATGAAATTATGAATCTCTTAGTACAAAATTTAAATGAACATATTCAAATAGATTATCAGGCATATGGGAAAAATTTCTAACATGAAAAACAGAGATATAGGAAGAAACTCAAAACTATGCACTTAGAAATAAACTTTTTAGAAAACTCCTAACCTGGGGTGTAGGTAAAGCTCAGTGGTAGTGCACCTGAGTAGTATTTTTGAGTGCCTGGGTTCAATCCTCACAATCCATATGCACAAAAAGCTATTAACATTTACTTCTAAAAGGAACAAGAGCAGCAAGAGAGATGGTCAGCAGTTAAGAATGCTTAGTGCTTTTGAAGATCATAGTTTAGTTCCCAGAACCCACATTGTAGCTCACAACTGTTGTAAAAATCCAATGTCGTCTCTCCTCCACAGGCACTAGGCATGCCACAGTACACATACATACATGTAGATACTCACGAGTACACAAAATAAAAATAAATCCTAAAAAGAGAAACAAGAAAATGGTATTTAAAAAAATGTGCATTTAGCACTTAAGCATTAATAGATACGAAAATCTTATTAGAAGCATTAGATATGTTTGAAATTGTCCAGAAAGTCGAAAACAGAGGACAACTTGTGGGAATCTGTTTATTCTTTCTACCTCATGAGTTCTGGAAATGAGGCCATCAGGCTTGGTTTCAAGCACCTTAAATGGAGCCATTTGGTCAGCCCATTTCAGAATGTAAGTGAAATAACTGCACAATGTGTAGAGACTTTGGGAGCACTGCGCCCTAAATTATCTTTATCATACCCCTCTCCTCAAGGTACAAGGATCTGTGTGCAAGAGAGGATAGAAAGATTCTAAAAGCCAGAGGTGGTGTGATTTTCAGACACAATTGGGTTGATGCACATATGAACTTAGAGACCATGGCAGCATGCGTAAGACCTGCACAAATTTAAACCAGGAAACATCCCACATGGAGACAGAGAAGTGGCTACATAATCCTACCTCCCTCAAATGGGAAGTGATTTGCAATTGATCCCTCCAGGGAGAAGGAAGTCAATGGAGTGACAGGGTATATCAAGCACACTCCAGGGCAGGCTTTATGTTAAAAACTAACTGGCCAACACAAAATGTTCATGTGTGCTTTTGTTTTGTTTTTGTCAGAGAAAGAACGTTATGTTGGATAGGTGGGAGAGGCTGGGGGAGGGCAAAGAGTATGATCAAAATGAAAAATTGAAAAACAAAAAAACCTTGTTGTAAGTATTAGATGTTTGAATTTTCCAGAAAGTGGAAGTCGGGGCAGTAACAGTTTACTTCTACTATGTGGGTTCTGGGAATCAAACATAGGTCAATGTTTCTCCTATAGATATTACAATTACTCCAGCACACTCTTCAAAGAAGTGTTCTTTCTTCATTCCTTTTATATCTTTTTCTTTTCCCTTTAAAACTAGTCTTGATCACCGAGGCAGCAGGCTTTCCTTGGCTTGTGGCTGCATTAACCCCAATGTCTGACTTCATTTTTACATGGCTTTTAAAACATTAACTTACTTTACATCCCCATCACAGCTTCCCCTCCCTCCTCTTTTCCAAGTCCCTCCCTCTCCCCTCCCCTTCTCCATTTCCTCAAAAAAGGGGAGGCCTCCAGGATATCAAGCAGCCTTGGCATATCAAGTTGCAATAAGACTAGGACCATTTTCTCCTATTGTGGCTAGGCAAGGCAGCCCAGTTAGGGGAAAGGGATCCAAAGGCAGGCAATGTAGTAAGTGCCTAGGTCTGTTCCATGCACGCTCTCAGGTTGGCGGTTCAGTCTCTATGAGCCCCTATGCCTCCAGTTTAGTTGATTCTGTAGATTTTCTTGTGGTGTCCTTGACTCTTCTGGCTCCTTCAACATGGATATGTCTTTTGTGTCTGTTTTCTGATTTTTTAATGTTTTTTTAAAAAAGATTTATTTATTATATATAGGTGCACTATAGCTGACTATAGTCAGCATCAGATCTCATTATGGGTGGTTGTGAGCCACCACATGGTTGCTGGGATTTGAACTCAGGACCTTTGGAAGAGCAGTCAGTGCTCTTACCCCACTGAACCATCTCGTCAGCCTCTGATTTTTTTTTTTTTAAAGAAAATTTCATTAGATTTAGGGGTCATTCAGATGATCCAGGATGATTTCCTCTTCTGATCTTTTGCTTATATTTGCAAAGGATGTTTTACTAAATCAATGTGATATGGCTTCAGAGATTTAAACACAGATCTTCTTGAAGATAAACATTCAACACACTATAGCTATTACAGTTCCTTTGCCTTTACACAAATTCATTAGAATAATCTTGTGAAGATCTATCAATATATGCTGGGAATTTTTATTAGAATATTAGGCTTATCTATCAACTTGGAGGAACTGATATCCATATCTTTTAAACAATGAACACAAATCTGTTTAGATCTTTAAAATCTTTCATCAGTGTTTTTCATCATATAAGACCTATATGTGTTTCATTATAAAAGTAAGCATTACATTTCAGGATTTGTATTTGTGTGTGTCCCCAAGTTATACAGTTTATATACTTAAATTTCACCATCAAAGTATAGAATTCTAGTTAAGAGAACTAGTTCTTTTGTATACTGCAGCCTTTCTAAAGTCATGTATCAAATCCAGGAAACTTTATAGATTACAACCACCATTATATCTGCAAATAAAAACTCTTCCTTTTTTTTTCTTTTTTTCGAGACAGGGTTTCTCTGTGTAGCCCTGGCTGTCCTGGAACTCACTCTGTAGACCAGGCTGGCCTCGAAGTCAGAAATCTGCCTGCCTCTGCCTCCCAAGTGCTGGGATTAAAAGCGTGCACCACCATGCCTGGCCTCTCTCTTCCTTTCTTATATGGACACCTTTTACTTATTATGCTTTACTAATTGGTCTGGCTAGGGCTTCTATAGTAAGAAGTGATGGGAACCACCCTTATCTCTAATCTTGGGAATATTTTAAATGTTACTTATTTGTAGATCCTTACCAAGTTTAGGAAGTCGTCATGGACTAAATGTGTATGTACTCCTACTCCCAAATTCATTTTGTTAAAGTCCCAAATACTGTAATGGATTTAAAAGGTAAGATCTTCAGAAGATAATCAGGTTTAGATGAAGTTACGAAGGTGGGACCCTCCAGATAGGATCAGTACCCTTGTCACGCTCTCCAGTCGAGTCAGCATGACAGGCTGAGGCTTGAAAGCTACTCATGAGGCAAAAGAGTTTCACAGAAACTCGCTCCTGGAGTCTGGCGTTCTCTCTAACCCATACATTAATTTTCCATTCCCGTGTTAGTCTAGTGTATGGATCCACGTGCTCTCTTTTAGTATTATCTTATTATAAGTGTCTTTTAAGATTGAATTCTGACATAGTTAAAGCCTTCCGCCAGTGTTCCAACAGTCCTAGAATGTCCTTGAGCAAGACCATGGGCTTGAAATTCAGTAAGAATGTAAAAGCTAAGTCACTCTCTTACACAGGAATTTACCATCACTAAGGAAGAAGGAAGTTTCAGACCGAAGGAGAAACCAGAATAGATACTTAGAACTATAGTGGAGTTACACCCATATACACGTATTTACAATGGCCTAAGGGGAAGGTGGACTATACAATAGACTAAAATAGGAACTATGGCAAGGGTGCGAAGCCCTTGACCCTGGCTTCTAAGATTAGTGAATCTTAAGTGGAGCCCTTTTTGATCCCAGTTGTTAACAATGAATTCTATCCCAGGTGGTTCCTGTTAGACCTTCTCTGTTTGCACTCCTCTGTTTTATGTAAGATTCCAGTAACCTCTTTGTACCTTGCTGGTGTGTCACCCAACTTCCTTATTGTCTTCTGCATAAAAAGTCTGATGCTCGATTTGACAATACATTCAGATCCTACACAACCTCTCCTGTGTGCATCTGTCTGTCATTCATCCGACGCTTTGCCCACCCGTGACTAGAGACCCATTCCACGCAGACAAAGGGGCCCAGAGGGTCTGCAGCATACCCTTATAAGAAATCTCACCTATGTTCTACCCTCATCCCATTGATCAAACCACCATGT
This sequence comes from Mus caroli, assembly GCF_978045245.1. NCBI lineage: Eukaryota > Metazoa > Chordata > Mammalia > Rodentia > Muridae > Mus > Mus caroli. Next base: position 20,925,360 of record NW_028227260.1, read on the forward strand.
GAAGACATAGCAAAAAAGTAGTCTGAAAGCTAGAAAACTGATATTCTGCTACAATGGAATACAGAACTGAAAAGCAGAGGTCCTTGGTTTGATGAGGCAGTTTTCATTAACTTGCCAGATCCTTCCTGTAAGCGTGTGTGCAACTGATTCCCTTAAAATAATTTATGTTATGAGCATTTGTCAGATTCTTGTCAAGATGCATGCCAACAACTCTTTAAAATGTATGTGTGTTCATTCATGGAAGCTGGAAGAGACCCTGAAGATGCCCAGGAGTTGGAAGTTATAGGTGGTTGTGAGTCACCAGATGTTGTGGGTGCTGGGAACCAAACCTAGGACTTGAACAAAAGCAGTAAGCACTCTTAATCCCTGAACCATTCCTTCAGGACCATGCAATGGATTCTTTAAGACTAAATACGTATGACTGTAGGGTGTACACTTATGAAATATCTTCATTAACACACCCCTTTAATACATTCTTTCTTAACTCTTCCCTACTTCGTACTCAACCAACTTCATGTTCTATTTAAAATAGACTATGACAGCATGTGCAAGTCCTGAACAAACTCAATCTAGAGAAAATCCCAACTTGAGGAGATGTTCTCACAAATTTCCACTCCTGGCCAGGCCAAGAAGCTTTTGCAAGTGATAGTTGCGGAAAGAGGGAAAAATCAGTTTTTTCCAATGAAAGAACTGTGTATTATCAACCACATTTCAGGGCTGGTCCCATGCTTAGGACTAGTTGGCATTGCAGCTGAGTCTTGAGTAACTAACTGTACTGTTTGCTCATAATGTGTGTGGTATCAGTTTTATTTCTCCTCTTGTTCCAGTATATAGTTACAACACAGTATTCATTATCCTTGCCCATGAAAATTGAGAAAGATTTTTTTGTATCATATAGCTCATATTACTTTATTTTTTTATGTTGAATGTATATGTGCATACCATGTGCATGCCTGGTGTGCAGGAAGAGCAGAAGAGGGCATTAAATTCCCCCAAACTGAAGTTAAGGATGGTTGTGAGATGCTGTGTGGATGCTGGAAACTGAATCTGGGTCCTCAGAAAGACAAGTGCTCTTAACCATTGAGCCATCTCTCCAGCCCCGCATACTACTTTATATTTGAATATGCATGAATATAGAAATGTGGTAGTTTTTCATTACTGCATAGAATTAAGAGATGGTAAAATGACAAAGCAATAGTTTGTGATTGTTTGTTTTTTGTAATTAAGATAATTTATTTATGCGACTCTATTACAATGATTGACTGAGCATGATTTAGACCATTAACAAAAAGAAACAATGGCCCTCACTAGAACCAATCATGCTGGAATTCTTCTGTCTCACAGTCTTTGGAACCCTGAAAACTGTTTAAGCTGTTTGGTCTGTGGTACTTTGTTTTAGAAGCCCAAGAGAAGGTAGATATTCTCCTAGTTAAGGAGTTCTCTTTATTATGAATGTATACCAAATTTTGTTGAATGTTATTTTCTACATTGATTTATAAAACAAAGCTAATGTGGTTTTTCATTTTTCTTACTTATATGGTGGTGATTTTGACAAAACCAACCATGCAGCTTAGATGTACTCTACTTATTTATGATGCATTTTTAATATATTGGTGAATTCTATTAGGTATTATTTTATGAAGAATATCTATATATGCATGCCTGTGTCTGTCTGTATGTGTGTGTATATATATATCCCCATATTGATTTATTTACTTACTGTCCGATTAAGGTAACTGCAATATTAACTGAACAGAATGTATTGAGGAAAACACCACCTACTCTTCTATTTTCTGAAAGAACTACTGTAGAAATGTTAATTTTTGAAACATTTTGTTATAATTATCTAGTAAAACAAGCCTGAAGATTTGGGGATAGGAGTTTAAATTAAATTTCCTTAATAGTTATAGGGCCATCCCATCTTTCAATGGTGTCATTAATGGTTCAAAGTTTTAAATTAAGTATTATGTCCTAAAAGTAATTATGATGTGTTCTTTATCAAACTACACATTCACAGAGATTCCGCTTACTCCTACCACCCTAGAAAAGTTTACAGCTACAGTTATATTAAATTGCTTAAACTTCTTTCTGCACACACTTCCCTTACGATACTCTACCAAATTAGTCATTGAGAAAGAGTTACACACCAACCCAGTTCTGGAAAGAGAATAGAATTAGGGAAATTGCTACCTTCCATTTTTAGACAGAAGCCTCTGATCTGATGATATCTCTTGCTTGTACTAGAAAGTGAGTTGATCAAAACTCATTTCTATTCTCTGACTTGAAGCTGGTAACAGTGCTTTCCTCTTTCAGAAATCGTGGGAGTCAATAACAAAAATAAACTAGCCTGCTGTTCCTGCAAAGGTTCTAAAATCCTTCCACAATCTTGTTTTCTATCAGAAGACACTGTTCCCTATGTGCCAGACATGAATTTTCTCAATCTAAACTCTGTTGGTAGTAACAATTTGATTGTGAGAACTGGAAGCAATCATTTAGTCAGTAGGTGTCAAATCTAAAGAATGTCCTTCCAGATCTATAGATTTAAAACCTTAAAGAGGAAAAAAACTTAAATTGGGTTAAAATTTTTATTATTTATTATTATTGTTTTGAGACAAGGACTCTCTATGTAGTTCTGTTTGGCCTGGAACTAGTTATGTAAACTAGGTTGGCATTTAATGCTCTGCCTTCCAAATGTTGGGATTAAAAGTGTGCACCATACTTGGCTCTAAACACAGATAGTAAGAAACCTGGTCACAAAACTTAGTCAGGTTGTTGTTGATTTGAAAACAGGTTCTTCTTCGATTTTTTTTTTTTTTTAGACAGGGTTTCTCTTCATAGGTCTGGTTGTTCTGGAACTCACTACGTAGACCTGGAACTCACAGAGATCTGCTTGTCTTTGCCTCCCAGTGCTGGAATTAAAGATGTGAGCCACCAAAGCCCATGGGAAGCAAGGTTCTTAATACTGCTTCAGGATCCAACTCTGTGTTACACTTTGGACACACAACAGGTAATCACTACACCTATTATTGGATTTGAGACACAAAAAGATTTCTATTACAGTGAAAGAGGAAGAATATGAGTTTTGGAATTAGGCAGATCCTACTGTGGAACAGCATTTAGTCTTTTTAACTGAAAACTAGGGCTAATTATCACAGGGTTAGGAAAATTAAATACTAGGCAAATTCTAACTCTAATTTAGTGCCTAATATCACAAAACACTAAACAAATGGCTTAACAGATTGTTAAGAATACAGGTTCTAGAACTAGGCTGGTCCTGGCACTTACCTGTAAACTGTAAGCTGAAATAAGCACTTTATTCCTCAAGTAGTTTTAAGGCAAGGTCTTAATCACAGCAACAAAAAGCAAACTAGGACACAAATAGGTAGCAGGAGTGGGTTGGAGCTGGCCTGAACCTATGAGACATGCTAGGAATGCTGTGGATGACAGAAGCCAAAAAGGAAGCTGCACAAGCCTTTTAGACACCAAAGATGGTGACTGAATCATAGATGTGAAATACTGGGCTACAGAATTTGAGTTATATTACTTGATGTTAGGCTTGCTTTTATTTTTTTGTGACTATTCAAGTTCTTCCCTCTTGAAATAAAAGAAATATTTACTGTGATTTTGATTTTACATGGTCCCATAGTTGATACTCTATTTTAAACAGAATTTAGACTTCTAAAGTGTGGAGAATTTAAATACTATGGGACTTTTTACATTAATATACTTAGTTTTATATTGTGATAAACATGAGACCTTGGAAATAAACACAAAGGAATGGTTATGGTTTATTAATGATATACTTGTGTGTCAACCTGACAAAGGGTCAATTATGCTGGTAGGTTTTTCATCAACAAGCCAGGGTTATCTGGGAAGAAGGAACTCCATGTGAGAAACATTCCTCCATCAGACTGGCCAGTGGGTAAGTAGGTAGTACATTTTCCTGATTAATAACTGACCATCCCTGAGCAGGTAGTCCTGGATTGTATAAGAAAGCAGGATGAGCAAACCATCAGGAACAAGCCAGTAAGCGGCATTGCTCCATGGCCTCTCTTTCAGATCCAACCCCCAGGTTCCTGACGTGGCTTTCTTTAATGATGGATTATGATCAGACATGAAGTCAAACCCTTTCCTTCCCTAGTTCCTTTTGGTAATGGCTTCTACCACAGCAACAGAAGGAGTAAGTCAATATACACTAGAAACACTAAGAGTAGTTCCTGTTAGCTCTCATGATTATATTCTGTCCACTGCACTTAAGCACAGTAATCAATCAAGATTATACATATCTCAAGTACTGGGGTAGATATCAGAGAAAACATTCCCAGCCACAGAAATAGAGCACAGCTGCAGCCAGTGCAAAATAGACCACAGAGCAGTAGAGTGGGGGCTATTGTGGACTCATAACTGGTCAACATGCTGAGAATAAGATTATTGAAAAATGAGCCCTATGGGACACCTATACATCTAAGGGTATATAAAGAGACATCTATAAGGTGAAAGCAATAATATGGAAGAGGAGAGGAAGGAATATAACTTGGAGGAAGGAGTGGACTGTTGTGGAATGTTTTCTACCATATAAAACAAAGCTGTGTCACTTGAATTCTAAGCAGCTGCTAAGCAGAAGCCTTGCACAGGACTAGAGCTGTCAGTATTCTGTCATGGAGAGAGGAGGGGACCACAAGGTCTTACTGCTCACTAAGGATATGAATGCAGCTGATGGTTGCTGGGGAGAAACAGATATTTTCTTCAGTGGTAAGGTACCAGTGGTATTCACTGGTAAGGTGCTCATGTTCCAGTAAATAACCTCTCTTCCATGCTTCTGTAAGCAGCCCTAATTAAACTCAGTGGCTAAGAAAGAAAGAAATGATGATAATGGAAGAGAGACTGATTGGGAAGAAGAGTTATTGGGGGAGTAAATATGATCAAAGTGTGTTATATACATGTGTGAGAATATTATAATGAAACACATTATCATGTATACTCAGTATATGCTCATAAGAAGTAGCTCATGAAAATGATTGAAAACTATCTCATTGAACTTCTAAGGAACACTGAATTGTTGTACCTTTCATTTTCTGCTTATTTTACTTTTAATTAAGTATTTTATGTGTATAAAGTTGTGCCCTTAAGGACAGGAGCTTACCAAATGCATATTTCAGATATAATGCTGGTAAATAACCAGGGAAATGACCACTTATAAATTGATGAATGATAGTCAAAAGGAAAGTAACTTTCTGAACTCTGCACCTTATCAGTACCACCACCACCACCACCCTCACCACCACCCTCACCACTCTCACCACCCTCACCACCACCCTCACCACTCTCACCACCCTCACCACCACCACCACCACCACCCTCACCACCACCCTCACCACTCTCACCACCCTCACCACCACCCTCACCACTCTCACCACCACCACCACCACCCTCACCACCACCACCACCACCACCACCCTCACCACCACCCTCACCACGACCACCCCATGACCACCCCCTACCCCCCTATGAATAATAATGTCAAGCAACAAAATTGCCAAGATAAATCACTTTTATCTCTACAGGAAAGGGAGATCTAAAAAATATATAAATTACATTAGTAACACAACATAAGAAAAAACAAGGGGAACAAACAACAGAGAAATCTGGATGAGGCTACTCTAACCTATTTATAAAAAGGCCCTGCATCAGAAATCACAATCCTACCCACTTCTAAAAATATATTTAGACATGTACAGAAGCGGTGGGTTTGTTTTTAAATTGTTTGCTTTTTTGTAAAAATATATTAAAGGTGAATAGAAATCCTCTCTGCCCTCTTATCCTACCCCAACTCTCTGCTGGGGATTGCAGATCAGAGGTAACTATCTCACCATGTTCTAAACCTTGGTTATTCCCAACTCCTCTCCACCTCACTTCACTTAGAACCTGAAACATAAAAACAAAACAAACAAAACAACAACAACAACAACAGCAACAACAGCAACAACACCACTAACACACTAGCTTCTTTGGAAAAGCATAACTTTGAGGGTAAACTTGCTTTTCATTGGAAACAACACAAAATAACAGGAGACTCTGAGAACCCAACTAAACTAAACAAACCCCATTAGAGGCTGGGTTTCAGCTCCACAGAACCTTCTAACAAAGAAACAGAGGGAAAAGAGGCCTGGAATGGGTGGGGCGAGGGTGCTAGCAATTAGCTGCCTTTGAAAGTTCAAGAGGGAGTTTTAATGGGTGAAAGGGCTAGGGACCTGTTTTTGGTGACAACAGTCAGCCTTTAGTCAGGAAGTTGCCCATACAGGGTTAGGAGCTTCTCCTGCTTTCCCCTTACTTCCCTACTGCTGCCTTGAAATCTCCAAGATAAGCAAAGCTGAGTAGAAAGGAGGGGAATAGGGACCTCACGTGCTAAAGGGGAGGTAGCCAGGCCTTTTGCCTTTGGTGTGACTAAAGGAGGACTGCTTGGCCCCTGGGGGTCCCCAAGGTAGAAAAAGCAAATATGCTAAAGTATCCCCCATTCCAATAAGGATGAAGGCGATACATCTATAGAAAAAAAGAAAGATAAGCCACAAACATAAAAGATAACACAGAGGCCTCACAAATTCCCTGTGGTCTGCATCATAGCTGTTAAATTCCCCAGAAGCACTAGGCAAGCTGGGATGAGGACAAGTGGAAGGTAGAGGACACTCCCACTTGGGCAGTGCCAAAATGGGTTGTTCAGAAGGAGCAGTCTCCATCAAGCCCAGATTGCCAGTAAGGCAAGACAAGAGGGAGGTGGGGACACTGTCTGGAAAATAGTGACAATCACAAAGGAAAGCAGAGAAAAGCGGATCAGAATATCTGCTACTTCACATATGGGCATTGTTTCTAACTTCAGACTTGAATAGCCTATCTGTACTATGCTTGAATAGTTGGCCTGTGGTCTGGAAGTGGAAAGTCCCAGGGGTGAAGATCTTAGTACTGAAATCTTTAGACTAAGCTTAGATGGGGAAAGAAACATGGAAGTTCCTGATAATGACCCTTCAGGGTTATGTCACCACACTCTCTTCAGAAGGTCCAGGCTGTGCTTTGTGGGGTGGCAGGGGCCATAGTTCTCAATGTGCCAGGTACTTCAGATTTCTAGGAGGTGAGTTTGTACCTGCTTGAACCCAGTTATAGCTATGGGGATAATGTTCTACAGGGCCTCAAAAATACAGGCAAATTCCTGAAGATCATCATAGGGGTTTCATTTGCAGTCAGACAAAAGTAGTTTCCTCTGGTGGGCTAAGCAACAATCATGGTCAAAGGCTTGGGTATCTGTCCTTTTTCCCACCTTGAAAAGTAAAAGGAATCTCCTCCCCCCTCCCCCAAAGACAGATAAAGTCAGCTTTTCTAGGCCAGCTCTGGAGTTGTCCCATAATAGGGTCATAAAGACCCTCTTCATTTTGTCATGAAAAAGAGGTAAAAGAAGATAAAGACCACAACCTTCTATCAGGAACAAGAATGAAGGTAGGGTATATCCATTGGTTGTGAGGAAGGGGTAGGAATGGGTGGAGGTGGGCAGGCTTAGAGACAGGGCTGGAGGTGCAGAAAATGTTGAGCACTGGGCTTCTCACTCCATGGCTGAGGAAACTGACAGGCCCAGACTCCCTTTATGTTGCTCCTCATCATTCCTTCCATATAGAGGAGCAGTGGAAAAGAATAAAGACAAGGTGTAAGTGAAATATGTGGGTGGAGCAGGAAAAGGTTCTTGTCAGTTGGAAATGTCTCCCATTTACCTGCTATTTATGGATATGGAAAAAGGTAGGGGAAGTGGGAAAGGGAGTTGGAGATAGTCCGTGCCTTTGGTCAGTCCCAAGAAAGCAGGACAATGCACCTTGTCCGGGGCTCATAGGATCCAGGAGTGCCCCGAGTTGACAACGAAGAAGGCAATGGGGGTGAAGGGATGAAGGAGTAGGACTTGATGGGGCTCGTCTCACAGAAGTAACTTGCCATTTCTGTGGATTTTCAGGATGCGGCCGAGTCTCTGCTTTGCTGTGGCCAGGCCCTTTTTAGGACGCTTTCCTGTAAGGAAGGGTCAAAATAAACAGAGGCTTTATGAGCAATTTTAGCACCATACCACACCTCCATGCTTTGTTTTTCTCTCTCAACAAAGCTCTTCACCCTTACACCATATCAGGCAAGGAACCCTCCTTAACCACTTCTATTCAGTGCCACATGCTTGGCTACTCCTTCTCTGATTGCTGCAGCAGTCATAGTTACTATAGTTCTAGTTTTTTGGTTGTTTCCCATCACTTACTTTGGGTTCAATCACTTTCCTTAGAAAATTTTTTAAGGAGGTCAATATACTTCTATGCCATTCATGTTATCCTGATCAGTAGGCTAGTGACTATAGTTCCATGTCCCTGAGGATGTCATGCTCAGGGCCTTCTTTCATTAAAAACCCTCATTCTAGTCGACCCTAAACATCACACCAAGCTCAGTATCCTTGAAGTACATCCATCCATATACTATGGATTGGGCTCTGGCCAATGGGAGGAAAAGAAGGGCTTGAATTTTCTCTCTCACGCATCTTTTTGTCTTGCGACATCAAATCACTTCTCACATCCTACTACTCTTCACGTTTATCATCTTTTCATTACTCAGTCCTTTCGGAATGAAATGTATAGACTACTTACTTCTAGTCCATCCTCCACTATGAACACCAGAAGAATCTTTCAAACCTAAATCTAGTATTACTTCTATTTAAATTCAGTTAATTGCCTCTTCATGGACTATTAAGCTGTAGGTATTGGAAGGCCAATATCCAAGCACCTGAAGTTTGGCTTCTTTGTATTCTCATCTACTAGAGCACTTAAGATTTAGACCAGGGAGCTTTTAAGAGCTCTCATTTTAATCTCCATTTGGGTCATGTACCTTGTCCTGCCTGACTGCTCTGGGAACCAACTGAAGGGCGCCGCTGGGTGAGGAAGACTCCAGGGGCCATGGGTGTGGTGCTGCGATTTGCCTGAGCCATGCCGAAGGCATTGGGTCGAGCAGTGTACTCATGGTCAGCAAGACTTCCTGACAGAGCCTCTTGTTTAGGCTCAGGAGGTGGCTGGGGTGAGGAGGAAGTGTCAGGCTGGGGTGTTGTAGCCACTGTTGGTGCAGGCATTGTCATGATGGCATTGGAATCTTGAGGGCGAGGCTGTTCTACCTCCTTCAGCAAAGGCTTCTTCTTGATATATTTCTTCTTTTGGGCCTTTTGTAGCTCCTGAAATAGAAGCCAAATCGGTGGAGATATTAAAGAGTAAAAAAAGAAAAAGAAAATTTCCCAGAAAGTAAGAAGACAATGGTCAACATGTTTCTGCATCCTGCCCCTTTCCCCCATTCTCTCTAAGTCCACCTTGTATGGACACACTATACAGGCCTTCCAACGTCTACAGTGATTTCTTTGACATCATTCACCCATAGCTCATCACCTACCACTTAATAGTAAAGTGCCAAGTGTAAATGATTTTGAAGACTTTGTTTCTGGTGAACTATGGGCATTCCTAATAACTAATTTACACCAGCAGCTTAGGTACATTATTTACTATATTCTTATAAAAGTCCTATGTGTGTTGGGGGGAACCTCTTCATTTTATAAATAACAAAACAGAAGTGCAAGGATAACAAGTAATTTAAACACAAATCCTCATAGAAAAGTAGTCATATCTAGTAACTAGACACCTTACAAATCTTCTCAAAATGAACTGAGAGTAACGTGTTAGCTTTGGAATACGGTAAATGTGAGTTCAAACCCAGGCTTCTAGTTCCTAAATTAGATGATTTTAGTTAAAGTTACTAACCTTTCTGAATATCAGCTGTCTTGTCTGCAAATGGTAAAGTAATACCTGCTTTTCAGAATTGTTAGAAAGCTTAAATGACATTAAAATATATAGCATGTGAAAGGAACTCAAAGTATCTAATTATTATTCTCCATTTCTTATAATAGCTTTTTTTTCATTCTGCAGATTTTTTTCTTTGAACAGAAGACTCGACAATTTTTTAAATCATTGAATTTAATATCTCAATTTGTATAGAATAAATATGAAGTTGTGCCACTTCTCCCAGTATCTTGTAGGTACCTGGACAATGGTCATGTGGAGCCCTGAGCACATGCTGACAGCATGCAACTTTCTGAAATGTCACACACACCAACTCCATGACTATATTCCTTAGCCTTCTCTTGGGAACAAAAGCCTAGACTCGCCTTCAGAAGATCTGTTAGGCTATGGCTATCAGAGAAATTTCAGAGGAATGAGAATTATTAGTAATACATGCAAGCATTGCTCCTGAATTATTCATTTAATAATTTTAAGAATGAGAATTAATAGTTATATTCCCGGGCTGGAGAGATGGCTCAGAGGTTAAGAGCACTGGCTCCTCTTCCAGAGGTCCTGATTTCAATTCCTAGCAACCACATGGTGTGGTTGACAATCACCTATAATTAGATCTGGTGCCCTCTTCTGGCCTGCTGCATACATAATAAATAGATAAATAAATAAATAAATCTTAAAAAATAATTATATTCCCATTCTAAAAATAAAAAACTTTATCCTTACCTGTTATTTTCCATTTTTTTTTTAAAAATGAGCATTGATATTTTCCCTGTATGTATGTGTATGTGAGGATGCCAGAAAGAGGCAGGTGGATCTCTGAGTTCAAGGCCAGTCTGATCTACTGTGAGAATTCCAGGACAGCCAGGGCTACACAGAGAAACCTTGTCTTAAAACAAAAACAAAAACAAACAAACAAAACAACAAATAAAACCCAGAAGAATGAATTCTGTTACCCTGTTCTCTAGTCTAACTCCATAAATTGTGTCTTCACATCTAGATTAGTTTAAAATTCCCTACCTTTGCTGCTAATCTCTTTTGCATGTAAGTGGTGAGTGGATTAATTTATGCTAGAACACTTACACCTTGCCAAGTTCTTTATTGAAAAAGCTGTTATGAAGCTCCCAACCAAATTCATACTTTAATAGTATTCTACTTTGTGGCTAGACAACCCATATTGATAAAGATTGAAGGTGAAAATGTCATTAAGCCTTACTTTATATCAAGTGTTATTATTCATAGGAGGACATACACACACTCTTTACTTAATCTTAATCAATGCTCATAAAATAACTGAGAAAAAGAGAAATTATATAAAGGCAGTTGCAGCTGTTCCAGAATCTGTTATTTTTCTACATTTGTTTGTTTAGTGTGTGTGTGGGGGTGGGTGGGTGCTGGCATAAATTGCCTGCCTTCACCTCTGCCTCCTGTTTGCTGGGATTTAAAGGCCTGAGCTACCAGCGACTGGCAAGAATCCACTTTATAACTTTACTTATACTCATCATCATCTTTTCTTTTTTTTTTTTTTTTTTTTTTTTTTGGTTTTTCAAGACAGGGTTTCTCTGTGTAGCCCTGGCTGTCCTGGAACTCACTCTGTAGATCAGACTGGCCTCGAACTCAAAATCCACCTGCCTTTGCCTCCCAAGTGCTGGGATTAAAGGCGTGCACCACGTGTCCCTGCTATACTCATCTTCTAATATGAAGTTTCCAATCCAGAAAAATCTCATTCATTCATTCATTCATTCAATTTACTTCAACACTGATTTATCATGTGTCATTATTAAAATGAGGATACCAAGTTAAAATACATCCAAAGAGTGTAACATATCCTTATGATCATAAGTACCATGTGATAATGCTATAGAGAAGTACAGATGAAGAGCAAAGAAATAAGGTGATTGTAGGTGAAGTGAATGGGCAAAAGGAATGGCTTTATGCAAATAAAGACATGAGGCAATTTGGTATATGGGGTAAATCGTAAACACTGTAGTGGGTATGGCTGGCATAAACGATAGACATTGGAGGATAGTCAGGAGATTAGAGAGAAGTCCCTCGAGACCAAACAAATAGGGCTTTATGACCTCTAGCAAGGAATAATATTTTCCTGAAATCCTTTCTAGTTCCCACACACGTGCACACACAAAATAGCATCTAATACCTCCCCCAACTTTAAAGCCTCTTCTTAGAAGTATTTCTATCAACCCAATTAGTACTTACTCCTTAGAAAGCACTAAGAGTAGTTTTTACACTTTCATCTGTTTGTTTACAGCAACAGAAAACCTTTATTTAAAAGTTACATCTTATGTGGCACTGATGAATGGCAGGGGAAGTTTTAGTCAAAGAAAAGTCACTTGATTAATTGATTGGTTTGCTTGATCTCTGTTAGCTCCAAATAATAGTTTCTAAGACATTTTTCAGAAACTTTATAGCTCTACAGAACATCAAATGAAAAACAGTTCTTAAATTTCACTTAAAAAGAATATAATTACTCAAAGATATAAACATTTAACTATTTATTTCACTTTAAAACTCAAGTAGTGCCCGGCAGTAGCTGCCTTTAATCCCAGCACTCAGGAGGCAGAGGCAGGCCTCTGAGTTTGAGATCAGCCTGGTTTACAGAGTGAGTTCCAGGACAGCCAGGACTATACAGAGAAACCCTATCTCAGAAAAAAAAAAAAAAAAAAAAAAGAAAAGAAAAGAAAAGAAAAAGAAAAAGAAAAAACCTCAAGTAGCATGAAATTTGAAGTTAGAGGATATGAGTTTGAATCTTGTCTCCTCCATTTTACTGGCTGTCTTATCCTGGACTAGTCATTTAAGTGAGCCTCATTTTCTTTACCTGTAAAGTGATGAAAATATCATCTATTGAACAAGATTATTGGAAATATTATATTAGACACTGTACATAGGGGCACCTACATAAGGCAGACGCTCAATAGTACTCTAAGCTATAGGATGTGGCATGAGGAGCTATGTGATATTGTTAAAGAACCAAACATTCCTAGGGTTTCTGAGCAAACTACATGTTAAAGCACTTTGTAAACTAATACTAAGAGGTAAAATTGATTTAGTGAAGGTGACCTTTTAGGATGAAAAATGGTGAATTTTGTTCTCTTGAGAAGCAGGGGTTAGAGATCAAGGTAATAATATTTGATAAAGGGTTTAAGAAAACGCTCTTTGTAAAAGGCCAAATTCCGAAATTGGTGAGTGACTCAAAACGTAAGTGTACTCAACTGAGTCACTTCCTCAGGACTAAAGCTGAAGGCAAATAACAGATCTAGTTTTTCTACCCGAAGATTTTTTTTCCAATTTTTTTAAACATATTTGAGAATTTTATACATGCATGAAATATATATTGATCATATTCATGCCTGCCTCCCCTACCTGCAAAACCTTAAAGATTCTCCCCAATCATGTTTCCCTCCCAATTTCATATGTTCTTTGTTTTTAAAGTAACTCACCAAGTCAAATTACTGTTGTCTATTATACATGGGCATGGGGCCTCCATTGAGGCATGGGTGACCTACTAGGGACCGCGCCTGGAAAGAAAACTGATTCTCCCCCACCCACTCCCATCTGTGGGAATTACATATAGTTAGGGGGGGCAAGTGACATCAACAAGGACACTTCTCTGATCTCTTTTTTCATCCTAATTCATGTCAACTAGGTAACCCTAATTCATGTCAACTAGCTTGCCACAAAGCTAGGATGTAAAGGATATAGGAGGGGCTTGAATACTGCCAAAGACAAAGACCAAAGATTATCCATAATAGCAGGATCCTACCACCCTACAGGTTTGAATTTTGAGGCTCTAAGTCATCAGTAGCAGGGCCACCAGCTGGGTGTCAACTCTTACCTGCTGGGCAAGCTTTGCAGCTGCTGCAGCCAAGCCTGTCTCAATGGAGGCAACTCTGGTCCCCTCACGAACAGGACGGTCCTGCTTGGGTAGGGTTGGAGTCACACGGGCTGCAAGGGAAACAGGATGCTAATCTATTTGCCAATTATATTCTTCAACTTCCGACTATTTCAAAGGTAGCTATATTGTTCTTCCTGCTTCTAGCTTTTCACAGAGTCCTATTTAATGACCAAGGCTTACATGAATACAAATTAACCTCCTTGAACTGCATTTAATGTTGTTCATGTGCTTTTATGACCTTGTTGTTCCTGACTTACCTACTTTTCCAAACTTGTTTCCTCACCTACTGCCATGGTTTAAACACTCCCTCCAAAATTCTTGTGGAAACTTAAATGATCATTTCAACAGTATTAGATGGGAGACCTTTAAGAGGCACAATTAGGTTATGATAGTGCTGTTTTCCTGAATAGTATAAAGCTATTATTATAGGTGTGGGTTAGGTATTAAAAGGGGTGTATTTCAACTCTCTTTTTTCCTCCTACTCTTTTACTATATGACGTCTTGTACTTATGGGACAATTTAACATGAAGGACTATACCATGCCAGCATCATGCTCTTAGACTTCCAGCTTCTAGAACCATAAGAAAAATAGTCTTTTATTTAGAATTTAGTCAGTTGTAATATTCCATTACAGCTGCAGAAAACAGGCTAAACACCCTTACTTTCTGCTTCTTCAGACAAATGACTTCCTTATTGCACCTCCAGAGTATGATATTGCATTACCTTGCCCTCCATACTCAGACTCATCATCTGACAGATATATTTTACTTTTACATATTTAAAACATGCCTATCCCTCAAAAGTATGCTATATAATAACATATATAAAATATCTGGGTCCTCGCTGATCCCACCTATCTCTTCTTTCTCAGATTTTAGAATTGGTGCAAATGACTTGATATGTAACACATACTACCTATTGAAGATTATTATTCTATAGATACCAAACAATGAATTCTTGAAGTTCTTGACATAACTTTTAATAGCACCTTAACAGTACTGAATTAAAAATATTACTACCTGTTTATCTTTTTCAATAAGCATCTTTTAGGAGCAACAAATATTCAAGTGAAAAAAAGAAAGCTTTTCTTTACAAACGAATCCCAGCTAGGGCTGAGGAGACAGCTTGGTAAAGTGCTTACTGTGCAAGCATGAGGACCAGGGCTCAATCACCAGCCCCATATACATTAAAAACCAAACAAAGTTTAATGACTTGAGTTCATTCTTTAGAATCCACATAAAGGTGAAAGGAGAGAACCAATTCCATAAAGTTATCCTTTGACCTCCACACATATACCCACCTCAGTGATAATCATAGAATAACATTTAAAAAACAAGGGTGCTTGGGAAATGGCTCAGTGTGTAAAGCATCTGCTCTGCAAGTATGAAGATCCAAACTCAAATTCTCAGAACCCACATAAAGCCAGATGCAGTAGCTTTTGTCTGTGTTTCTGGTACTCCTAGAGTAAGCGATGAGGCAGAGACAAGAGTAGCGCTAGAAGACAATGGGCCAAGTAGTCTAGGGGTATGCAGCAGCAAAGAACAAGAGATCTTGCCTCCCACATGATAGAGCAATGACAGACATAGGCCATTATGAATGGGCAAGTGCCTCCCCAGCACTGGGATAACAAGTATCCATCATCAATGCTAGTTGTTTTTGTTTTTGTTTTATAATTTATGTGGGTGCTGGTTGTTGAACTCTGGTTCTCATATTTGCACAAATAAGCACTTTACTGAGCTATCTCCTCATTTATTCTGAAATCCTCTGACATCCACCCTCACACTGTGCTTGTCACCATGACACAACTGTGAAGGTTACAAGACAACTTGTAGGAGTCAGTTCTTTACTTCTAATAAGTGGGTCCTGGAGATCAAACTCAAGCTGTTAGGCATGGTACATACTTCTACCTGTTGAGTCATCTCAAATGGCTCTATAATGTACTTTTTAAAAGGTAAGCATGTTTTGAATAGTCAGACAGAAGATAAACCATTAAACAAAACATGTGCATCCAAATATACACGAACATACTCAGGCAGACAGATACACACATATACACACAAGAATGCCAGCTTACAAATGTGGAATTAGTTATAAAACTAAAAATATTGGGCTGGAGAGATGGCTCAGTGGTTAAGAGCACTGTCTGCTCTTCCAAAGGTCCTGAATTCAAATTCCAGCAACCACATGGTGGCTCACAACCATCTGTAATGAGATCTGATGCCCCCTTCTGGTGTGTCTGAAGACAGCCACAGTGTACTTCGATATAATAATAAAATAAATCTTTAAAAAAAATCACCAGTTTGCAAGTCTTTATGAAACACTGGTTCTAGAGAACTGGGTATTCACATAGTGTCTAAGTATTCCTTTACAGGGTATAAGCTAGTCCCAAGAAAGAAAGCTGGTGAAATTGAGATAGCACCAACACATATAGGATTCCAAGTATGAACTTTAGTTTGTTGTTTTCTTGAGAAAGAGTCTCTCTCTGTAGCCCTAAAATTTGCTACGAAGACTAGGCTAGCCTTGAACTCACAAAGAGCCACCTGTCTCTCTGTGCAGATATTAAAGGCAAAATTGACCACACCCAGCTCCGAGTATGAACATTTTCATGTCATTAGTGATAACTATAGTGGAACAGCATGCAATCATGTTAACAGGTGAATTGCAGCAATATTTGAGTTGTTAAGAAATTAAAAGCAAGCTATTTACAGTATTTTGAGAATTTAGAAAGTACAAATATAGAAAAACTTAAATGATACTATGAGAGAAAAAAAAACCAGTCTCTTAAAAAAAGCCAGTGTAGCCAGGTGTGGTGGCACACGCCTTTAATCCCAGCACTCGGGAGGCAGAGGCAGGTGGATTTCTGAGTTTGAGGCCAGCCTGGTCTACAGAGTGAGTTCCAGGACAGCCAGGGCTACACAGAGAAACCCTGCCTCGAACCCCCCCCCCCCAAAAAAAGCCAGTGTTACATGAAAGCAAATAAATCTAGAAGGTGATACTGGCTACAGGACCATTATATCAGTTTCTATAAGAAAACTAACAAAACCAAGACGAACTGTTCTAGATTAAGAGTGATTTAAAAGAATCATGAGAAATGGTAAATATTATTTTAGGCCATTAACATTTGTGTAGTTTATTAAGAAGTGAAAGTATCATAGACTGCGGAAGATAATTCAATGGCAAAGCACTTGCCACATAAACATGAGAACTGGAGTTTGGAACACCAAACTGGATGTGGTAAGGCACATCTATAATCCCAGAATGCCTATAATGGATGGGAGGCAGAGATAGGAGAATCCCTGAAAATAGGGGTAATTAGCACTGAACAAGAAAAGATTCTGTCACAAAGTGGGAGGACAAGGGCCCACACCTGATGTTATTCTCTCAACTCCATATACACACAACTGCAAACATATTTAAATAACCACACAGGAGTGAACATACATATATAAATACTCACAAACACTATAAACAGAAACATACATCATACATATTCAAAAATTAATAAGCCCTTGAATGCTCTTCACTGCAAATAGCCCAACCAATGAGATGAAGAAAATTATTTTCTCTCTCAAAATTTCATGTTTACTTCAGGTACCTACTTTCCCTCTCTTTCTTCCCTTCCTTAGGGATAACTTCTTAGTAGTTGACAATCATGGGACTCTTGCAGAGCCCAAGAGTCCGCATAGTTTTCCTCCTTGAAAACAAAATTATCATAGTGGGGCTGGGATGACAGTTACCAGAATGTTCTTAGAAGCTTTAGATGGCTTAGTGAACTCTTCTGGTTCCCTTCATCTCAAGTCATAAGATTTCAAAAACAATAGCTATGATTTTCCTAGCTAGATTACACAAACTATGTCTGTCACACAATCAATTTAGCCCTGGCACCTAACATGGTACTAAAAGTAACAGATACTTGCCGACTAAGCAAATGAGAGGCTGAGTAAGATCTTGGATTACAGATGTCTTACATTGTCTCTATTTTTCACCTGATTAGTCCTACAGAGTATAAGATATAGAATGCTAGATCACCTTTAGGACTCCATGGAGCATCATCTGAATTCTTCTTTTTCTTGGGTCGAGATTTCAAAGCAGGGTCATCATCATCAGACTCCAGAGATGGATAGACTGTAGGGAGAGGTGAAGGCAGGATAAATTAAATCTCATCCAAAAGAACAAAGACAGAATGATACATATTTCAGTCCTTCCTCCTCCTCTTCAAGTATATTCATTTACATAATCCACATTCAACTGCAGAAGGTTCCTAAATATCTTACATTTTGTACCTTCTCTATAGTTGTACCCTTGTTATGAAAGTCCTTCTACATTCACCAAATTCATAGTCACTCATGTGAGTTACTTGGCTCATCTTTTAAAATTTAGCTGCTCTAGATTTAGTTCTGTAGTCATCAGGAAAATGCAAATCAAAACAACCCCGAGATTCCACCTCACACCAATCAGAATGGCTAAGATCAAAAACTCAAGTGATAGCACATGCTGGTGAGGATGTGGAGAGAGAGGAACACTCCTCCACTGCAAACTGGTACAACCACTCTGGGAATCAATCTGGTGGTTCCTCAGAAAATTGAAAACAGTTCTACCTGAAGACCCAGCTATACTCTTGGACATATTCCCAAAAGATGCTCCACCAAAACATGTGCTCTATTATGTTCATAGCAGCCTTATTTATAATAGCCAGAACTGGAAACAACCTAGATGTCTCTCAACCAAAGAACGGATACAGAAAATGTGGTTCATTTACACAATGGAATACTACATTGAAAACAATGACTTCATGAAATTCACAGGCAAATGGATGGATCTAGAAAATATCATCCTGGGTGACATAACCCAGACCCAAAAGAACATGCATGGTATGTACTCACTGGTAACTGGATATTAGCAAAAATGTACACAATTCCTAGGATACAACCCATAGACCACAAGTTTATCAAGCAGAAAGGCTCAAGTGAGGGTGCTTCAATCCTACTTAGAAGGAGGAAGAAAATAATTACCTGAGGCAGAGGGTGCGAGGGACCAGGATGGGAGAGGGGAGGGGTAGGGGAAAGGCAAATAGGATCAGGTATGGCGGCAGGGCCAGGAGAGAAGCACAGAAGACCAGGACCAGCAGCCTTGCAGGGAGGGAGGCTTTAGAAAGTACTAGAGACTTGGGAGGTGAGAGACTCTCAGGACTTAATGGGGTGACCTTTGCCAAAATGCCCAACAATGGGGAGAGGGAACTTGAAGAGTCTACCCCAGTAGAAAGACAAGGCATCAAGTTACTAATCTACCATAAAAAAAAAATTCTGACCTAGAATTGTCTAAAAGAACTGCAGGGACATAAAATGGAAAAGAGACTGAGGGAAAGGCAATCCTGTGACTGGTCCAACTTTGAATCCATATCATGGGGCTAGGGAATACCAAGGCCTGACACTATTTCTGATGTTATGATATGCTTACAGATAGGAACTTAGCATGGCTGTCCTCTGAGAGGCCCTACTAGCAGTTGACTGAGACAGATACAGATACCCAACCATTGGACTGAAGTCACGGAGCCCTAGTTGAATTAGGGAAAAACTGGAAGAAGCTGAAAGGGAGAGTGACCCCATAGGAAAACCAGCAGTCTCAACTAACCCAGACTCCAGGAACTCCCAAAGACTGAGCCACCAACCAGGTAGCATACTCAAGCTGGTCTGAGGGCCCCGCCCCCCAGCACTGCCTGGTATGGCCTGAATGGAAGAAGATGTGCCTAATCTTTGACAGACTTGAGGCCCCAGGGAAGGGGAAGGTCTAGGAGTGGGGGCAACCTCTCAGATTCAAGTGGAAGGAGGAGTGGGATGAAGAACTATAGGAGGGGGGACTGGGAGGGGAGCAATAGCTGGAATGTAAATAATTTTTTTAAAAGAGTATAATCATGCTCTCATAATCTGGTTCAGATTCCTCCTTCTCAGCTCTCCATCGCAACCTGTGTTTTATGCCTGCCGTGGAGATGTAGTACTGTACTTAGGAACTGATTATTTATTACATCTGCTGCCTCTAATTTACAAATGAGGCCAGAGATGTGTGTTTGATTTTATACTGAAGCAGCCCATACAATGAAAAGTAGGTATTTATTGTTTGTGAAAGAATGGGAAAAGTAAATAGTACATATTTAATATACATAATAGGAAAAAATATCGACTAAGTTAAACTAGGACCAAAATTATTGGACCTGCACAATCTAATATCTATATTTAACTACCCTACCTTAGAGAAACAAACAGAGTATGCAGATTATCATAAAATCCATAGGCAATTCTTCATAATCCATAGGCAAGACACTTAGGATTTTTAATGGGAATATGGTCTGGAAAGATCCAACTGATGACGTAAAATTCTGAGGCCACTCCCAAGCCTAGAAGAGAACTCTAAAAGTAACAATCTCACAAGAATTCTCCTACGTTTTTCCAGAGGGCTTCCCTACAGAAAGTGAGTCTATTTTTCAGACCTTCTTCCTTCAGCAAAGAAGTGAAAACTTTACCTCCTGATTTTTTATTTCAAAAAAAGCATTTAATTATTCTTAGAAAGGAATGAATACTAACACAGCTGTTTCAGGAGAAGCCACCAATACTACTTTGTTAGGTCTGAAAGGATTTCTACTTTAAAGAAGTTAAGTGTGACACAGAAGAAAGACTTGGTGCCTTAGGGTCAGAAAACTATACTTTGAAATTTTGGATGGCACAGTAGTAGCCTAAGAACAGTTTCATAGCCCCACTCCCATCCACTTCTTCCCATCTCCACACCCACAGGCCTAGTTCCAGACCTGTGACTCTGATATAACCTGGTAAGTCCATCCCCTGCAAGTCCATGTACCTGCTCCTGTGTATTTGTGTTATTTTTTTCTATTCTGTTTATGTGGGAATATTTTTTGTTTGCTTACTTTCTAGAGAGAAAGGGAATGAAATTGGATGGGTGGGGAGGTGGAGAGGATCTAGGAGTTGGTGGAGGGGAAACCATGATTAGACTACTTCTCTAAAATAGACTACATCTTGGAATGCAAAACAAATCTTTACAAATTCAGAAAGACTCTATCTTACTGTAAGATAATAAAACACAAAATCAAAAGCAAACAAATGTCTAATAAGTACACAAATGCATGGCAATAAGGGAGATAAAAACCCCTCATTGTTGAATGATGAATGGGTCAAAGAAGAAATTGAGAAGGAAATAAAAGAAAAAAATCTTGGTACTTAATAAAAATGAAAACAAAGCACAACAAAATCTCTGGAGAGATTTATGGCTCTAAGTACCTACACTTAAAAATCAGAAAGACCCAGGTATGGTGACTCATGTCTTTAATCAGTGCAGACCTTTCTAAATTCCAAGCCAGCCCTGTCTCCATTGCAGGTTCTAGATTGGCCAAAGCTACACAGAAAGACCTTGTCTCAAAAAGCAAACAAGTCAGAAACAGCACAAATATTTTACTTAAAGATGCCATTCAAGATTTTGGAAAACAAGAACAAAGCAAATTCAAATCCAGTATGTGGCAAGAAATAAAAAAAAAAAAATCACAGCAGAACCTAATAAGATAGAAACACAGAAAACAATATAATGAATCAACAAATCTAAGAACTCTATAGAAAGATGAACAAAATTGACACTTTTGACACAACTAAACCAAAGAAAGAAACAGGTGATCTAAACTAACAGAATAAAAAATGAACAGGGAACCATTTGTAACAGACATAAGGAAATTAAGAATATTATAATGGAATACTTTAAAAACTTGTAGCTCATTAACTTAAAAAAAAAACTAAAAGAAATGAACAAATTTCTAGATTCATCTAAACCACCAAAGTTAAACCAAGAAGAGATCAACAACCTAAACAGAACTGTAACATAGGAAACAGTAATAAAAATAATTCTAACTACAAAAGTGCAGGTCCAGAGGCAGGTAGATTTCTGAGTTCGAGGCCAGCCTGGTCTACAGAGTGAGTTCCAGGACAGCCATGGATATACAGAGAAACCCTGTCTTGGAAAAAAAAAAGTGCAGGTCCAAATGTATTCACAGAAAAATTTTAACAGATCTGCAAAGAATTACAGTAAATTCTTATTAAATTATTCAAAAAGTAGACAAGGATCCATTAAACTGTCCCTATTTGCACGTCACATATTCTAAAAAACAACTATAAAACTTCTAGAAATGATCAACAGATGGTAGGATACAAAAATCACAAAAATCTGTATCTAGGGCTCCATATCCTGGTTCACAACTCCAGCAGAAGACTCCTACTCTACCAGAGGCTATGCTGGGACCAGAGGTACTAGGAACCCTAGGTAAAACACCCACCTATCACTTTCTAATACTTCTTAAAGCTGATCCAGCAGTCCCCAACAGCACCCCCTCCCCTGGGCTTTATACAGCAGTCCACAATTCTGGCAGAAGGCCCTGCTCTATTGAAGGCCACAATGTTACTAGGAACCCCAGGCCCACACCTCCTGCAGAATATCCCTGCTCTTCAGGAGGCCAAGATGGTACTAGAAACTCCAGAAGCCACACTAGTATCTAAAATCCCAGAAGTCATACCAGTTCCCAGATTCCAATAGGCAACACAGGCACCCAAAACCCTAGAGGTCATACAGGCTAACAAAACACCAAATGGAGACACCCTATTGAACCTGAAGACTCACTGATCATAAGAACCACAGGCTGCTCATGCCAGAAGACCTGAGAGAAACCAAGGGAAAAAACATCCATTCATCAAAAATAAACTCAGAAATAGGCAGCTAAATTATAATAACCTCAAACCCAAATAACTGGAGGCCAGTATAAGAATGTAACAACAGCCAGGGCAACATGGCACCACCAGCTATCCTACTGTAACAAGCCTTGGATATTTAAATGACCTTAAATCCAATCTTATAAAGTTGATACAAGCCCTTAAAGAGGAAATGAATATATCCCTTAAAGAAATTCTAGAAAAATATAAACAGGATAAGAAAATGAATAAAACTGTTCAAGACCTGAAAATGGAAATAGAACCAATAAAGAAAACACAAACCAAGGGAATCTTGGGAGATGTAAAATCTAGGTAAGCCAACAGGAACTACAGATGCAAGCATCACAAACAGAATACAAGATATGGAAGGGAGAATCTCAGGCATGCAAGATAGGAGAGAAGAACTTGAGAGACTTGTTAACATCAGTCTAAAGAAAATGTTAATTCTAAAAAGCTCTTGAACCAAAATATCCAGGAAACCTGAGACATGATGCAAACACTAAACCTAAGAATAATAGGAGTGAAAACACTAAACATACAGAACAAAGAAAGAATATTAAAAGCTGCAAGGGAAAATGTCAAGTAACACAAAGGCAGATCTATCAGAATTACACCTGACTTCTCAAAGCTACAAGGGCCTGCACAGATGTGCTGCAGACTCTGTCCAGATGCCAGAGACTACAGACCCAGAGTACAATACCCAGAAAAACTTTCAATCACCATAGATGGAACAAACAAGATATTCCATGACAAACTCAAATTTAAACAAAATCATCCACAAATTTACCCTCAGAAGGTACTACAAGGAAAACTCCAACACAAGTAGGTTAACTACACCCAAGAAAACACAGGAAATAATTTCACACTTGCACAAGAAGGGAACCACATTTGTGTGTCCATGCTATTCCCACCCACACCATCATCACCAAACAACAAACAATAGGAATTAACAATCACTGGTCTTTACTATCAATAGACTCAATCCCCAACCCCCCAAAGGCAAAGGGCTAACAGAATGGATGTGAAAAGAGGATCTTTCTGTTTCATACAAGAAACACACTTTAGGCTAGAGAAATGGCTCTGGCTGCTCTTCAGGACCAGGGATCAATTCTTGGTACCCACATGGCAGCTCACAACTATCTCTAGAAAGACAAACATGGTATGTAATCATAAGTGTATATTACCTATAAAGTTAAAGGAAACCATGCTACAATTCGCAGAACCAGAGGAGCTAAGTAACAAAGAGGTCTTGAGGAGGGGGGATACATGAATCTCCCTGGAAAGGGGAAGTAGAATAGATATTGTGGGTGAATGGGGGGGATGAAAAAAAAGAGGGTTCAGGTTGGAGGGGGGAGGATGGAGGTAGATAGAGAGTATTGGGAGAGAAGGCTGGAATTGGGGAGGGGGGAGGATGGAGGGAGAGAGTACTGGGAGAGATGGCTAGAATTGGGAGGGGTATCTTCTGGGTAAGGTAGAAACCTAATGCAATGGAAACTCCCAGTTATCTTCAGGGTAACATTAGCTAAGATTCCTAGCTGGGGTGGGATACAAGACTGAGCTTGCCATCTTCTGTAACCAAGCAAGGCTTCCAGTGGAGGAACTTAGACACCAACCCAACCACAAAGCTTCAACCTACAATTTGTTCTGCCTATAAGAAATGATGCTATAAAAGTGGCACAGAAATTGTGAGAGTAATCAACCAATGACTGGTCCACCTTGAGACTCATGCCTTGAGAGGGAGCTGACCTTGACACTCCCCAGAGGACCAGGATCCCGAGGCTGGATAAGCCCAGAAACCTAGGATAGACCGAAACATGATTGGCAAAAAAGTCAACGAAATGATTCCTAATAATATTCTGCTATGCTCATAGATTGGTGCCTAGCCTAATTATTATCAGAAGGCTTTGATCCATCAACTGATAGAAACAGTTCCAGAGACCCACAGCCAAACATTATTATGAAGCTTGGGGAATTCTATGGAAGCAGTTTGTGTATGTGTGTGTGTATGTTGGGGGTGGGTATGTTGGGGGTGAGTGGTGGGTAAGGCATTGTAGGAGCTAGAGGGGTCAAGGTACTACAACAAAATGGCCCATAGAATCAACTAACCTGTGCTCATAGGTGCCCATAGAGACTGAATCAACAACCAGGGAGCCTATATGGGACTGACATAGATATGTTACAGTTGGTGTAGCTTGGTTTTCTTGTGAGACTCCTAATAGTGGGAACCGGGACTGTCTCTGATTCATTTGCCTGCTTTTGGGACCCTTTTACTCCTACTGGGATGTCTGGTCCAGCCTTAATAGGAGGGGAGGCACCTAATGTTATTGAAACTTCATATGCCACATTTGGTTGATATCCAAAAGATGCCTGTCCTTTTTCTGAAGAGACTTGGATGAGGAAGGGATATGGGGAGAAGGGGAGGTAGGAGGGAACAACTGTGAGGAGAGGAGAAAGGGAGACTGAGGTCAGAATGTAAAAAAATAATTAAAATAAGAAAAAATATCAGTACGCCAACAACACACCAAGAAAGATATGGGTACATTCTCATTCACAATAGCCATAAAAAAAAAATCAAGAACTAAAACCTAACCAAGAAGGTGAAAGATTTCTACAATGAAAACTTTAAGTCACTGAAAAAAAGAGACTGAGAATAATACTAGACAATGGGGAAAACACTCCATATTCATGGATTGGTAGAGTTAATGAATACTCTACCAAAACCTATTTATAGACTTAATGTAATCATAATCAAAACCCTTCTCATTCCTCACAAAATAGAAAACACTATTCTAACATTCACCACAAAAGACCCCAGATAGTTAAAACAAACTTCAGTAAAAAGAACAAAGCTGGAAGGATTACTGTTCCCGATTTCAAAACTGTTACAGACCCATGGTAACGAAAACAGAATGGTACTGGTAAAACCAAAAAGAACATCCAGACATGTGGACCAGTAAAATATAAAAGAAGGAAGAAAAATGGATACATGTAAATATAGCCATTTAATATTTAATAAAGATGCCAAAAACATAAACTGGATAAAGATAGCAACTATGACAAATGATGTTGGGAAAATTCAATGTCTACAGGTAGAAGAATTAAATAAACCTGTATTTATCACTTTGCATAAAAAGTAACTGAAGCCAGGCAGTGGTGGCACATGCCTTTAATCCCAGCATTTGGGATGCTGAGGCACGTGGATTTCTGAGTTTGAGGCCAGCCTGGTCTACAGAGTGAGTTCCAGGACAGCCAGGACTACACAGAGAAACCCTGTCTCAAAAAAAAAAAAAAGAAGAAGAAGAAGAAGAAGAAGAAGAAGAAGAAGAAGAAGAAGAAGAAGAAGAAAGAAGAAGAAGAAGAAGAAGAAGAAAGAAGAAGAAGAAGAAGAAGAAGAAGAAGAAGAAGAAGAAGAAGAAGAAGAAGAAGAAGAAAGAAAAAAAAAACAAAAACAAAAAGAAACAAAAACAAAAAGTAACTCAAATACCAAAATGTGAAACCTGAACCACTAAAAGTGCTAGAAGAAAAAATAGGCTAGGTTTTACAAGATAAAGGCACCGGAAGACTTTCTGAATAGGATTATTTGCCTAGGAATTAAAGCCAAAAGCTTCTGGACAGCTAAAGAAATAAGTGGGCTGGGGAGATGGCTCAGTCGTTAAGAACATTAATGCTCTCTAGAGGACCAGGGTTCAATTCCCAGCAACCACATGGCAGCTCACAACTGTCTGTAACTCCAGTTTTAAGGAAATCTGACACTCTCACACAGATATACATGCTGGCAAAACATTGATGCATATAAGAAAAACAAACAATTGAGAGAAGAAGCCCACAGAACAGAGAGAAGCTTTGGCAGCTACATACCTGACAAAAGATTAATATCTATGGCTTTATAAAATATTCAGAAAATAGGAGTAAAAACAGTGATGCATTAAAAAATGGGCTAATAATGTGAACAGAGAATTCTCAAAGGGAGAAATAAAAGTAGCTAAGAAGTATCTTTAAAAATGTTCATCAGGGCAGACCTGGGAAGCCTGGGAAGTGAATGTGATTGGGGTTCATGATGTGAAATTCCCAACCAATAAAAATATGAAACTAATTAAATAAAATCAATCACTAGAGAAATGCAAGTCAAAACTACCCTGAGATTTAAGCTTAACCTAGTCAGAATGCCTAAGATTAAGACAACAAATGGAGAGAACTCAGGGGAAGGGAACCTCTTTCACTGTTTATTGGTACAGTTGCAAATTCACATATATACTCTAGATATTAATGTGTGGAACTCCTGGAGGGCATCATCTTGAGTGAGGTAACACAATCACAAAGGAACTCACACAATATATATTCACTGATAAGTGGATATTAGCCCAAAACTTAGGATACCCAAGATATAAGATACAATTTGCTAAACGCATGAAACTCAAGAAGAATGAAGACCAAAATGTGGACAATATGCCCCTTCTTAGAATTGGGAACAAAACACCCATGGAAGGAGTTACACAGACAAAGTTTGGAGCTGTGATGAAAGGATGGACCATCTAGAGACTGCCGTATCCAGGGAGCCATCCCATAATCAGCTTCTAAACGCGGACACCATTGCATACACTAGCAAGATTTTGCTGAAAGGACCCAAATATAGCTGTCTCTTGTGAGACTATGCAGGGGCCTAGCAAACACAGGAGTGGATGCTCACAGTCAGCTATTGGATGGATCACAGGGCTCCCAATGGAGAAGCTAGAGAAAGTACCCAAGGAGCTAAAGGGATCTGCAACCCTATAGTTGGAACAACATGATGAACTAACCAGTACCCCGGAGCTCTTGTCTCTAGCTGCATATGTATCGAAAGATGGCCTAGTTGGCCATCACTGGAAAGAGAGGCCCATTGGACTTGCAAACTTTATATGCCCCAATATAGGGGAATGCCAGGGCCAAAAGAATGGGAATGGGTGGGTAGGGAAGTGGGGGGCGCTATGGGGGACTTTTGGGATAGCATTGGAAATGTAATTGAGGAAAATATGTAATAAAAATTATTAAAAATTTAAAAAAAAGACAAAAAAAAAAAAAAAAGCTAAGAAATAGAGTTGAGTGGTGGTGACCAAGAGGCAGAGATTGGCAGATCTCTGAAAGTTCTAGGTCAGCCTGGTCTACAGAGCTAGTTCCAGGACAGCTAAAGCTGTCTCACAACAAACAAAAATCTATGAAATAAATATACCAGATGACCTTTCAAAAACTAGTCTTTGCATATGCCCAAAGGACTTAATACCTTTTCTACAGATACTTCCTCAGCTATGTTCATTGTTATTCTAATCACAATTGCCAAGACATCAGAAACAACCTAATTGTCCTTCAACTGATGGAAGAATAGTGAATATGTGGTACATATATACCTTGAAATACAGTTTAGCTGTAAAGAAAAAACAATAATGAAATTTGCAATAAACAGATATAACTAGAAAAAATTATACTGATCAAAGTAACCCAAGATCTAAACGACAAATACCACATGTCCTCTTCCATTTGCAGCTCAAAGCTCTGAATTTTAAGTATCTTGGAGCAATAAAGTAAAAAGGGACCATGGGGGTGACAGAAGGAGTACTAGAGAGGAGAATAGCAGGATATAGGTGATATTAAGGGAGAGCGAGGGTGGGGTGAGGTTTACATGAGAGGGGAATGTCAATACAGAAAGGGAAAAATAGCATTCATTAAAAAAAGATATAAGGAATCATATCCTTTTTCATTTACCTAAAATTACAAGTAATACATTTAAATGAATATGCATAAATAGATACATAGCCTAAATATAGTTATACAATTTGGGGGAATAATACTCCCCCAAAGAGTGACAGACTATTAACAAAAACTCCAGTAACATGACTGAAAAACCACCTTTCAAGTTGTTTGTTAGGAGTTCATTACAGCACATTACTGTTGTTCTTGGTTGCCTCCCAGAGGTTGAAGTTCCTACTGTGGATGACATTATACACTTTATACCCAGGACTCAGAGAATCTGAGCTGGATCTGACCTGAAAGTGTCCTCCTTAAGGAGTAGCTTTCATGGTTCCAGAAGTTGGTATGCAAACTGCCAAGGAAGGGAAGCAAGTAATAACCCTACCCTGCTGTGAGCCATAGGAACCAAACAGCACGGCAAGATATCTCCAAGGGTACAATAATGGCTCCCCTATCTTGGTGGTAAGCAACAGGAGGGAAATTATACCTAATATTGGAAACCCAGCCAACTACCCATGGCTAGTGAGGTCATATATCTGCATTCTAAATACTTAATCTTAAACCCACAAATAAGTATAACTTTCACTTCTCATCAAAGAAGCTTCTCATTGTAACAGATGGAGACCATTATTTAAAAACAACAACTGGTCAAAATGTAGAGAACTGACTGTGAAGTGTCAAAACACAATGGATACATCTACAACATAACTCCTGCACCCAAAGCTCAGGAGATACCACAAAAGAGGGGGTAGAAAGATGATAAAAGTCAGGACCAGGAAATCTAGTCTGAGACTGCATTTCCTAGAAATGGCGGGAACCCAGAATATCTTAATAATATGACTGCCTAAACAAGACCTGAAGAACAGTACCAACAGACATGCTAATATGGAAGGGGTGAATCTTACTGGTCCCCATCCCTAGATAAAGAACTATAGGCAACTAAAGTACTGCTGAGAGAGATAGAATCAATCTTCTGGAGGGATAAACTCCCACCCACTACTGTATCTAATAACACCAAGTCAACACAAGTAAACTATGAAATCACATCTTAAAAGTAACACTAAATGGACTAAATGGACCAAGCAAGTTGTATTTATATACTTATGCAATAAAAGGAAAAGAGGCCATGAATTTGAGAAGAGGTGGGGAGGAACATGGAAGGTATTAGAAGGAGAAAACTGAGGGGGAAAAGATGTATTTATATTTTAATTAAAAAACAGATTTTAAAAGAACCCTTAAAATTAGGCCAGAAAGATGGCTCAGTGAACAAGGATGTTGCCACTAAGCCTGATAATTTAAGTACAATCACAGAAATGCACATGTAGAACAAGAAGAACAATTCCTTCTAACTTCCATAGCAGTATAGGTACATGCACATGCACATGCGTGCACACACACACACACACACAAATCAATCAATATATGTAATATGATTTTAAAAATAATAAGATTATCTCTTGAAAAGTTCAATGTAATTGGTAAGTATTTGATTTAGACAGACAAAGAAAAGACAAATACATCATATAAGAAATGAAATGGGGATAGGATTAGAGGTGAGGAGGACACAACATCTGCCCCAACACCAGAAATAACTGGGACAAGCGGGACCCAGGCACCCAGGAACTCTGCTTGACCAGTGGCACAGGTTCCTTCTGGTCTGGGCAAGTGCCCTGAGCAGACCTTGGACTCAAACTCTGCAACCAGTCCCATAACACCCAGAGGAAGCTCCACTCCCAGGTGCTCTAACATGTCGAGGACCACAGGAT
Source organism: Mus caroli (assembly GCF_978045245.1). Classification (NCBI taxonomy): domain Eukaryota; kingdom Metazoa; phylum Chordata; class Mammalia; order Rodentia; family Muridae; genus Mus; species Mus caroli. The sequence continues at coordinate 20,955,352 of NW_028227260.1, forward strand.
CACAGGATCACAGGAGTTTGGTCACACCAAGATCTCAGGGTTTCAGAGGCAGCTTGACTCCCTGGAGCTGTGACACACACAGGATCTCAGGATCACAGGATCCCAGAATCACAGGATCCCAGAGACAGCTGAACTCTGAGGAGTTCTAACACAACCAGGATCACAGAAAGGACAGGCCCTAGTCAGATATAGCCAGGGCAGGTAGCACTAAAGAAAACCTGATGGTGGGAGGCAAGCATAAGAACATAAGCAACAGAAACCAAGGTTACCTGGCATCACCAGAACCAAATTCTCCCAACATAGCAAGTCCTGGATATACCATCACACGAAACAAGCAAGATTCATATCTAAAATCACTTCTCATGAGGATGATAAAGAACCTTAAATAACTCCCTTAAAGAAATACAGGAGAAAACAGGTAAACAGCTAGAAGCCCTTAAGGAGGAAACACAAAAATCCCTTAAAGAATGACAGGAAAACACAATCATAGAGGAGAAGGAAATGAACAAAACCATCCAAGATCTAAAAATGGAACTAGAAACAATAAAAAAAAAATCACAAAGGGAGACAACCCTGGAGTTAGAAAACCCTAGGAAAGAGATCAGGAGTCATAGATGCAAGCATCACCAACAGAATACAAGAGATAGAAGAGAGAATCTCAGGGGCAGAAGATACCATTGACACAACAGTCAAAGAAAATGCAAGAAGCAAAATGCTCCTAACCCAAAACATGCAGGAAATCCAGGACACAAGGAGAAGACCAAACCTAAGGATAATAGGTATAGAAGAGAGCAAAGATTCCCAACTTAAAGGGCTAGTGAATATCTTCAACAAAATTATAGAAGAAATTTCCCTAACATAAAGAAAGAAATGCCATGAACATACAAGAAGCCTACAGAACTCCAAATAGACTGAACCAGAAAAGAAATTCTTCTCGTCACATTATAATCAAAACACCAAATGCACTAAACAAAGAAAGAATATTAAAAGTAATAAGGGAAAAAAGACAAGTAACATATAAAGGCAGACCTATCAGAATTACACCAGACTTCTCACCAGAGACTATGAAAGCTAAAAGATCCTGGGCAGATGTCATACAGACCCGAGGAGAACACAAATGCCAGCCCAAGCTACTATACTCAGCAACACTCTCAATTACAATAGAAAGAGAAACCAAGATATCCCATGACAAAACCAAATTTATACAGTATCTTTCCATAAATCCAGCCCTAGAAAACACCAACACAAGGAGGGAAACTATACCCTAGAAAAAGCAAGAAAGTAATCTTTCTACAAACCCAAAAAAGATAGCCACACAAACAGAATTCCACCTCTAACAACAAAAATAACAGAAAGTAATCATCACTTTTCTTCTTTTTTTTAATTTTACTTTTCATTAATAGCTCTTAACATCAATGGACTCAATTCCCCCAATAAAAAGACATAGACTAACAGACTGGCTACACAAACAGGACCCAGCATTGAGCTGAATATAGGAAATGCACCTCAGGGACAAAGACAGACACTACCACAGAGTAAAAGGTTGGAAAACAATTTCCCAAGCAAATGGTCCCAAGAAACAAGCTGGAGTAGCCATTCTAATATCAAATAAAATTAACTTTCAACCAAAAGTTATCAAAAAAGATAAGGAAGGACACTTCATACTGGTCAAAGGAAAAATCTACCAAGATGAATTCTTAGTTCTGAACATCTATGCTCCAAATGCAAGGGCACCCACATTCATAAAAGAAATTTTACTAAAGCTCAAAGGACACATTGCACCCGACACAATAATAGTGGGAGAGACTTTAACACCCTACTCTCAGCAATGGACAGATTATGATCATAGAAACAGAAACTAAACAGAGACACAGTGAATCTAACAGAAGTTATGAAACAAATGGATCTAAGATATTTATAGAACATTTTTCATCCTCAAGTAAAAGAAAATACCTTATTCTCAGCACCTTATGGTACCTTCTCCAAAATTAACCATATAACTGGCCACAAAACAGGCCTTAACAGATACAAGAAGATTGAAATAATCCCACACACCCTATCAGATCACCACGGACTAAGGCTGCTCTTAAATACCAACAAAAACAACAGAAAGCACACATATACATGGAAGCTGAACAATGCTCTATTCAGTGATAACTTGGTCAAGCAAGAAATAAAGAAAGAAATTAAAGACTTCATAGAATTTAATGAAAATCAGGACACATCATACCAAAACTTATGGGACACAATGAAATCAGTGCTAAGAGGAAAACTCATAGCTCTGAGTGCCTCCAAAACAAAACTGAAGAGACCTTACACTAGCAGCTTGACAGCACACCTGAAAGCTCTAGAACAAAAAAAAAGCAAATACACCCAAGAGGAGTAGAAGGGAGGAAATAAACTGATAATCTTTTTTAAGTAAACTGACTGTTACACAAGGTACACAGATATATAATGCATTTTAAATACTCTCACTATGTCAGGTGGTATCATGTAAGGGCTTTTGAATATATATATATTTTTAATTTTTATTAGATAGTTTCTTCATTTACATTTCAAATGCTATCCCAAAAGTCCCCTATACCCTCCCCCTGCCCTACTTCCCTACCCACTCACTCCCCCTTCTTGGCCCTGGCGTTTCCCTGTACTGGGGCATTCAAAGTTTGCAAGACCAAGGGGCCTCTCTTCCCATTGATGGCTGACGAGTAGGCCATCTTCTGCTACATATGCAGCTAGAGACATGAGCTCTGGGGGTACTGATTAGTTCATATTGTTGTTCTACCTATAGGGTTGCAGACCAGCTCTTGGGTACTTTCTCTAGCTCCTACACTGGGGGTCCTGTGATCCATCCTATAGATGACTGTGAGCATCCACTTCTATATTTACCAGGCACTGGCAAAGCCTCACAGGAGACAGTTAAGCCTCACAGGAGACAGGAGACAGGTCCTTTCAGCAAAATCTTGCTGGCATATGCAATAGTGTCTGGGTTTGGTGGCTGATTATGGGATGGACCTCCGGGTGGGGCAGTCTCTGGATGGTCCATCCTTTCGTCCTAGCTCCAAACTTTATCTCTGCAACTCCTTCCATGGGTATTTTATTCCCTATTCTAGGGAGGAATGAAGTATCCACGCATTGGTCTTCCTTCTGATTTTCTTGTGTTTTAATGATTCATCTTTAACATTTTATGCTCTTTTACTATGCTTAACTCCCAATGAATATTTTGCATGTTTTGAAACAATTTAGTATTCAACATTAGATATAGGATCCTCAGTTTTGGACAGTATTAAATATTCATTAATGATATTTTAGGGTATGAAAGGATATGAATATAAAAGTTGAGCAATTTTTATGTTATTTGATTCTCAAAATACTCAATATTATTAATATATTTGATATATAAAATGCACTTAAATAATAAAAAAAATCTAAGAAAAAATACAAAAAGAAAAAAAAAGGAAATGAAGTGGAACCACTGGGATCATAATAGACTACTATGAATAACTGTATGCCAGTCAGACAATATGAACAGACATGCCAAAGTGGAAGGGGTAAGCCCATGAGGCCTCAACCCTTCACAAAGAACTACAGGTAAGTGGGAATACTGAAAATAGTTTTCCCCAGGGAGGAGTCCACAAACTTGCTATCTAATACCAAATGATCAGCCCCGAAAAAATACACACAAGTAACATTATACAGACTGAGCAGGTTATATTTAGGAAAAAAATACACACACACACACACACACATATATATGCGTGTGTGTATGTGTGTATATATATATATATATATATATACATATATATGTATATATATATATATATACACACACAGACACACATATATGCATGTGATAATAATTAATGAAAATAAAGAGGGCAGGCCTCAGAGGAAGGAAAGAAAAAGAACTGTATGGTATATTCTAATCATATAAGTTAAAAAAACTATATAAAATTGGTAAACTCCTAGAAAACATAAATTGTCTAAACTAACATTAAAAGAAGTTGAAATTTTCAATAGATAATTAAAAAGTAGAGAGACTAAATCAATAATCAAAAAGCTTCTAACAAAAAAGGGCCCAGGCTAGGCACAGTGGCAGCCAACTCTAATACCAGAACCACCTACATAGGGAGAAACTGTTTGGTTTGTCCCCAATCTGGTGAGTTCAGTTAAATACTTTAAATAAATTAATAGCAATTATTCTCAAACTGTTCCAAAACATAGGAAAAAAGGTATTAATTCTATAAAGTGTGCATTACCCTCATCCAAAAGCTAGAAAAAGAAAATGATACTAAAATAAAAGAAAACCATAGACACAAATCTCTTATTGACTGTTGACATAAAGCATCCTTTATGAAATATTTAAAGACTATTAAATGGATTGTATCCCATCACCAAATGAGGTCTATCTTGGAAATGCAAGAGCAGTTCAACATGAGAAAACCACATCAGTAAAAAATAAACAAGGGGCTGGCTCAGTGGTTGAGAGCACTCTGTTCTTTCAGAAGACCCCGGTTCAATTCACAGCACCCAAATAGCAGTTCACATATGTCTACAAAGCAAAACACCAAATGTAAACAAACAAACAAATAATGATAAAAGAATGGATGGACATTAGCCTATACTGAAAACAAAATTCATTAAAATGCAATATTATATCAAGACTAAAAAACATTCTTATAGGTCTGGCAAGATTGCTCAGTGGATGAATGAACTTGCTGGCAAGCCTGATAACCTGAGTTCAATGCCTTGAATACACACTTTTGAAGGAGAGAAGCAATTCTTGCAAATGGTCCTCTGACTTCTGAGTACACTTAATATTATGAATGTAATTGTGCATATAGAATGTGTAAATAAATAATAAAGGTTTAGAGTCATATAAACATTCTCAGGAAAAATATAAAGGCATGATATAGGGCATTCAATTAATATCACAGTAAGCAGTGAAAAACAGACATTTCCTCTACGATCAAGAATAAGACAGGCTGATTCAGTCAGCGGCTGGGTGGACTCAGAGGACAGTAGTGCTACTCTCATGTCTGCAAGCATAACAGAGTTATCATTAATAGTATCAGGGATTGGTACTTGTCCATGAGATGGGTCTCAAGTTGGGCCAGCTATTGATTGGCCATTCCCTTTGTCTCTACTCCCTCCCCTGAGCCTGCACTTCTTGTAGACAGGATAAATTTTGGGCTGAACGTTTTGTGGGTGGATTGGTGTCTCTATTGCTCCACTGGGGGGATCCTGCTAGGCTACAGGAGGTGGCCAGTTCAGGCTCCATATCCCCCACTGCTAGCAGTCTCAGCTAGAGTCAACCCTTATAGCCTCCTCCATCCCAGATCTCTGGTTAAGTCCTAGAGATGCCCACCCCTGCTTATTTCTGTTCACTCTCCCCCCACCCCCATGTGCTTTCCCTACACCTGATCCCTGGCCCCATTACCCTCTCCCATTCCCTCTCTCACCCAGTTCTGAAACAAACGTTGTAGAGACAGACCCACAGCCAAACATTAGCAGGTGCTCTGGAAGTCTTGTGGAAGGGTTAGGAGAAGGACTGTGAAACCCAGAGGGGATAGGGATTCCACAAGGCCAAAGAGTCAACTAACCTGGATCCTTGGGGGCTCCTAGACGATGACCCACCAGCCAAAGAGCATACAAAGGCAGGACCTAGGCCACCTCACACATATGCAGCAGATGTGCAGCTTGGCCTTCATGCTGGTCCCCAACAACTGAAGCAGGGGCTTACCCTGACTCTGTTGCCTCCGAATCCTGTTCTGTTAAATGAGCTGTCTTGTCTGGCCTCAGTGGCAGAGGATGTACCTAGCCCTGCAGTGACTTGAGGTGCCAGGGTGGGTTGGTACCCAGGAAGGACCTTCCCCTTCTCAGAGGAGAAGGGGAGGGGCAGGAGGAGAGGCAGGGCTGTGATTTGGTTGTGAAGTGACTAAATAAATTGAAAAAAGACAGGACCTCAGGATGTAGTTCAGCTAGTAGATTGTTTGCCTAATGTTTGATTCAATTCCCAATACCACATACACAGAGAGAGGGGGGTTGGGGAGGAAGAGAGAGGAAAGGGGGAAAGGGAGAAAAGGGAAAGGAAGAAAGGGAGAAAGAGGAAAGGGAGAAAGAGGAGGGAGAGTCAGGGCAACAAGAATGACAATTTTACCACTACTACTAAACACTGTACTAGAAGTTTTACACAGAGAAATTAGGATTGGGGAGGAGGTTGTAGAGTAATAGCAGTGGTCATAGTGGTCATGGAGACAGGCTCAAATCAACTGTATGGTTGTAGAGAATCAAGGAAGAATTAACTGCAAAGATGCTACTGTAGACCATGTGAGAGTAATCATGATGGTAAAATTTCTTAAACTGATTCAGAAAAATTTCACATACTGCTGTGATTGTATGAGAAATAACCCCTATAGGCTTACGTGTTTGACTGGCACTGTGTGGAAGGTTGTAGAATCTTTAAGAAATAGTTTGTTGCTGAAAGAAGTGGGTCAGTGGAGGAGGACCTTGAACTTCTATTGCTTGGCCCTGATTCCTGTCTATTGTCTGCTCCCTGACTGGGGATGCAATATGACAAGCTCATGTTCCTGCTGTCCTCCCTTCTTTACCATGATGCACTGTACTTTTTCAAATCATTAACCCAAAGTAAACCCTTCCTTCGTTAAGTTGCTTCTCAACAATCATTTGATCATGTAACAAAATACAGAAAACTGGTGCTGAGAAGTGAGGTTGTTTACTATTATAAACCTGCTAATATCTAAATATCTTGGGGTAACTCTAACCAAACAAGTGAATGACCTGTATGACAATAACTTTAAGACTCTCAAAAAAAAATCTAATAAGATCTCAGAATGTGGAGAGATCTCCCATGCTCATGGATTGGAAGAATTAACATAGTAAAAATGGCCATCATACCAAAGGCAATCCCCATCAAAATCCCAACACAATTCTTCAAAGACATAGAAAGAGAAATTCTTAAATTCATCTGGAAAGGCAAAAAGCCCAGAATAGCGAAAACAATTCTTAACAATAAAAGAACAACTGGGGGGAATCAGCATCCCTGACCTCAAGCTTTATTACAAAGCGATAAAAATGTTATTGGTACAGAGATGGACATGTTGATTAATGAAATAGAATTGAAGACCCAGAAATAAAACTTCACCCTTATGGTCACTTGATCTTTGACAAAGAAGACAAAAATATATGATGGAAAAAAGAAAACATCTTCAATAAATGGTGCTGGTCTAACTGGCTGTCTGTATGTAGAAGAATGAAAATAGACCCATATTTGTCACCTTGTACAAAGCTCAAGTCCAAATAGATCAAGGACCTTCACATAAAACCAGATACACTGAATCTAATAGAAGAGAAAGTGGGAAAGAGCCTTGAACTCATTGGCACAGGGGGAAATTTCCTAAACAGAACTCCATCGGCTCATGCTCTAAGATCAACAATTGATAAATGAGACCTCATGAAACTGGAAAGCTTCTGTAAGGCAAAAAACATAGTCAATAAGACAAATCGGCAACCTACAGATTGGGAAAAAAATCTTCTCTAACCCCACATCCGACAGAAGGCTAATATCCAAAATACATAAAGAACTCAAGAAGTTAATCACCAAAAAGACAAACAACACAATCAAAAAATGGGATATAGAACTAAACCGAGATTTCACAGCAGAGGAATCTCGAATGGCTGAGAAGCACCTAAAGAAATGTTCAAAGTCCTTAGTGATCAGAGAAATGCAAATCAAAATGACTCTGGGATTCCACTTACACCAATCAGAATGGCTAAGATTAAAACCTCAGGTGATAACACATGTTCGAGAGGAACACCCCTCCAATGCTGGTGGGATTGCAAACTGGTACAACCACTCTGGAAATCAATCTGGAGTTCCTCAGAAAATTGGAAATAGATGTACCTGAAGATCCAGCTATTCCACTCTTGGGAATATACCCAAAAGATGCCCCACCATGCCACAGAGGCACATGTTCCACTGTGTTTATAGCAGCCTTATTTGTGATATCCAGAAGCTGGAAACAACCTAGATGTCCCATGACAGAAGAATGGATACAGAAAATGTGGTTCATTTACACAATGGAATACTACACAGCTATTAAGAATGAGGACATCCTGAGTTTTTCAGGCAAATGGATGGAACTAGAAAATATCATCCTGAGTGAGGTAACCCAGACCCAAAAGGACATGCATGGTATGTACTCATTAATAAGTGGGTATTAGCCAAAATAAAGAAATAAATAAAAGTACAGAATACCCAAGATACAGTTCACAGAATTAAAAAAGCCCAACAAGCTGAAGTGCCCAAGTTAGGATGTCTCAGTTCCACTTGGGAGAGAGAAGAAAGCAATCAAAAGTGGGGAGGGAGGGAAGGACCTGGAAGGGAAAGGGGATGGGGTGGAGTGGGGTGGGGGAGAGGAAACCTGATCTGGTATTGGGTGAGGGAAAAGGACTGAAAGTCTGAGGGTCAGCAGAAAGAATGGAAACAGGCAGTCTCAGGAAATATGAGGTTGGGGGACACTTCAGAATGCACCAGAGATCTAGGAGGTCAGAGACTCTCAGGAATCAAAGGGAGGGAGCTTAGATGAAATGCCCAACAGTAGGGAGAGGGAACTTATAGAGCCACCTCCAGCAGGAAGACAGGACATCAAGTGAGGGATTGGGTTGCCATCCCACAGTCATAACTCTGACCCATAATTGTTTCTGTCTGAAGGAATTACAGGGATGGAAATGGAGAGGAGCCTGAGGAAAAGAAGGTCCAGCAGCAGGCCCAAAATGGGATCCAGCTCAAGGGGAGGTCCCAAGGCCTGACACTATTATTGAGGCTATGGAGAACTCAGAAAAAGGGACCTAAGCATGACTGCCCTCTGAAAGACCCAACAAGGTGCTGAAAGAGTCAGAATCGGATATTTGCACCCAACCAATGGACAGAAACAGCTGACCCCTGTGGTTGAATTAGGGAAGGCTGAAAGAAGCTGAAGAGAAGGGCGATCCTGTAAGAGGCCCAGCAGTCTCACTTAACCTGGACCCCAGCGATCTCTCAAACACTGGACTACCAAACAGACAGCATGCATCAACTAATATGCGGCCCCCAACACACATACAGTAGAGGACTTCTGGGTCTGTGTTCATTCAGAGCTGATGCACCTAACCCTCAAGAGACTGGAAGCCCCATTGAGTTTAGAGGTCAGGTGGGGTGGAGGTATGGGATGCAGAGCAGACGAAGGGTGGAATGGGGGTGCAGGGAATGGAATATGGAGTGTAAAAATAAAATTAAAAAAATATTTACATAGCAGAGAGCTAGGCCTAATGCAAACACACACACACACACACACACACACACACAGACACATACAAAAACTATCTGCTAATAATGGGTTAGTAGGACTTTTAAATTTTTTACTTAATTTAGTGTATAGGTGTTTTTGCCTGTATCTATGTCTGTGCAACGTGTTCAATGTGTCCAGAGACCAGAAGATGGTGTCAAACTTCCTGGAATTGTAGTTACACTTGCTTGTGAGCCTCCATGTGGTTGCTATACTCCTTGCCTGAAGCTTTCCTTGGCAGATCTTATAGTTCTGGCTTCTCTAGAACCCTAGGATTTGTATTGTAACTTGGACCTTTTCACCTAATAGCTTCACACAGTGGCCTATTGTATTTCCTTGCAGGGACTCCAGCCCTGCCACACATTGTCTGGATTCAGCCACATGTGGAACCATGGTGCAAAACTTGATCACTTCCTCAATCCTGAATTTTTCATGCCCCCAAAACTAGTATCATGTGGGTGACACTGCCTTGTTCAGCTGCCAGCTCAAGATATATATAGTCCCTCTTAGATCAAAGATATAGTGGCTTTTGTATGTTTTAGTAACTGAATCTTGGAAGCATTTTTTATGAAGCTTTTTTTAAAATCAGGAACCCCATTCAGTGCTATTGTCAGTCCTATCCCTGTCTCAAAATGAATTTGTATATTCACTAGTTGTAGCCTTGGTGGATGAGTTCACCCTTAGGATAACTTCCTATCTATCATCTCAGTACTCCTTTATTAGTGTTAGTCTCTTTAACAAAACCATATCTACTTTTATTTCTTCTGTGGCCACATTTTAAAACTCCATCAGGCTACTTTTTGCATCACACTGCACACTTTTCATATCTTTATGCACTACCTGGTTGAGAAGAGCAAGAAGTAACCAAGACACATCCTAACCTGAATGCTATCCTGGCTTGGGATTTCTTCCACCAAAAAAAGTATTCAACTTTTCTCAGGATGCTGCCAGAATACAGCCAGATCAATTGATAGAATATGAATGGCCCCTAGGCTAGGTCCCGATAGAGACTTTGTTCCCTTCTGAAGCCTCAAGAACTGGTCCTCCAAGGTCCATAGTTCTTTTGGCATTCCGTTTTTTTGTTTTTTGAACCCCATTAAAATGTCTCATTTTGCTTTTCTTACAGTATTTGAGGGGTTTTCTATTCTATATCTCCAAAAATCTTTTACATTCCTCCTACAAACCAGTTCTAGAGGCCCATGAACTGCAGGGCCGGAGGGATGGCTCTGTGGCTAAGAGCTGAAAGTTCAAGTGGCAATGCCTTTCTTTACAGTATTATGGTTACTTCAAGCTCTGCTGGCAGTGGCAGAAAATGATGATCCACAGGATACAGTAGTACCAAATCAGTAAACACAAAATATAAGAAATACCTTGGCTTTGGGTACATGCCTATGACAGATTCCAAATTTCTATGCCAGAATACCCACACATACAAACACACACAAACACACACACACACGAAAGAAAACCTTTGTGTTAAGGCTGTGATAGGAATGAAGTAATAAAGGTCTGTTTTAAAAATCATAGGATACGGAGACCAAAACAGAAGTACTTCTGAGTGACAGGCACAGAGTGTTGCTAATAATCAAGCTTGCTTCATTTTATAGAGTACTAACATTTATTACATTTTAGAATTAGAATTCTGTATAAATTTCTCTTAAACTAACATCCTTATCTAATAATATTATATAAGGACTACTAGAAATTGCCAAATTCCTGCTTATAAACAAAACTTTATAGATATCTGTCTAAAACTTAAAAAGGAAAAAAATTACATTGAAAAGGCAAAAATAAAATCATCCCTATGTATACAAAATTCTAAAGAACCTACCATAGTTGGGTTGGGGGTTGGGAGTTTGGGAGTGACATTATAGGTAATAACAGAACTCTACAAAGTTGGAAAAAAGTTATGATCAACATATAAGAATTAGTCTTGTTTCTATACATTAGTAATAACTAATATATAAAGGAAATTAAGAAAATTGTATTTCTAGAAATATCAAAAGTGAGGAGAAATAAATCTAACAGAGGAAATATAAGAGGTAAAAAAAAACCTACAAAGGCATAAATAAATGTAAAAACATCCAATCTTAGTATTAAGACATCTAAGGTTGGATGTCTTAATACTGTCAAGACATTAATAGTCCCTAAAGTGATCTACATATTTAATGCAATCCCTTTCAAAGCAAGTTCGTAGAAGTGGAAACGTTGGTTCTAAAATTTGAACGGAAAGCAATGAACCCTTAATACTCAAAACAATTGGAAACAGAATTCAAGAACATATCAAAAGATTATCCTCTGTAATCAAAATTGATTTTACTCCAGAGATATAGAGATGGTTCAACATATAAAATTCAATAAACATAATCCACAACATAGACTATAAAGGACATAAACCCCTGAATCATCTCATTAAGTGCAGAAAAGTCCTGTGACAAAATTTAAAATTCCACAATGATAAAAGTCCTGGAGAACCTAAGGATACAGGAGATTTATCTCAAAAATAATAAAGGCAATGTACAAGAAGACCACAGCCAACATCAACCTAAATGGTGAGAAACTCAAAGCATTTCCACTAAAATTGGGAATAAGACAAGGTTGTTCACTCTCCTGACTCCTGTTGAACAGAGTACTTGAAGTCTTAGCTAGAACAATAAGACCAGTGAAGGAGATAAAGGGAATACAAATAAGAAAGGATGAAGTCAAGGTATCTACTTTTAGATGATATGTTTCTATATGTAAAAGACCTTAAAGATGTCACCAGAAACCTCCTACAGCTGATAAGTATACTCAGCAAAATAGCAAGATACAAAATTAACATAAAAATCAGTAGTCTTCCTATATATAAATGACAAGCATACTGAGAAAGAATTCAGAGAAACAATACCTTTCACAACTACCTCAAAATATCTTGGAATACTCAAAAGAAGTGAAATTTTGTACAATCAAAACTTTAAGACACTGAAAAGAAAAACTGAAAGAGACAACAGAAGCTGCAAAAACTTCCCATGTTTATGGATTGGCAGAATGAATATTGTGAAAACAGCCTTCTTGCCAAAAAGCAAGCTACAGATTCAATAAAATCACCATCAAAATTCTAATACAATTCTTCAAAGAAATTGAAAAAACATTCTTAAATATCATAAGTGAAATACAGAAGTCCCAGGAGAGTCAAAAAGTGCTGAATAACAACAAAAGTTTTAGAGCTATTATAATCCAGGATTTCATATCATAATATAGACTCATTGATCAACAGATTAAATTGCAGATTCACAAATAAACACACCTGAGTCTTGATAAAGAATCCACTAATACTCAGAGAAAAGACAGCTGGTCAAACTAGATAGCTACCTGTGGAAGAATGAAACTGGATCATCACCTTTTATGTTGCACAAAACGTCAACTCCAAATGGATTTAGGAACTTAACATAAGGCCTGTTACTCTGACCCTAATAGAGTAGATATGAGGGAGTATGTTTGAACTCACTGGTATAGGAAAGGACTTTCTGAACAAGACCATGATAGTATAGGCATTAAGACCAACAATTAATAATTGAGGCCTCATGAAACTAAACAGTGTTTGTACAGCAAACATTGTTTGCTTGAATGAGTAATTGAGTAATGAGGCAACCTACAGAATGGAAATTTTTTTTTATCAGATTTCTGTGGTAGTTTAGATGATAATGTCCTATATATACCCGTTTGAATATTTTGTCCCCAATTGGTGGAACTGTTAGGAAGGAATAGGAGGTGTCACCTTGTTAAGGGGTGTGTCACTGGGGGTGGGCTTTGAGGTTTCAACAGAATTGCGCCATGCCCAGTGTACTCTCTGTCTCCTGCTTGCAGTTTAGATGTGGGCTGTGTATCAGGACGATCAAAAGTTTGTGGCTACCTTGGGTTACTTAATAAAACCTGCCTCAAAAAGAACAATATTGCAATCTTCCTGTAAGGAGGTGACTTGATGATGATACTATGATGTACAGAAAAGAGCAAACCAGAAAAAAATGAGGCAAGGAGATAGTCAGGAGTCTGGAACTACAATAGCAAAGACTAAAAAAAAAAAAAAAAAAAAAAAAAAAAAAAATACTCTATCCACTTCCTGCATCTGCATCTACTCTTCTGTCTTCTCCCCAGTAGCTCTCAACTATATGAGACCTGTACAGACATGAGAAGAAATACACAATGTTCCTCTCTAAGAAAAAAAGGGAATATATAAAAAATAACCTAACAAACACAGAATAAAAAGTACTAAAAGGAAGCCAGGTAGTGGTAGCATATGCCTTTAATCTCAGCACTAAGGAGGAAGAGGCAGGTGGCTCCTCGAGTTCAAGGCCAGCCTGGTCTACAAAATGAGTTCTAGGACAGCAAGGGGTACACAGTGAAACCCTGTCTTGAAAAAAAAAAGGAAGAGAAGAAGGAGGAGGAGATGATAATGATCAAGGAAACAATAATAAAACAATACAAAAAGAACTACAAATCCATAAGAAATTTTTTTGAAAAGAGAAATAATTGAAAGAATGAACAGATAGCTCAGAGAAAATGAACAAAGGATCAAAAAATTATATAAAACAAAGAAAGCACAACCTTTAGTTAGAGAACGTAAATGATTTATAATATCCACCCACCATAAGAATGTAAGGAAAAGGGTATTTCTCATACACTATTCATAAACTGATCCTTTTGAGACATAGTTTGACACTATCAGTATGTATCTTGTATATAATCTTTAACTCAACAAGTTTTCCTATTCTAGAGAGATATTTCCTGGCAAAATAGACATAAAAAGATTATTGCAAGGATTTTTAATGCAATAAAAAACCCTTAAGAACAACCTAAATGTCAAATAGAGAAAGAAATAAACATTGTGATGCTACAGAATAGTTTGCAGCAAGCAAACCTGTATGTGCTGAAGCAGATCTCTATGTACTGATTTTGAAAGAAATCCAAGCAAACTGCAGAGCTACACACATTAAACAAAACTATACACTGTATATATATGTTTACATGTAAGTTGTATGAACACAACAAAAAGAAAATATGCTCAGAAAGAAAAGTATCAGGTCTAAGGAATTTTGGCTCTCTCTAGGTTTTAGTCTCTGTCAATTAAAATTACATTTATATAATTTTGAAAACAGTAAAAAAAAATCAGCATTATTGTTACCTACATTATATAAACCAGTGCTTTATTCATTATATTATTCCAAAATCATCATATTTTAGGATTTGTTTCTTATATATGTAAAGATCCATGAAGGTCATTTCAGTTTTCCATTGATACTTGAAGGGAATTGACTTCAGAATGTCCTCCTTCATCAGACAAAACTCATGTGTACTTAAGTTCCTTATATAAAATATTATTATATTTGTATACACTCCATGCTCTTCAATAATTTACTTTGAATGTAAATAGTTGTACTATACAAGTTAGAGGAAAATGGAAAGAAGAGTCTATACATGTTCAATACAGATGTGATTTTTTCCACATTCTTTTATCCATGGATGAAACAATGGATATGGAATGCTCAGCTATGGAGACCTGATGGTATATACCTTTGCAAGAAATGAATTGATTAACATAGAACATTAAAAATACAGATGATAACAGTCAAATAAGCAAGAGAGGAAATGAGTTTGCTGAAGTGAAACATAATAGTACCAAAACCAGATGACAGCTAATTATAAGAGAACTAACTATACCACAATGGAGGACTTGCCATGAGAAAGGCACTATAGGCCTAATGCTGGGTCTAAATATAATCTCTTAATTCTTACAACAACTTATGGGGATACAGATAACTGACATTTTACAGAGCAAGAAAACATGGCTCAGAAAAAAAAATAAGTATCTAGCTTAAGGTTGAGACCTGTGTTCACTAGAGGCTATTTTCTCTTAGAGTTAGGATTGAGATTGGGCTAAAGTGAACTCTTTGATCTAGCCTAATATTCTAACATGTTCTTACTATACTCAGCATCCTTGAAGCATGCTCCCAAGCTGTCTTGCTCATCAAGACTGGCATTCTCCTCCTCTTCACTCTCGTTTTTCCAGTATGCTGGCCTCTTGATGGGCCGCTTCCCTGGGGTGCGCTGGGAAGCAGGACTACTAGACACAGTGCCCAGCCCACTGCTGGAGCTCCCGCTGCTTCTTTCTTGCCCTCCAGTCCACCAAGCCTGCAGACTGGAGGTAGCTGGTGAGGATGATGAGGACTGCAGGTTGGCCATACACAACATGCCCTGGATGGCCTCTTGAGTGCTGGGGGAGGCTGGGGCCTCACTGGAAAGGACAAAGGAGAAATACTGGGGAAGTTATTGTAGCCAGAAGAAACCAATTGTCAGAACACTCAGGAAGAATAGCTATGGCAATCAAGGTATTACAAATGAAAGAACCATCCATGGTTAAGAATGAAGATAATACTAAAATCTGTTTTCATAAAAAGCGAATTTTGCCTCAGGTCTCTGTAAAGACAAGCAATGTGGAGAGACAGAATCCTCTTTTCACCATCTATGCTGCATTATTTCCTTTTATTAACAATTCTCTTTCTATGACTCTCCCTGGCCCATTTCCAAAGTACTTAAAATTGATTCTTCCTCAAGTCTACGTATCCTGTCACTGCCATCTCTGAAGATTTTAAGGACAGTTTTCACATTCACATTATTCTTTCAGCATAAATATCCTTGTTAATTATCTGTCTAATTGGTTCAGTAATGGGCATGGTGGTACATGGTGAGTCTGTAATATCAGCACTCACTTGGAGGCAAGGCAAAAAGTACTAGGAGTTCCAGACCAGCCTGGGATAAATACAGAGACCATGTCTCAAAAACCCAAAACATATAAAAATGCTCAACAATTAGCTGGCCTAGCCCTTTGGGTGGTACTCTTTTGATAGCCTAGAAAATGAAGATTACTCACGTGAGGGCAGCATAGTCAGGTCCCCCCACCTGCCTGCTGGCCTTAAGTAGATCAAGAATTCCACCAGCTCCACTCCCATTCCCAAGCTTGCTTTCAACCCCTTCCACCATGTCCTCATCTGTGGTATAGTCCTCCTGTTAAAGAAAAAATATACTGCCTCAATTGTACAGGGCAGGTCTGGTAAGTTTCTAGTACAGGTTTGACAGTGTGAGTCCTAACATCCTATATGTAGACCATCTATTATGCAGTACATTTATCATTCCATTTTAATCTTTAAAATCTTTGTAAAGCACTATGATTTCTACTTGATAGACAAGCAATCTAGGAAACAATGAATTAAAAGAATGTGTGAAGGGACACATCATAAACTATAAATCATATACTCTCTTCCCTAAGTGATACTGTCTTTTATTTAATATTTTAAAATATTGTAACTCAATTATAATCTTCCATTTATATGCTGGTCAAAACTTAGCATCCAATTTGATTTTTTTCACAAGGACAGAAATTGAATCCAGGGCTTTGCACAGGCTAAGCAAATGCTCTACAGTGAAGAATATCCCTACCCTAGCATTCAGTATTTATCTTCTATTTCAGAAATTAAATGCACAATATGTTTGTCCCTTTGCCAGATCTAGGACACACTCCTACCTCAATGTCAAACTCAACTTCTCCAGGTTCACGAATTCGGTTGGGGTCAGAGCAAGGTTTTGCACGGGGCAACTTCCGGGGAAATTCTAAAATACAATGCAATATATTAGTATGAGGCAAGGTTATGATGCATCTGAGCCAAACACTCAAAGGAAGCAAAATAAGAATATAATTTCCAATGGGTGGCAGTGTGCACACTTTTAATCCCAACATTGGGAGTTAGAAGAAGGTGTATATCTGAGTTTGAAGCCAGCCTGGTCTACAGAGTGAGCTACAGGACAGCCAGGGCTACACAGAAACCCTGTCTTGAAAACAAATAAACAAACAAAAATGCTTGGTAAATCTAAAAGCCATAAAATTCAAACCTAAAACAAGTGTGAAATGGCAGGACAGATAAAAAATAAAACAGAAACATACTTGATCTTATTAACAGGTTCGCCTTTTCCTTTCCCAATCTCTCATCAATCTGCAGCTCATCATCTGAATCCAAGTCAAATTCATCTCCCATGACCTGTTCTGCTACCAGTCTTGCACTGTCTACCTTCTTTGCAATTTTGGCTCTCCGAGATTTGGATACACTCTTCATCCTCTTCGTACTAAAAAAATGAGAACAAGACCATGAAATGAGGCATGGTAGGGCTAATGAATCAATGGTAGAATGCATGCTTAACATGTGCAAATTCCTCAATCGACACTCATTACTTTCCCCCAAAGGTAATTCTCCCTAAGTTATTACACAATGTAATCCTCATCAAAATGCACTGTTTTATTTTTGTAAAATTTGGCATGTACACGAATACCGCTTTTAAATCATTTCCACTAAGTCACTCCTTCATGTTCCCCTACTCCATCTCAAATTCATAATCTCTTATTGTCGCTTATGTTACAATAATAACTTACACACACAGAAATACAGCCTACTGATCCATATAGTGCAGACTGTATGTTTATGTGTTTAGGGCTGTAGTGCTGCTTGTATGTTTAGGTCTTTAAGACTGGTCTCATGGGGTTGGATAACCTATTAGGGGCCCCCTTCCTGGAGAAGAATGATTATCTCTTGCCTGTAGCCCTTCATCTAGGCTTAAGATCTTGTGTGACTGCCCTTACTCATGTTGGGATGACAACTGTTGTAGCCATCACACAGGTCTTGTTTAGGTGACCATATTAAAATTAAATTCTCAAAAATTACTACAAAAATAAATGATCAACTGTTCTTAGAACCAACAAATGCATTATGTATGTGTTTGGTACTATCAAAAAATAAAACTTGACATGCAAAGGAAGGGCCTAAACTAGGTAATACTTCTTTAAAAAAAAAACAGCACTAAAGAACTTAAATGACATAGTCTCAAAACTGGTAAAGTAATTGAGGTACTATGAGACTGGCATAAGAATAAACATATATGCTGGGCATGCAGGTGTATCCCAATGCTTTGGAAACAGAGGCAGGCAGATCTCTGTGAATTTGAGGCCTGCCTGGTCTATGTAGCAAAATCCAGGGCAGTCAGCATTATATGGTAAGACATTGTTCTAAGACACTGTCCCCTGGGTGGAGGCTTACACCTTTGATCCCAGCACTCCGGAGGGAGAAGCAGGCAGACATCTGAGTTTGAGGTTAGCCTGGTCCGCACAGAGAGTTCCAAGACAACCAGGGCTACACAGAAACTCTGTCTTAAAACAAAACAAAAAGGCAATGTCTCTTAAAAATTAAACTAATAAAAGAATGGATGTAGGCAGATAAATGGAACAAAACAAAACACCCATGGAAGGAGTTTCAGAGACAAAGCTTGGAGCTGAGACGAAAGGATGGACCATCTGCCATATCCAGGGATCCATTCCATAATCAGCTCCCAAGTACTGACACCATTGCATACACTAGCAAGATTTTGCTGAAAGAACCCAGATAAAGCTGTCTCTTGTGAGAATATGCCGGGGCCTAGCAAACACAGAAGTGGATGCTCACAGTCAACTATTGGATGGATCACAGGGCCCCCAATGGAGGAGCTAGAGAAAGTACCCAAGGAGCTAAAGCGGTCTGCAACCCTATAGATGGAACAACAACATGAACTAACCAGTACCCCCCAGAGCTCGTGTCTCTAGTTGCATATGTAGCAGAAGTTGGCCTAGTCGGCCATCATTGGAAAGAGAGGTCCCTTGGTCTTGCAAACTTTATATGCCTCAGTACAGGGGAACGCCAGGGCCAAGAAGTGGGAATGGGTGGGTAGGGGAGTGGGGGGGGGAGGGTATGGGGGACTTTCAGGATAGCATTGGAAATGTAAAGGAAGAAAATACCTACTTAAAATAAATAAATAAATAAATAAATAAATAATACAGAATACACAATTAAATATGGTCAATTTACTTTTGACAAAGGTAAGAAGGCAATTGTTAGGAGAAAAGGATATTTCTTTTAACAAAGGATGCTGAGTTAACTGGTTATCTATTAATATATATAAACAAATAAAATGGACTATTACCCTCACTTTATATATAAAACTAATACAAACAACACTCTTCTCAATGATACCTTGGTCAAGGAAGGAATAAAGAAAGAAATTAAGGACTTTTTAGAGTTCAATGAAAATGAAGCCACAACATACCCAAACATATGGGACGCAATGAAAGCATTTCTAAGAGGAAAACTCATAGCTCTGAGTGCCTCCAAAAGGAAACTAGAGAGAGCACACATTAGCAGCTTGACAACACACCTAAAAGCAATAGAACAAAAGGAAGCAAATTCACCCAAGAGGAGTAGACGGCAGGAAATAATCAAACTCAGGGGCGAAATCAACCAAGTGGAAACAAGAAGAACTATTCAAAGAATCAACCAATGAAGGAGCTGGTTCTTTGAGAATATCAACAAGATAGATAAACCCTTAGCCAGACTCACTAGAGGGCACAGGGAAAGCATTCTAATTAACAAAATCAGAAATGAAAAAGGAGACATAACAACAGATCCTGAAGACATCCAAAACACCATCAGATCCTTCTACAAAAGGCTATACTCAACAAAATTGGAAAACCTGGATGAAATGGAGAAGTTTCTAGACAGATACCAGGTACCAAAGTTGAATCAAGATCAGGTTAATGATCTAAACAGCCCTATATCCCCCAAAGAAATAGAAGCAGTCATTAATAGTCTCCCAACTAAAAAAAGCCCAGGACCAGATGGGTTTAGTGCAGAGTTCTATCAGACCTTCAAAGAAGATCTAATCCCAGTTCTTCACAAACTATTCCACAAAATAGAAACAGAAGGTACTCTACCCAACTCATTCTATGAAGCCACAATTACTCTGATACCTAAACCACAAAAAGACCCAACAAAGATAGAAAACTTCAGACCAATATCCCTTATGAATATTGATGCAAAAATCCTCAATAAAGTTCTTGCTAACCGAATCCAAGAACACATCAAAACAATCATCCATCCTGACCAAGTAGGTTTCATCCCAGGGATGCAGGGATGGTTCAATATACGGAAATCCATCAACGTAATCCAGTATATAAACAAACTCAAAGACAAAAACCACATGATCATCTCGTTAGATGCGGAAAAAGCATTTGACAAGATCCAACACCCATTCATGATAAAAGTCTTGGAAAGATCAGGAATTCAAGGCCCATACCTAAACATGATAAAAGCAATCTACAACAAACCAGTAGCCAACATCAAAGTAAATGGTGAGAAGCTTGAAGCAATCCCTCTAAAATCAGGGACTAGACAAGGCTGTCCACTTTCTCCATACCTATTCAACATCGTACTTGAAGTCCTAGCCAGAGCAATTCGACGACAAAAGGAGATCAAAGGGATACAAATTGGAAAAGATGAAGTCAAAATATCACTTTTTGCAGATGATATGATAGTATATATAAATGACCCTAAAAATTCCACCAGAGAACTCCTAAACCTGATAAACAGCTTCGGTGAAGTAACTGGATATAAAATTAACTCAAACAAATCAATGGCCTTTCTCTACACAAAGAATAAACAGGCTGAGAAAGAAATTAGGGAAACAACACCCTTCTCAATAGTCACAAATAATATTAAATATCTTGGCGTGACTCTAACTAAGGAAGTGAAAGATCTGTATAATAAAAACTTCAAGTCTCTGAAGAAAGAAATTATAGAAGATCTCAGAAGATGGAAAGATCTCCCATGCTCATGGATTGGCAGGATCAACATTGTAAAAATGGCTATCTTGCCAAAAGCAATCTACAGATTCAATGCAATCCCCATCAAAATTCCAAATCAATTCTTCAACGAATTAGAAAGTGCAATCTGCAAATTCATCTGGAATAACAAAAAACCTAGGATAGCAAAAACTCTTCTCAAGGATAAAAGAACCTCTGGTGGAATCACCATGCCGGACCTAAAGCTTTACTACAGAGCAATTGTGATAAAAACTGCATGGTACTGGTATAGTGACAGACAAGTAGACCAATGGAATAGAATTGAAGACCCAGAAATGAACCCACACACCTATGGTCACTTGATCTTTGACAAGGGAGCTAAAACCATCCAGTGGAAGAAAGACAGCATTTTCAACAAATGGTGCTGGCACAACTGGTTGTTATCATGTAGAAGAATGCGAATCGATCCATTCCTATCTCCTTGTACTAAGGTCAAGTCTAAGTGGATCAAGGAACTTCACATAAAACCAGAGACACTGAAACTTATAGAGGAGAAAGTGAGGAAAAGCCTTGAAGATATGGGCACAGGGGAAAAATTCTTGAATAGAACAGCAATGGCTTGTGATGTAAGATCAAGAATTGACAAGTGGGACCTCATGAAACTGCAAAGCTTCTGCAAGGCAAAAGACACCATCAATAAGACAAAAAAACCACCAACAGATTGGGAAAGGATCTTTACCTATCCTAAATCAGATAAGGGACTAATATCCAATATATATAAAGAACTCAAGAAGGTGGACTCCAGAAAATCAAATAACCCCATTAAAAAATGGGGCTCAGAACTGAACAAAGAATTCTCACCTGAGGAATACCGAATGGCAGAGAAGCACCTGAAAAAATGTTCAACATCCTTAATCATCAGGGAAATGCAACTCAAAACAACCCTGATATTCCACCTCACACCAGTCAGAATGGCTAAGATCAAAAATTCAGGTGACAGCAGATGCTGGCGAGGATGTGGAGAAAGAGGAACACTCCTCCATTTTTGGTGGGATTGCAAGCTTGTACAACCACTCTGGAAATCAGTCTGGCGGTTCCTCAGAAAATTGGACATAGTACTACCTGAGGATTCAGCAATACCTCTCCTGGGCATATATCCAGAAGATGTCCCAACCGGTAAGAAGGACACATGCTCCACTATGTTCATAGCAGCCTTATTTATAATAGCCAGAAGCTGGAAAGAACCCAGATGCCCCTCAACAGAGGAATGGATACAGAAATTATGGTACATTTACACAATGGAGTACTACTCAGCTATTAAAAAGAATGAATTTATGAAATTCATAGCCAAATGGATGGACCTGGAGGGCATCATCTTGAGTGAGGTAACACAATCACAAAGGAACTCACACAATATGTATTCACTGATAAGTGGATATTAGCCCAAACCTTAGGATACCCAAGATATAAGATACAATTTGCTAAACGCATGAAACTCAAGAAGAATGAAGACCAAAGGGTGGACACTATGCCCCTTCTTAGAATTGGGAACAAAACACCCATGGAAGGAGTTACACAGACAAAGTTTGGAGCTGTGATGAAAGGATGGACCATCTAGAGACTGCCATATCCAGGGATCCATTCCATAATCAGCTTCCAAACGCTGACACCATTGCATACACTAGCAAGATTTTGCTGAAAGGACCCAGATATAGCTGTGTCTTGTGAGACTATGCCAGGGCCTAGCAAACACAGAAGTGGATGCTCACAGTCAGCTATTGGATGGATCACAGGGCTCCCAATGGAGAAGCTAGAGAAAGTACCCAAGGAGTTAAAGGGATATGCAACCCTATAGGGGGAACAACAATATGAACTAACCAGTACCCCGGAGCTCTTGTCTCTAGCTGCATATGTATCAAAAGATGGCCTAGTCGGCCATCACTGGAAAGAGAGGCCCATTGGACTTGCAAACTTTATATGCCCCAATACAGGGGAATGCCAGTGCCAAAAGAATGGGAATGGGTGGGTAGGGAAGTGGGGGGGAGGTATGGGGGACTTTTGGGATAGCATTGGAAATGTAATTGAGGAAAATACGTAATAAAAAATATTAAAAATTAAAAAAAAATAAAACTAATACAAAATGTATCACAGATGAAAACATAAAAGTAAAACCTATAAAACTACTAGAAGGAAGCACAGGAAAATATCTTTGTGACCTAGGTTTGAGCAAACTAAGAACCTCTGGTGGAATCACCATGCCTGACCTCAAGCTGTACTACAGAGCAACAGTGATAAAAACTGCATGGTACTGGTATAGTGACAGACAAGTAGACCAATGGAATAGAACTGAAGACCCAGAAATGAATCCACACACCTATGGTCACTTGATCTTTGGCAAAGAAGCCAAAATCAACCAGTGGAAAAAAGATAGAATTTTCAACAAATGGTGCTGGCTTAACTGTCAGCCAGTATGTAGAAAAATTGCAAATTGATCCATTTTTTTCTGTTTCTTAAAAATTTATTTATTTTAATTTATTTACATATCAAGTATTATCCTTTTACCCGGTTTCCCTTCCTTCCAGAAACCCCTATCCCACCCCCACCTCTACTTCTATGAGGGTGTTCCTCTACCCACCCACCCACACCTGACCCCCCCCCCCCCCCGTCTTCAATTCCCCTACACTGGGGGGAATCTATTGAGCTTTCATAGGACCAAGGACCTCTCTTCCCACTGATGCCTGACAAGGCCATCCTCTACTACATATGCACCTGGAGCCATGTGTACTCCTTGGTTAGTGGCTTAGTCCCTGGGAGCTGGGGGGGGGGTGTCTTGTTGGTTGGTATTGTTGTTCTTCTAGATTGGGGACCCTGTCCTCAGTGCAATGGTTGGCTGTGAGCATCCGACTGTATTTGTATGGCTCTAGCAGGGTTTCTCAGGAGACAGCTATATCAGGCTCCTTTCAGCAATCATTTCTTAGCATCCACAATAGTGTCACTTACAACAGTTAGGTGACCGTATCCTTGTACAAAGCTCTAGTCCAAGTGGATCAAGGACCTTCACATAAAACCAGATACACTGAATCTAATAGAAGAGAAAGTAAGGAAGAGCCTCACACTCATTGGCACTGGGGGAAATTTCCCAAACAGTACTCCAATGGCTCAGGCTCTAAGATCAAGAATTGATAAATGAGACATCATGAATCTGAAAAGCTTCTGTAAGGCAAAAGGCAGAGTCAATAAGATGTCGGTAATTAAAATAACTTGAAATCAACAAAAGGCCCAAATATAAATTTCTCTAAATAAACACAAACACACAAAAAATATATTCCATACCATTAGTCAATAGGAAAATCCAAACACAAATGATAGTAAGATATGGTGGGGCATACCTATCATCCCAGTACACTAAAGACTAAGGCAAGAGGATGGTGAATTTGAAGTTAGCCTAGGGTAACAAAGAAAGAGTCTATGTCCAAAAAAAAAAAGCTGATTAGTTTTAATATCATGCTAAATGAAACAAACCGTACAGAAAAAGAAGATGAATGATCTGATTTTTATCTCAGATCTATTAAAAGATAGAAATTTGTTTAAGTAAAGGGTACAGTGATAGTTATGAAGGATAAGATGAGATGCGACAGATATTGGTTAAAAGATACAGAGTTTCAGTTATGTAGTATGAGTAAGTTCTAGAAATCTTATTGATTATTTAGTCAACAATATTGCCCTGTAAACTTGAAAACTTCTAACTCTATAGATATTTTAATTATTTTGAGTATGGTAATCATTTCACACACATATATGTAGACATATAAAACATTACAGCATATCTGTTAAGTATAAAATATTTTGAGAATGGGAATGTAGCTCAGTGATACAGCACTTTGTCTAGTATGCATGAGGTTCTGAGTCCCATCCCCAACAGCCCAAACCAAACCTAACCAAAACAAAAAAACCCATCATTATTTATTTAAAAACAACAACATACAGGGCTGGATGGATGGCTCACCAATAAAGAGCAACTGCTGCTCTTGTGGAGGACTTAAGTTTGGATCCAGCACCCATGCCAGGTAACTCACAACAACCTGTAACTCTAGTTCCAAGGGACCAGATGCCCTCTTCTGGCCTCCACTAATATCAGCAGGCATGCGCGCATGCACACACACACACACACACACACACACACACACACGCGATTTAAAAAGAAACATACAATGAGCCTAGCATGGCGGTACACTTCTGTATGCCTAGTACTTGGGAGGTGGAAGTGGAAGAATCAGGAGTTCAAGGTCAATTTTAGCTATAGTGCAACACTGTGGTCTACTTGAACTCCAAGAGACTCTATCTAAAAATAATATTTTAAAATGAGAGAAACAATGCCAAAGCTACACATGACTAGTAAGTTATAAAGGGAAACACACACACACACACACACACACACACACACTACCACCAACATCAAAATAACAGGAATAAGCAATTAATATTAAACATTAATATCTCAAAATATCAATGGACTCAATTCCCCCAATAAAAAGACACAGGCTAGTAGAATGTACATGAAAACAGGATCTAGTCTTCTGAAGCATAGAAGAAACATACTTCAATAACAAAGATAGACAGTACCTCAGAATAAAGGGCTTGAAAAAGGTTTTCTAAGAAACAGACCCAAGAAGCAAGCTGGAGTAACCCTTCTAATATCTAATGAAATAGACTTTCAATCAAAATTAATTAAAAGAAATAGGTAAAGGCACTTCATACTCACCAAAGGAAAAAGTCATCAAGATAACTTCTCAATTCAGAACATCTATGTCCCAAATACATCCACATTTGTAAAAGAAACATTAGTAAAGCTTAAATCACACATAGAACCTCACACATCAATAGTGGGAGATTTCAACACCCCAATCTCACAAAAGGACAGGTCACCCAGATAGAAACTAAGGAGAGAAATAATGAAATTTACAGATGTTATGAATTAAATGGACCTAACATATCTACAGCACATTTCACCAAAACACAAAAGAATATACCTTCTTCTCAGCCCCTCACAGAACATTATCCAAAATGACCACATAGTCACAAAGTAAGTCTCAATAGGAAGAAGAAAATTAAAATAACCACCCATATCTTATCAGACCACCAAGGATTAAAGTTGAATTTAAACAACAAAAGAAAGAACAGAAAGCTTATGCGCTCAGAGAAACTGAACAACTTTCTACTCAATGACCACTAGGTTAGAGTAGAAAAAAAAGAAATTAAAGACTTTCTAGAACCCAGCAAAAATGAAGGCACAACATAGCCAAACTTATAGGAAACAAAGAAAGCAGAACTAAGAAAAAAAATCATAGCACTAAGTGCCTTCATAAAGAAATTAGAACCCTCAGGAGAAAGGTGGTTTTAACCCAGAATCACGAGTGAGCTGTAAACCAGAAAGTGTTCTTGGGGAAAACAGGCCTAGGTCAATGAAGTGTCACCAAGTTAGAGTGAAAGATGGTAAACTGCTTTTCTTCAGCGCTTGTTTTCTCTTTGCTGTTTTGCTATTTCCTTGTGGCTTAGAATGTAAAATCAATTGTTAAGATTTGTTCTAAATAAATATTTATCTTTCTTTAAAAAAAAGAAATTAGAGATTTCTCATACTAGCAACTTAACAGTACAACTGAAAGCTCTAGAACAAAAAGAAGCAAACATACACAAGACAAATAGATGGCAGGAAATAATCAAACTGAGAGCTGAAATCAATCAATTAGAAACTAAGAATAAAGAATAAAGAATATACAAAGAATAAAGAAACCAAGAGTTTGTTCTTTGAGGAAATCAACAAGACACACAAACCCTTAGCCAAGCTAACTCTAAGGGAGAAGGAGAATATCCAAATTAACAAAATCAGAAATGAAAGGGGGACATAACAACAGACGGAGGAAATCCAAAGTATTGATAGATCTTATTTCAAAAACCTGTACTCTACAAAAATGGACAATTTTCTTGATAGGTATCACTTTCCAAAGTTAAATCAAGATCAGGTAAACAATTTAAACAGACCTATAGCCCCTAAGGAAACAGAAGTAGTCATTAAAAGTTTCCCAAGAGAGCCGGGCGTGGTGGCGCATGCCTTTAATCCCAGCACTTGGGAGGCAGAGGCAGAGGCAGGCGGATTTCTGAGTTCGAGGCCAGCCTGGTCTACAAAGTGAGCTCCAGGACAGCCAGGGCTATTCCCAAGCAAAAAAGTCCAGGGTCAGATGGTTTTAGTGCAAAATTAGACCAGACTTTCAAATTTAATTTAATTCCAATACTTTTCAAATTATTTCACAAAATACAAACAGAAAGAACATTGCCAAACTCATTCTATGAGGCCATAGTTACCCTGTTACCTAAACAAAGACACAACAAAGAAGTGATTTCAGACCAATTTCCCTCATGAACAATGATGCAAAAATACTCAATAAAATACTCGCAAACCAAAGCCAAGAACAAATCAAAAACATCATCCACCATGATCAACTAGGCTTCATCCCAGGGATGCAGGGATGGTTCAATATGCAAAAATCCATCAACGTAATCAGCCATATAAACAAACTGAAAGAAAAATATCACATGATCATTTCATTAGATCCTGAAAAATCTTTGACAAATTCTAACTCCCCTTCACCATAAAAGTCTTGGAGAGATCACGGATGCAAAGCACATATTTGAACATAATAAAGGCAATATATGATAAGGCAAGAGCCAACATCAACTTTTTCTTCTTTTTTTTTTAAATTTAAATTTAATTTTAATTTATTTTTACACTCCATATTCCATTCCCTGCCCCACCTCCACCCTCTGTCTGCTCCACATCCCACACCTCCTCCCCACTCCTCCCAGTCTCCACGTGGATGCCCCCTCCCCGCAACCTGACCTCTAAACTCTCTGGGACTCCAGTCTCTTGAGGGTTAGGTGCATCATCTCTGAATGAACACAGACCCGGAAGTCCTCTATTGTGTGTCCACGGCCTCATATCAGCTGGTGTATGCTGCCTGTTGGTGGTCCAGTGTTTGAGAGATCTCGGGGGTCCAGATTAATTGAGACTGCTGGTCCTTCTACAGGATCACCCTCCTCCTCAGCTTCTTTTAGCCTTCCTTAATTCAACAACAGGGGTCAGCTGCTTCTGTCCATTGGTTAGGTGCAAATATCTGCATCTGACTTTTTTATCTGCTTGTTGGGTTGAACAAGCTAGAAAGCTAGGACAATGGAAACTCCAAGGAATCTATGAGGGTGACCCTAGGTAAGACTCCTAGCAATAGAGGATATGGAACATAAAACTGTCACCTCCTATAAGCAAGCAAGACTTCCGGTGTAGGGAGGGAGACACCAACCTAGCCACAAAACTTTAGACCCATAAGGTGTCCTGCCTACAAGATGTGCATGGATGAAGTTGGAGCAGAAATTGAAGGAATGGTCAACCAATGAGTGTCCCAACTCGAGACCCATAACATGAGAGTCTACTCTTTAAACTCTTAGTGGTATTCTGCTTTACTTGCAGACAGGAGCCTATCATAACTGACATCTGAGAGGCTTCATCCATCAGCTGAGGGAATCAGATTTCATCTGAGAAGCTTCACCCATCATTCAAACACGAGTAAAGCTCAGGGAATCTTATGGAAGATAGGGAGGAAGGATTGAATGAGCCAGAGAGGTCAAGGACATCACAAGAAAACCTAAAGAATCAAATAACCTAGGCCCATAGGTGCTCACACAGACTGAACCACCAACCAGACAGCATGCATGTGACAGACCTAGGTCCTCTACACAAATGTAACAGACAAGCAGCTTGGTCTTCATATGAGTCCCATAAGAGCGGGAGCAGGGGCTATCCCTAATTACATTGTCTACCACTGGATCCCTTTTCCCTAACTGGACTGCCTAGTCTAGCTCCAATAGGAAAAGATGCACCTGTCATACCGCAATTTGTATACCAAGGCAGGCTGATATCCATGGGAGGCCTCCTCTTCTCTGAAGAGAAAGGAAAAAGGATGGTAGGGGAGGAGGAGAGAGGTGGGACTTGGAGGAAAGGAGGAAGGGGAAGCTGCTATTGGGTTTAAAGTACTTAATGAAAAAAATAATATCAACTTCATTTTTAATAAATGTAGAATACATATTTATGGAGTTATTATGATATTATTAATACATGTAAAAAGTATTTAATTCAGAATAATAAACACTACTTTTAAAAAAAACCACCTAAACACTAGCAGCAAAAAAAAGTCAATGAAATGATTCTGAATGATACTCTTTTTAGTTATAGTTGTAGACTGAAGCCTAGCACAATCATCAGAGCGGCTTCATCCAGCAAGTTTTGGCAGCAGATGCAGTTAAACATTAGGTGGAGCTCAGGGAATCCTGCAGAAGAGGCAGTGGAAGAATTCAAGGAGCCAGAGGGGTTAGGGACACCACAAGAAAATGGCTCACAGAATCAACCATTCGGGGACCATATGGGCTCAAAGAGATTGAACCAACAATCAGGGAGCCTGTCTGGGGTGGGGGTGGGGGTATGAACTAGGTCCTCTGTGTATATGTTACAGTTGTGTAGCTTGGTGTTCTTATGGAACTTGTAACAATGGAAGCAGGGGAGAAGAGGCTGTCTCTGACTCTTGCCTCCTTTTGGGACTCTTTTCCTTCTACTGGGTTGCTTCATCAAGCCTTAATATGAGGGAAGGTCCCTAGTCTTATTGCAACTTTATTTAAAAAAAGGAGGAGGGAAGGAATGGATCTGGAGGAGGGAGGGTGAATGGGAGGAGAAGGAGGGGAAACTGTGGTTGAGATATATTGATGAGAAAATAAACAAAAAAGGACCTTATCTCTAATTCTATTAATATAAAATATCCAGAAAAAAATCTATAGAGACGATAAGTATATTAGTAATTATTGGTAGATTTAGCCTGGGATAAGGTTAAAAATATTCTAAAATTGAACTATAATGATAACTGGACTACTCTATAAACTTAAAAAAAATTCACTTGCGAAGGTTAATTTATAGTGTGCAAATTATACCTCAAGAAATCTTACTAATAAGTATTATATTTAAGAGTTATTTTTATATTAATTCAGAGAATGGGAAGAACAGAAAGGAAAGAGAAGAGGCCAATCAATAGGCATGATGTTATCATTTCATCAATGGAGTAAGTTCTGCTATTCTATAGTGTAACAGGATGAATATAATTAACAATGATACCTTATATATCTCAACGTAGTTTGAACTTTTAAAAAAAAAATACTGAGCCAGTCACTAACCAACATTACATTACACCTCATAAATATATAAGAATATCTTTGTTAATCAAAGAAATAACACATGTATCAAAAGATGGCCTAGTCGGCCATCACTGGAAAGAAAGGCCCATTGGACACACAAACTTTATATGCCCCAGTACAGGGGAACGCCAGGGCCAAAAATTGGGAATGGGTGGGTAGGGAAGTGGGGGGGAGGGTATGGGGGACTTTTGGGATAGCATTGGAAATGTAATTGAGGAAAATACGTAATAAAAATATTAAAAATTAAAAAAAAAAGAAATAACACATGCCAGGCATGGTAGCACATGCCTTTAATCCCATCAACTTGAGGCAGAGGTGGACAGATCTCTGTGAGTTCAAATTTAGCCCTGTTTCCATAGGTAGTCCTAGGCCAGCCAAGACTTTGTGTGTATGTTTCTCTCTATAATATATGCATATGTGTATATGCATATATAATATATATAAAACATATACAAAGGGGATGGAAAACAGATCCTGTTAGATTATCCTGTTAACACATGGTAAACAATTTTAGATAGTCAAAAAGGAATGTTTCTAGTAAAATCAGAAAATTCATATATTTAGCAAATACCTATTTTGCTAAAATGTCTTTCAGTGAATTAGTTTTCTAGCTCATGGAGTTAATGTTAATACAGAGTCTGTTACACAGCAAAGGCCCATTGATGACAGAGAGTATAATTAAACTGTCTGGGTCATAGTTTTCACATGTATAACATGGGAATAACTATATTAACCTTGAGAGCTGTGAGGATTAAGTACAGTAATGTATGTTGACAGCTAAGATAGTTTGGCACACAGCTGCTATTTAATGTCATGTGCCTATACCCCCATCTTTTAATTATTAGTTATAAAAAATTTAAACACATGCAAAAATGTAAATGTATAATAAACTGCCACATATCTATCATCTAGTTAAATTTCCAGATATATGACACAGAGCTAATCTTGTTCCATCTACACTTCACTCTTACAATATATTCATACTGGAAAAAGCCCAAATATACTTCATCCATAAATAGTCCTATACCTTCTCAGTTTACTTAAAAATACCTCTGGTAGCTGCAACAAGTCAACAGAAGTAGTACAAGAAGAAGACTGGGAGAAGGGGTATAGAGATCTCTTTACATTGTATCTTACTTGTCATTATAATTGATCATTAATTGTCTCCTCCCCAGGAGACCTCTCAGAAGCTCTGAAAAACAGCAGAGCTCAACATTCTCTTCAATATTACTCTTTAGCAACAGGGTTCTCAAATCCCAAAGGCAGTTCTGGTGCTCTCAGAATCTATCATTTTCCCTTAGTTCCTTGTCAGGTGGACCTAATATACTTTCCCTTAGGATCTGAAGAGAATGCTTTTCTACAAAGAGACTAGGTGTTCTTTGTTGTACCCCTACATTACCTGCATTCATTCTTGAATTCTACAATTCCAGATAATAACTCTGGGTTGCCTTTCCCTCCAGTTCTCTAAATGCATAAAAATCTCTCCATGACATACTTAGCCTCTGGCCATAATTACATTATCTTTTATTTTCATCTTTATCAATGAATTTATAAGGGTTACCATTTATTAGAAACACATAACACTATATGTACTATGCCTTATAAGAATGATACACACTAGCTGTTTTAATCACCTCCAAATCTTAAAGTAAATTTTATCTATAAAGAGATATTTTTAAAATATTAAATATTAATTTTCCATTTCACATAGTCAATATATATTTGAACTGGGATTCAATTTCAGGACTGAATGACTAACTGATTACCAAGATTATTATTTTATTAACAACCTTTTTCTATTCTTCTGAAAAATGTTATTTACAATTATAAATAACTTGCTAACAAAAAAGTCTACACACTCAAATTAACCAGATCCATATTCATTTCAGTGAACATATGTACAGTTAAGAATAGCCATTCTGAAGCTTTGGAGTTTCACATTGGATTTTACACTTTCACTACTGGATATAAAGGTATTTTAAAAAATAATTGTTAAACCAGGTTATGTTGGTACTCATTTGTAACCTCAACATCATGGAGGCTAAGTCAGGGGAATTACCTCAAGTTCTAGGTCAACCTGAGCTACATAGCAAATAGCAGGCCAGTCTGAACGACAGAGTGAGTGACACCTTGATGCAACATTGAGAAAATCCTATGTAAGTAAATATTTGTTCTCTCTTTTCCCTTATCCTACTTTCTAGAAATAAGCACTGTCCTGTCAAAGGTTTGGAATAACAAGCACAATATATGTAATAAATGTACATACTTGCTTGAATACATAGATATATATCTAGAAAGAAGGGATCTAGAGAAGAGGTAGAATGAGAGAGGATAATAAGGAAAAAAGACAAACTATTACATTTTCATGTAGAAATCTATAATTAGCTTTGTATTTATATACTTATACATATGCACATATATGTCATATATAAAAGAAGGGGCAATATTTTTGGTGAAAAGGAGGTCAGTGGCAGGGATTAAGGAGGACAGAGGATGGTTGTGGAGAAGTAAATATAAACCAAATAAAATTATATGTGTGTGAAAATATCGTAATTACTTATGCTAAAGGAACATAGCAAAACATTACTAATGACATACTGCTATACCCACAGATCAGTGCCTTATTCAACCCACATGAGAGAAGCTTATTCTTTCAGGAGACAAGAATCAACACCCACCCCACCCCTCTATACATATAGTGAATAAAACTTACCTAAAATTCCCTATGTTCTTTTGTTAAAGATTTATTTTTATTTTATATAGATGAATATTTGGCCTGCATGTATGTATGTGCATCACACATGAGCCTAGTGCCCATGGAGATCAGAAGAGGGCATCTGATTCCCTGGAACTAGAGTTATGGATGATTGTGAGCTACCATATGTGAGTACTGAAATCTGGGGCTCTCTGTAAAAGCAGAAAGTGCTTTTAACAGCTGAGCCATGTCTCAACCCAAAACCCTATGCTCCTAATCTGTACACTTACTAACATTTCTACTAGTAGTTCTACCATAATAACTTGCTAAAATTCTAGAACCTATAAAACATCATTTTCAAAATTACTAGTTAGACTCCCAACCTCTCCCCCATCCACCATGACTTCTAAACAAAGTAAATATCTATTAACATTTTGATATTAGCCTAAATACTGCCCTCCCCTCACCTATGTTCCAACTCCCAGATCCATATTTTAATTGTCATTGGTAATCTCAGTTATCTCTGTGCTTCTTTTACCCATCTTACCTGCCATTAGCCATCAACAGGGCCAGAGGGTTCTCACTGCCATCAAGGTCCATGTCTGCTGAGTCATCATCTGAATCATTCAAGCTGGTACCACTGATGTTGAACTGTAGAAGAATGAGGCTCAGCTGTCACCAGTCTGAGATTCCCAGGTAAATCTGACATAAGGCCTTCTGATATGCCTGTCCCCAACCCCCCACCTCCAACAATTATAGGAGTGGGAGGTTGAGAATATATAGCTGGCTTGGGGAAAACATAGCATAGCTTGTGAAACATGGTACCTAAATAGAGAAGAGGGCACCATTATTAGATACCCAGATAGGGCAACACAATACTTAGACAAGGTGAAGCCCTGAGGGAGGAGACAAGGACCTGTTCAAGATTCTAACCTGACAGACAACATTCTCAAATCTCATTCCCACCTGAGTATATCAAGATTCAACTCAAGTGTCATGTACCTGGCAAAGAGCTCCTAAGCCTTATCTAGATAAAATCAACTGCCTTCTGTGCCTCATAACCCCACATATATCCTTGATCATGGGTGGCATCCACACTGCATTTCACTCATTTGTTTTTATCTCTATCTTCCTTCTTTTCTAGCCTCTCAGCCTCTTGAGTTCCATCCACAGCACCTATCACAGTGCCCAGCACAGAAAATGTCTCAATAAATGCCTGTTAAATGAGTGGAACTGGTAGCCAAACACCAAGGGCCCTAAGAGATGGAACAGGATAGCCTGGTGTTTTGAAATACTGCTCTTTCAAGGGTCCCGAAAGGGTTGGGCTGAACCCATGGGCCAGCACCCACCTTTGCTTTCTGGGAAGGGCCTGTCTTCAGTGCCTGATGACTGTATGGGTCCATGAGATTATAGCTCAACTGGCCAGCAGGCCCCAAGGCTGAACTCTGCTTGCCCTTTCGCTCTGCCTTCTTGAAGATATCCTTGGGCTTCAGGCCTTTCTTCTTTGAACCATTTTTGGAGGGCAGTGACAGCTTGGACATGGATACTGAAGTGGAATGGGCTGGCTTGGTTAAGGGGATGGAGCCAGCTGGGAAGATCCTCTGCAGCCCAAAGATATTGCTCGTCTTCCCAACGTTCTGTTGGAAGATGTCCTACAAGAGTATTAGTACACGAGGGGGTTAGAGCTTACTCAAGTGTTCTCTCTATGCTAAGAGCAGAGGTCTGTTCCCAGCACTAATGGTACTGCCAAGGAAGTGGCTTATATATGTGCTCCACATATGCACACCCCTGGTTTCTGTACAGTGAGCCATCATACATTTATTGGGTGGCATTTCTTTACCCAGCCATTGACAAGTAAAGAGAAGACGAGCAAAGAAAAAGCCCAGCATTACTGTCAAAACTGGAGGGAAAAGACTCCAAGATTAGCTGACACAAAATAAAAAATAATCAAATACTTGTCTGTGTGGTTGAAACTATAAGGACTATAGAAGTTTTGAAGAAAGTTTCTAGTCTTAATTTTGCTACCAGCTATCTTTCTGACCTAGGGAAAGTTATCTGATGGAACAAGCTCTAGAGCTTGTTTGTTCAGCTGTATAATTAAAAGCCAAGACTAAAAAGGTATTTTTTCAAAGATGTTCTGTGGTTTCTTTGCACTTCCTGGGAGAAATCTTGGGGATGGATGGTATGTGGAAGGCAGATGAGAGGAACAAGGGGAGCTCTAGGTCTCTGACCTTTATCCTACTCAAAGCAGCTATGCTTTGATTTGTTATATAAACTGGTTTCCATATAAGATCTTATTTGAAAAAAAAAAGTATTCCATTGCTTTAAAATGTTTGAAAGTCAATGAACAAGTCATGTTCTATCTAATGAGTTTTTTTCCTAGCCAGCCCAAAGTTCTCTTTGTATAAAACTGGGTTATGTAAGAACTGGAAATGATATAGTCATTTGACTGACTCCTAAAAGGGATTAGTGAGTGAAATAGAGAAAAGTGAGGTAGGATGTAGACACTGTAGACTACAGTGTAGACAGTGAAACATGCTGTAAGCAGTGAAGACAGAAGCCCAAATTCTAGAAGCAAACCACCCTGTAACATGGATACACGTATATGCATACATACATATACAATGAAAGAAAGAAACGAAGGAAGGAAGAAAGGGGGGGAGAGGGGGAGGAGGGAAAGAGAAAGTAAGAGGGAGGGAGGGAAAGACAGACATTCACAGAGGAGTAGGGAAGGGAGGGAACGACAAATACACAGATCTCTTAGGCACGAAATAGACTTCTAAGACAGCTTAAACATCCTCAAGTCCAATTTTTCTCTGGCGCCTCTGCTACTTTACCAGCCCACACTGAGTTTTCTCTTTGCTAAAAAGTCTATTAATAACAATGACTCACATTTATTGAGTACTTACTCTGCCAGGCACTGTGTGAGGGGCTCTATATTACCTCTCAATTTTACCAAAGATTTGAAAGCTCGGTAAAGTTATTCCTCAGCTTAGGGATCAGGAAACTGGGACTCTGAAAGGCTTTCAAGTGAAAGAGCAGGAACCAGAACCCAGGCTTCTCTGAGTTTCTTACTACTATACCTCCTGCCTTGTGGTGTATGCCACCTGTTGAAACATGCCTTTGTAATCATCTTCAACTTGAGTTTGTTATTTTGTAGAATTCAGAGATTAAGTCCAAGTATTAAAAGTAACAACTACAACTATCACTATAGTCTATCATTAGAATTTAAGTGCCAACTGCATACCAAGAACTATACTCAATTTTCAATTCACATTACCTTAATTAATCCTCTTAACAACTTTGAGTAGATATCATTAATCTCATTTTAGAGATAAGGAACCACTTTCAAGAGGTCAACTATGTCTGTGAGTTTATGGACAGGCACTATATCATTCCTAGCCCAGTGTGTGGCATGTACTCAACACATAAATATTTGAATGAATGACTAAATGAATGAATAAGGCCCTTGCTAGAGTCTTCTCACTCCTCCCCTAGGCGTTATGCCAGCTACAAAGTTCTGACCTGCCATTTGAGTCTCCAGCCCTTCCCAAATGCCTTCCCTTCTCCCATGCTTCTTACTTCAACCAGACGGATCTCCCTAGCCAGATCTTTAATGAGCTGTACAGTCCGCACTGTCTCTGGGATCTCATCCTCGTGGTCTGGCAAAGCCTGTCAAATAAGAAGCATAAGACAACTGAATTCTTGCAAACATGCCAAGGGCAAGCAATGAAGGAAGGATAATCTTTTCAATAACTGATAGGGAACCAATTAGATGCCAGATATCCATAGGTCAAACAAAACCAAAAACTTTTAATACATTTTTGAAATAACAAAGAAGATTACAGACTTAAATATAGAACTTAAAAATATAAGCCCTATATAACCAAGGAGAACATTTTTGTGAACTTTTGCTAAGCAACTATTTCTTAAGTCACTAATAGCATGAACTACAAAAGAAAAACTGATAAAAATGGACTGGCCCAGTATGTGGAATGGTCTCAGAACATGTAATTATTTGAATGAATGACTCAATGAATGAATAAAGAAGGCCCTTTATAGAGTCTTCCCATTCCATTCCTAGTTATCCAAATAAAGTTGGGTAACTTTGATGGTTCCTGCCCTTCTAGGCTAGGAGGGCATGCAAATCATCTGTACTTCAAAGAAGACTTCTTCCATGATCCTGTGCCCCCTTTAAAGGCGCTCTGCTCTCCTCTAGCTCCCTTTGGCCATGCTATTTAGAGCCATTCCTGGGTTTCTGATTCCATATTGACCCAGGGTATGAGTGCTTAAGAACTACACACTCACTTTCTTTTGGTGTTCCTGGAAGAGTCAGTCTGAAGTATACTTCATAGTAAGGATCAGAAATAACACTGAAGGTAGCAAGGATGGAGGAAGATGAAAAAACGGAACTACAGGCTAAAGGCCAGGTGTTTGTGAGATCAGGGAACAAAGGAAATCCCAAAACATGAAGTTTTACAATATTTGGGGAATGTTGGCAACACAAAATGAAGAGATTGATGCATAAGTTAAACCATGTACAAGGACTGAAACTATCCCTTTAGGTGATTATACGGAAGGAAGGAAACTATAGAGAATCTGAAACCTGAGACTGTCTTAATATTTATTCTACTTTTGCATTTCTTTGATTTTTAAGTCTTGGAAAACAATTTTCATATAGTATATTTTGATCATGTATTTCCCTCCCATCCAGAGCCTACCCACCCAACTTGTTCTATTTCTCTCTTTAAAACAAACAAAAATAAGAAACACAGAAACACACACAGGGGTGGAAATCAACATGAACTCCTACCCCTAGCCAATGTAAGTTATCTGCAATTGATACCTGATGACAAAGGAGAAATCACTTTTCCCCAATGTAGTCTCACCGGTTATATTAACCACACCTTAGGACAGGCCCCATGACCCAGAGTATTCAGCCAAAAGAAAAGGAATTCAATGTTATTTTTCCATTTAAGGTTGAATTTTTTTAAATGAACATTTGGAAATAAATATATTTAGATGGTTCAAAAATTAAATAATTAAAAAGATATGTTAAAAAACATCCCTATCATTCTACCTTCTTCCATTGGTAACTATTTTTCATTAGCTTCTATGTCCCTGCAAATTGTGTCTTTGGGCAAATATGAACATATATAAACACAATTCTTGCTTCTTCCCTTTTTACATATGGTTGCTTCTATAGATGATTCTGTACCTTCATTTGACAAATTCTGGAGATCTTTCCAAATCAGTACATAGAGAGCTTAAGAACGACAATAAGAATTATCATTTATACTCAGATAGTTGAATATTGGAAATTTTCTAAAAAGTCATTTTGGCAGTAGGCATCAAGAATCTTTCAATTTTTTCCATATACTTTGCTCCAGTAATTGACCTTTCAGGAATCTATCCTGAAGGAATAAACAAGACATAAGAAACAAAGACATATGCTTACGGATATTTACTGTATGATTTGCTGTTATGACAGCCCTCCAAAAAGAAACAAATAGAAAGCAACTATAAACAAATAACCAGGTGATTCCTGAGAAAAAAATAGCATGTAGCAGCTCAGTATTTATGGAGAACTTAAGTAACACAAGAAAATTAAGCCAATCTAGTGAGATACAAAATTGAATAAATAATGAAATACCAATTATGTTTCTAAATTCACATGTGGGGTCCAGAGATTCAAGGTGCAAAGCGTATGCAGGGCTCCAATTTTACCTGGAGCGCCCTCAAAAGTACACACAAGGGGCTGGGGTTGGCTCAGCAGTTAAGAGTACTAGCTGTTCTTCAAGAGGAGAGAGGTTGGGCTGGTGAGATGGCTCAGCGGGTAAGAGCACACTGACTGCTCTCCCAAAGGTCCTGAGTTCAAGTCCCAGCAACCACATGGTGGCTCACAACCATCCGTAGTGAGATATGACGCCCTCTTCTGGTGTCTAAAGACAGCTGCAATGTACTTACACATAATAAATAAAAAATCTTTAAAAAAAAAAAAAAGAGGAGAGAGGTTTAATTCCTAACACCCACACAATAACTCATAACCGCCTGCAACTCCAGTTCCAGAAACTCTGACACCCTCTTCTGATCTCTCCAGGTACTGCATGCATGTTGTGCAAGTACATTTGAGCAAAACACCCATACACATAACTTAAAATATAATGCACACATAAAAGACCAAAAGGAAATACATCCAAATGTTAATGCTAATTCCTCTCAGTTAAAATTACAGGTGAAAATTTTCTTTACAACCATATATATTTTTAATTCTAAGGAATAAGCATATGTATTATTTCTTAAAATCAGAAATAAAGGCTCCTAGCCTAGCTTTCCACTCTAACCCCAGGAGCCTATTTGCCTCTTTGATTTTATGACTCCCCAAACATCTATCTGTAACCTTTATCGAAGGAAGAACTACTAAGTAGATACAGAAATAAGTATATTTACTTCTTTCTTTGTCCAAGCTCTAAATGCCAAGTTCAGAGCTTTACCACCATGGACCAGGTAGGAGGCAGGGTGTCTTCTATTCTCTCGTAAGCCTAAAGCAGGAATAAAAAGGTAGAGTGTCAATATACCTATTCAGAGGAATGAAGGACTTGTTACCTTTGTCAGACAACCAAAGACAATGATGAGGGTTCTAGGCACACCCTTAGATCTGTTATATTAATAGTATTCACTTACTGAAAGCTTAATAATTTACTACCCACTAGGCAGCTGTCATTTAACTCTAATATCTACATTGTAAGCAAAGTTCATTTTATAGTTCAGGAAACTAAAGGTCTAAGAGAAATCTTGATACGTCAAAACATTTATCTGTATTCATTTGAATATAAGGCCTGTGTTCCTTCTATTAAATTATTCCGCCTTTTAGGTCTCAAAATTGTCTATGTTCTGCTTTACTTCATGAGGAGGTTATTAATAACCAACTTTATGCTTTATAAAGAATTTTCTACTGTACTAAACTGGTCAGAATAGGTAAATGAGTCATTAGTTATTCCATGTTTTAACACTTACATGACAGTCTGTCAAAGTGGCAGAGTAAGGGCTTGAAGTATTGGGTAGGAAACTGTATTCACTAGGCTATGAGGTCCTTTGTAACTGCAATAATGATTCCTTTTGGCCTAGTCATCTTGAAGAATCAATTATCAGGTCCAAGCAAGGGACTCACTTTATTTCAGACAAGACTAAGAAAGATGAAAACCAGCAAGCTGGTTTCCACCAGGGCAGATACCCAGGACCACAGTGATGCCAGGATATCAAGACTGGGTTTTATCCCTGAGGGAGGCATAGCCGGGATATGCATGAATCATGGGATATAATTCCATTTATATACTATTCTTCAAATGACAAAATTATAGGGATTAGTGGTTTCCAGAAATTATGGATGATTTTGGTGGAGAAAGTAAGTATAATGGTATAATAGTTATGATTACTTTACTTTTTTAGTTAATATAAAAAATACAAAGTTTGAACAACTCTATCAGTATACTGTATTCATACCTAACTCACTGCCTTCGTCTTTTCCCTTTCTTACCCCAGAGTCTCACCTTCTACTTCCATATTATATATATTGCATTACCCTTTGGTTCTGCCCATCCCTCAACAAGTATGTCCAATTTTCTGACTTTGCAACCCAATGTTTTATCTTCAAAGTTCACACTAAATAACCATGCAACTGAGTTACCAAAACAAACTGCAAAACACTTCAAAACATTTTAAGTCGGTTTATAATTTCATGCTGGACCCATTTTCTGTTGTCCTTGGCCACACGCAGCTGTATGCATCTTTTAGCCCACAGGGTTGAACACTTCTGTTAAATCTCCCTCTTGCTTCTCCTAGGCCCCTTCTACTTTGATGTCTAGTCTCCTTCTGTCTCTGTGCGTGTCTCTCTGTCTCTACCTCTTTTTTTCTCTAAGTAGCGTTCATGGACCTTTAGCCTAGTTCTATATCTTGGTTATTGGGACATTTTATAGTATATATTTAAGATATTAATGATTTAATATACACAGCAAGGCAGCAGTAGAAGCAAGCTTTCACCTCCCATTTCTCCTCTTCCCAATTTCTACAATCCCTCTTCTTCTTCCTTTCTCTTAGCAAAAGTGATAGCTGATAAGGAAAACCATACCTCGAAAGATGTCCAGAATATGCTTTCCCACATACCAACAGATGGTCTCGAAGTTGGGAAACTTGAAAAGGTCTGCTGTGCTCAGCCGCTTCTCAATTTCATAAGCCCTGTAAGGAAACATGACTATAAAAAGAATCTATTTACTGAGCACCTACTATGTACCAAGTGTTATTCTCAGTGCTATGTATCCACTGTATTTAATACTCACAGTGACCCTGTAAAGCCCTATATACAAAGAAACTTTGAGATCAAAGATTATGTACCTGCCCAAAGGTATATTAACAACTAAGTGAAGAAAGAGCGTTAACCTTGTCAAACTGTCATTAAGAACCAAGATACTGTCCAGCAGCAGTGGTGGTGCACACCTTTAATCCCAGACTTTGGGATCCAGAGAGAGTCATATCTCTGAGTTTGAGGCCAGCCTAGTCTATAGGGTGAGTTCTAGGACAGCCAGGGCTACACAGAGAAACCCTGTCTTTAAAAAGCAAAGAACCAAAATGCCCAAGATACTTTCCTTTCTTGTTGTCTTCATCATACTATATTGCATTCTTTACTCAAGGGACTTACACAAGGACTATAGCACACAAGAACAGACAATGTGAGAACTCACTTGAGTTGCATTTCAATATTAAGACTGTGTAAGAAGTTCCCTCCGAATGCTAAGCAGTCCACTGGTGTTAACACAGCATGTATCCATCCTGTAGTACAAAGAAGGCAAAAATCACAGCTAGCAGAAGGCCTTCTTCTTTGGACACCTCACTGCCTGGTCAGTTTAACCTTCACTCATTTATTTATTTATTTATTTATTGGTTTTAAGGCATTTATTGTAGAAAGTCAGAAAGAGGGAGAGAGTAGGGAAGTAGAGGCCGGCCATGGCCACGTTGAAAGGGGGGGGAGGGGGGAGCAGGAGGGCTAGGGTAAGAGCAAGAGGGTAATAGTAACCTTCACTCCTTAAAAATAGCTTACCAATGATTTAAAATATTTTTTTTTACTGTGGCAATAACCAGCATAGCCTACTCTATCATTCTAGTAACATGAACAGAATCAACTTATGAAGTTAATGCATCTCTCCCTACTTGAATTATCTTTCTGTTGATTTACTCTCTCTTCTCTAAAAAACATCACTCTTTTGCTAGAACTACTCTAAAATGCACACTACTAAAACACAATTATTCACTCCCCTTGCCTCTAATTTTGCAACATTGTTTTCTTAAATCCTTTCCATATTCATCTCCCTTCTCCATTCATCTATCCAGAAGATTCATGACCCTCCTTATCTCTCATACTGGTTAGTATTCCAAACTGTTTTTTTATACTCCTAGGTACATCTAAAACCTTTCAAACTGATAAAATAGTATCACCAATAATCTGTGATGTTACACACACACACAATGTAGCAACTACTAAGATCAAAACAAAACTAGAGCAAATAAACAACTAGAACCTCTAAAAAAACAAAGCAAATTCTGAACCTAATAATTCACATAAAAAATTCATGGGATCATAACAAACCAACCTTGAAAAAGATATACAAAGTTAGAAAACTGACAAATCGCAACTTCAAAACTTACTATAAATATATAGTAGTCAAAAAAGTACGCATTATCATAAGGAGAGACATATAAATCAATGGAAGATATAAGATCCAAAAATAAACCCATATATGCTCAGCTGACTTTTCATGGTTTGTTTTTACATTTGATTTTTGGTTTTGCAATACTGAGGAGCAAGCCCAGGACCTTGGACATACTAGATAATACTCCACCACTGAACTACAACTTGAACTATAAATCAACCAGTAACAGTGACAGAGAAGAAATATCAAGAAAATTCAATGAGGAAAGTTTTCAGGATACTCTGGAAGAAGCAGATGTCTACATGCCAAAGAGTAAAACTAGACTCTTGCCCCAACCTGTATATAAAAATTAACTCAATTTTAATAAAATATCTTAATATAATAACCAAAACTACACTGAAAACAGTGACACATACCTATAATCTCAGCACTCAGAAAGCTAAGGCAGGAAGATGATAGGTTTAAGGCTAGCTGATCTACATGGTAAGACAGCACAGTCTGAGTAATACAATGTGTCAAAAACCAATAAAATACTTATAAATATTTATTTCCTTGAATTCCCAATACCTGTAGATATAATCATATCAATCAAAAGATTGAAAGCCAGGCAGTGGTGGCGCATGCCTTTAATCCCAGCAGTTGGGAGGCAGAGGCAGGCAGATTTCTGAGTTGGAGGCCAGCCTGGTCTACAGAGTGAGTTCCAGGACAGCCAGGACTACACAGAGAAACCCTGTCTCAAAAAACAACCAAAAAAAAAAATCTAAAACAACAACAAAAAAAGATTTAAGGCAGTAAGATCACAAATTTGAGGCCTTGGAGATATAGAAATAGACTGAGCACAGACTGAGTGAGACAAAGGAAAAAAGGAAAGAAAGCCAACAAAGAAAAACAGATAAACTGGACAGAATAACATTCATATTATATGAGACTATCAAAGAATGTAAAAAGACTCAACTCTTTCTGGGAGCTATAGGCAGTTAATTTAATAGCTCCTATGAGAGAGGAAGTCACTGTCACTGGAAAATAAATGCAGTGAAGCACACAAAGACCCCCAGAGCTTGTGCCTCTAGCTGCATATGTAGCAGAAGATGGCCTAGTTGGCCATCACTGGGAAGAGAGGCCCCTTGGTCTTGCAAACTTTATATGCCCCAATACAGGGGAATGCCAGTGCCAAGAAGTGAGAGTGGGTGGGTAGGGGAGCAGGGTGGAGGGAGAGTATAGGGAACTTTCGGGATACCATTTGAAATGTATATAAATAAAATATCTAATAAAAAAAAAAGACAGAAGCAGGAAACCCATTAGAGCAGTAGTTCTCAACCATCCTAAAGCTGCAACCCTTGAATAATAAAAAAAAAAAAAGATGTTAAAGTAGGAGGGATATTTGTTGGGAAGAAGAGATTAAACATCAGGAAAAGTGAGGTAAGAAAAAATAATGGGGGACATGAATGAAGTATGCATATGTGTGTATGTGTGAACTTGTCAATGAATCAATTTAATGTATTAAAAGATAATGTCAAGCCAGGTGGTGGTGGCA
Organism: Mus caroli; assembly: GCF_978045245.1. Lineage (NCBI taxonomy): Eukaryota > Metazoa > Chordata > Mammalia > Rodentia > Muridae > Mus > Mus caroli. Next base: position 20,999,606 of record NW_028227260.1, read on the forward strand.
TATGCCTTTAATCCAGCACTCAGGAAGCAAAGGCAGGCAGATCTCTGTGAGTTCAAATCTATCCTGGTCTACAGAGCGAGTTTCAGGACAGCCTGGCAACATAGAGAACTCCTGTTAAAAAAGAAAAAAATTAAAAATTCAAAAAGGATAGAAAGAAAAGAACAATGTCAAAAGATAAACTCAAGAATAAGAAAAATGTTTTTGAACAATATATCTGATAAAGGTACTAAAATATAATTCATGTATGGTCATTGTGTGATGGGCACTGTGTGATTTAATAATTAAATAAGATTTAATTAAAACTATAAATAGTTATACTATTATTAATATTTAAGAATAGGTAAAGGATTTCACAAAAAATAAAAAAACAAAGATCTATAAATTACAGGAATTATTTTTGCAAGATGGTCAACATTAATAGTCATTAGGGAAACACAAAGTAGAACCTTGGTGCTATATTTTACTCACACTAGGGTTGCTATGATCATAAAGACAGAAATGACAAGTATTTGAGAAGATATGAACAAGTTGGAACCCTTATACTTTGCTACCTGGAATGTAAAATAGTGCACATTATCTACTTTGATAATAGCTTGACAATTCCTCAAAAAGGCAATCTATGGAGCTACCACATGATAGAGGCAATCCTCTACCAAACAGATACACAAGAAAACCGAAAATAGAAGCCGAATATCCCTTGCATAAAATACTTCAAATGAGAAATGTTTCAGACTTGAGACATATTTAAAATTTTGTAATATCTACAAATAGACATATATCTTGAGGACAAAAACAGTTATTCTGGGAATGAAATACTTGTTTATGACCTGAATGTACTTTATACAAACAACCTGAAGTAAAATTTACATATTTAATGCACTTAATGTGTTGTAGGGTATTTGATCACACTGTGAACCCCAAGATTGTTATACCCTGAGATTGTGTTATTCATTAAAAATAAACTGTGGCTCGTTGTGGTGTGGCTCAACCTTAGCACACACCTTTAATCCCTCTGGCTGGAATACAGACCTGGTTTTCAGTCACACCTTTAATCCCAAACAATGAAAGTAAAGTTAGTTTGTAGAAGGAAGCATCTATGTTTAAAACTGATGTCTGAGTGAGAAAGATTTGACAGAACAGAATATGCACAACTCTCATGAGTAGAGAGGACAGGAGAGCTGCTTAAGGGGCAGTGCAGAGAGGAAGGAGACAGTTTTACAGAGATAGGTTGCAGACAAAGAACTACCTAGACACAGGTGAAGATAGAACTAGCCAGAGAATGAGAAGGAGCCAGGAGATTAAACTGCCACAGTTAGTAAGAGACCAAGCAGATCCATTCAGGAAAGGCCAAGAGAAGCCAGAGTGAATCAGTCAGCTTGAAGAGTTCTGTGCCAAAACAGCTGAGTTGAACTAGCCAGCCAGAATTCAGAAAGAACTAGACAGGAGACATCTTATTTAGCAGTAAATCTCAGAGGCTGAAAGCATTCTAGGGCTGATAACATTGTAATGAGGCTAGATGCTTCCAGGAGTAGGCCTTGGTTAGCAGACAGAGGAAGTAAGCCTCCAAGATGACATTGGGTGAATAAAAGTTACTTTTACATTTATGTCTGAGCATGATCTCATCACATTAGTTAGATGATGTGAAATTTTCTATTCATACAGTTGCTTTGGCTCTCAAAGGATTTCAGAGCTAAGGAGAAGGCTCAGTCAATAAAGTATTTGCCATGCAAGCATAAGGACCTAAATTCAGATCTCAAGTACCCAAGTAAAAATCTAAGCATGGCAGCACGTGTCTGTAACTTGGGCACTGCAGAGCTTGGAGAAAGGAGGACTCAAAGGGCTTGTTACATCTACTCTAGTTTAGTGAGAAATTATATCTCCAAAAAAAAAAAAAGGTGACGGGCTAGAAATGGCTTGAAGATTAAGAGCATTGGCTGCTCTTCCAGAAGACGAAGCCTCAATTCCCAGAACCCACATAGCAACTCACAACTATCTGTAACTCCAGTTCCAGGGAATTAAATTGCCATCTTTGGCCCTCCAGGGGGAATAAGTGTTTGCACATTCTTACATGTAAGTAAAAGTCTCGTTAAAAAAAAAAAAAAAACAAAACAGGAAGGACCATTCAGAGACTGCCCCACCCGGGGATCCATCCCATATACAACCACCAAACCCAGACACTATTGCATATGCCAGAAAGATTTTGCTGAAGGGACCCTGACATAGATCTCTCTTGTGAGGCTATGCCAGTGCCTGGCAAACACAGAAGTGGATGCTCACAGTCAGCTATTGGATGGAACACAGGGCCCCCAATGGAGGAGTTAGAGAAAGCACCCAAGGAATGAAAGGGGTCTGCAATCCTATAGGAGGAACAACAATATGAACTAACCAGTACCCCCCAGAGCTCGTGTCTCTAGCTGCATATGTAGCAGAAGATGGCCTAGTCGGCCATCAATGGGAGGAGGGGCCCTTGGTCTTGCGAAGATCATATGCCCCAGTACAGGGGAATGCCAGGGCCAGGAAGTAGGAGTGGGTGGTTGGGGAGCAGGGCAGGGGGGTATAAGGGGATTTGGGGATAGCATTTGAAATTTAAATAAAGAAAATATCTAATAAAAAAAGAAAAAGGGATAAAAAAAACTAAAATTACAAATACATTTAAAAAATAAAGAATAACTATGGAAGACATTGAATGTCAATTTCTGGACTCTGATATGCATATACACCGATACACAAGTATACACACACACACAAAAGACTATGTACAAATACTAAGCATAGAAAATAAATTCAATAAAACATGATTCTGGGTAGGGGGCTCAGACTTTTTTCAATACTTTTTTTTTTAAGATACTGCTGGGTTCCAGATATTTGTTTCTGGGCTGTTTGTTTGATTTTCTTTCTTGAGATATGATTTCTTTGTATAGCCCTGGCTATCCCAGAACTAGCTCTTTAGACCAGGCTGGCCTATGGCTCCCAAGTACAAAGATTAAGGGCGTGTGCCACTACAGCCTGGCTGGATTCCCAATTTTTAATTAAGAATAGTCAACTCATTATGTTGGCAAAATTAGTTTTACATGAATACTCATAGAAGCATTATTCATAATAGCCAAAAATGATTCCAAGCCAGATTGACTGGCACATACTATAACCTCTGCTACTCAGGAAGCTGAGGTTTTATTATTCTACACAGTGGGCTCGGTGCCAACCTGGGCAACTTTATGAGACCTTGTCTCAAAAAGATTTTTTGAATAAAATACTGAATAGGGGCTATGGAACTAGCTCAGTGGTGGAGCAATTAGCATTCACAAGGCTTTGCATTCAATCCCCAGTATTAAAAAAAGAAAGAGAAAGGAGGGAGGAAGGAAGGGAGGGAGGGAGGGAGGGAGGGAGGGAGGGAGGAAAGAAAAAGGAAAAACTTAATGTCTATCAGTTGGTGAATAAAAACAAACATCAAACACAATGTGACTACAGGAAGTGGAACAGTGTTTCAAGGCATGGCTGCTTTATTTTATATTCTTTTTTTTTAAAAAATATTTTTTTACACTCCATATTTTATCTTCCCCCCCTCCCCGCCCCGTCCACCCTCCAACTGTTCCACATCCCATATGTCCTCCCCACTCCCTGTCTCCACGAGGATGCGCCTCCACCTATTCTTGAACTCACAGCAGTTGTGATTACTTGTGTAAGATATTCACAGGATTGGGCTCTCTGGCAGACTGACCAGCTGAGCTACCACTCAGGCCCAAATCCAGGGTTCTGAATTCATCCACCCCAAAATCTGTATCATGTTCAAAAGGTTGGGATGTATGAAAGGGCCAGTCTTGCTGATCCAAAGCTGACAGGTCTCCACAACACAGAGCAACAAGATAACCTGGAGGAGTCCTGATGGGGACCCAATATTGTAGATCTTGAACCAGACCAATAACTCACTGCAACATTTCCAAGTGTAGAAGTGTAGACAGAGGGATATATTGTGGGACACACTGTGACATACTACAGCTTCCACGATGAGATGAGATATTTTCCATGATTTTTGTTGTTGTTTGTATTATATTTTGGTGGGAAGTTAGCAAGGATGAAGGACAGATATGAGGGGTCGGGGAGATGAATGGGACTAGGGTACATGATGTAAAACTCACAAAAACAGAGACCCACTATTATGAATAATATATGCTAAGGAAACATTTTTAAAGAAAAGGAAAATATGTGGCATAACCACATTAAATACTATTTTGCAGTGTCTGAAGTTATAGCTCAGCTGGTAGATGGATTGCTTAGCATGAACAAAGCTTTGTGTTTGATCTTTAGTACATAAAAAACAAAAAACAAAACAAAACAAAAAACTAGGCATGGTAGTGCAAGCCTATAACCACAGTACTTAGAAGATAGAGGCAGGAGAAGGTCAAGGTTACCCTTAGCTACACAGCGACATTGATTGTTGATTACATTGAGACCCTATTGCAGGGGGTAAAGAAATTATTTTGCCATTAGAAAAAGTAGTAAAGTGAGGTGCCACATTTGTAATCATATACTCATGAAGCTGACAAAATACTGCAAGTTTCAGGTAAGGTTGGGCTACATAGCAGATTCCAGGATCACATAAATCTGTCTAAAGAAAAAAAGAAAAGTAAGGTGGTACACATTTGTAATTCCACCCAGAAGATGGAGGTAGGAAGATCAATAGTTGAAGGCCAACTTCAGCTATCGAGTTGAGTTCAAGTCTAGCCTAGACTATGTGAGAGTCTATCCCAATGCTATTATTTATGTGGAATACTCAAGAGGAAAATCCACATACAAGTGAAGTTTAAAATAAATTGTTGTCCCAGGCTGGGAGAAGAGCAGAATAAAAAGTAACTGTTAATGGGGAAAGTGTTTCTTTTTAAAGTGATGATCCCTGGCAAAGTGCACTAAAACAACTGTTAAACTTGTGTATTTTGTGGCATATAAATTCTATCTCATTTTCTACAAAGGCACACTTAACATAATAAAAATGATAACAAAAATATGTCTAAGAGCTAAACTGGTGCTGGGAATTTATAGCACTAAATGCTCACATTATAAGAAAAAGAAAGTCTGAAATTAATAATCTAAAATCCATCTTGAGACTAGGAAAAACACTAGGAAAAAAAGTATAAAATAAACCCAGGATGAACAGAAGGAAAAATAAAGATAAAATCAAAAATCAAAATTGAAAACACAAAGAGAAAAAACATCAAACAAAACTGATAAGCCTCTAGAAGAATGACAGAAATAAAAGAGAAGACACAGGTAACTAGTATCAAGAATGAACAAAAGTGGGGAGAGGGAGGAAGGGAGAGAAGGAATAAAAGAATGAATGAATCAATATAGTACTTCTTTGAAAAGCATAGACAACCACAACTCATTTAATATGGAATACATGGACTGGCAAGATAGTTTTGTTGGCAAAAACATGGGCTAGATAATGCAAATAGTGTACAAAGATTAAGGAAACCTAATGCTAAATTAAAACTCCTCCCCAAATTTTCAGGTCCATGTTATTTCACAAGAGAATTCTGTTTATCTATTTGTTTATTATTTTTAAGCTGAGCATAGTGGCACACACCTTTAATCCCAGCAGCTGGGAGGCAGAGGCAGGTGGATCTCTGAGTTTAAGATCACCAGCCTGATCTATGTAGTGAGACCTTGTAATAGAAAACACAAAAGATCTTTAAAATATTTATTTTGTTTTATTTTTAGGTAGAGTTTCACTAACTTGCCCAGGCCAGCTTTAAAAACATAATTCTCCTGCCTCAGTTTTTCAGGTATCTGAGATTCCAAGTGTGTTTTATTATGCCCATATTCAATAATAGTATTACCCTATACATTTCAAGAAAATTTAATGTTAATTCTGATTAAATAATCAAGAAACATTTAAATTGGACTGTTCATAAAAGATTCAATTAGCTTCTAGGTATCAACTCTCTCCAAATTGCAACAACAGGGTTATTTTTTTTTTCAAAATGTACATACTCAGCTCAGGACATAGCTCAGTAGAAGAATGGTTACCTAGCAAATTACACACAAATTCATATTCCACATGAGACCTAAGAATTCTATAAGTAAATCCCAGGCATGAACTATTAACAAAGAATGTTTTCATTCTGGCCATTCAATGTTATAGACTAGAACATCAGCCTCTGAGTTAGTATCCCTAGAATCATAGGACTGAGTCCTGTTCTCTATTGGTATACCCAGTTAACATTAACCCCTTATATAATGCTCCATCAGCCTCCTCCTGCTTGTTCTGTCATCTGCGGCCTCCACACAAAACCATGCTACCTATAACATATAAATTTTCTTGAGGTCTAGTTATTAACCTCTTAGCTAATGAGAAAAAAAAGTCACATAATGAGATTAATAAATTATGGACAGGGTTTGGTACAGTACCACTATCTCCCTTCTTTCTGCCTTTCCCATCCTCCCCCCTAGAGGGACCCAGGAATGACCTGTAGGAATAAACAGTGTTTGTCCTTGCTTCACAGAACACTTGTAGCACTTTTCCACCTGGTCACCAAAGAACATCTCGTTCTGATTAGAGGAGCTACTCCAGCACTCAAAGAGAGTCAGATTAGCATTTGTTGGGCGGATCAGGTAGAAGATCTTCTCACCCTGAAATAAAAAGATACCATACTAAAGATTTCAAGAAAAGTCTTTCTTGAGGAAGGGTGTTCTAAATGGTCAAATATCTCTCCCAGTCTCCACCCACATCTATATCAGCATGCCAGAGCTGTTTCTCAAACACATCAAGAAACATTTTTAGATGATAAACTGCCCAAATTTTCTCCAAATTTCCCAAAAAATATTTGAAAGGAGTATTTAAATCTATTTAAGTTAGGAGAAATATATACCAATTGCTCTTATTTTAGATGTAATACCAAATGAAAAATGGCATCTATAGGTAAGATCAATACTACTAGCCCTAGAATTTAAGGCCATATTACTGATGAGAAGAAAATTGAATCTGCGTTTAAATGCCAGTTATACAGTGTTCCTTCTCATACCTGCAATCAAAGTTAATAAGTTTAAAAAGTCAGTAACTGCCCAAGGACTTCTTCTAGAAGATTATATTTCATTAGATGATGGATTATATGCTGGAAGAATATTTTATTTCCTAATTATGTTTTGCTTGGATAATCATCTGATAGACAATTTGGTGAAAAAGAACCACACCCTAGCATAAGGATAACTCCATAGCTTAGCTAATATATCAAAAATTTAAACACAGCAAACTATGATGTGTGACAAAACTATATGTGTAGTATACAATTGAAAAAACTGGCAGCCTTTATAGAGAGTAGCTACTATAGCAGCTATCCTATCAATTACCTTATTTTGATAACTATCCTGTAATTACTTAATAAAATACCGTTGTTAAGAACTAAATAATGAATTATTAGACATAAGGAGACACTATGTCTGGAACTACTCCCAAATGTCTCAGAAAAAAATACAGCCACTTTAGTTACTTTGGAGAAAGTAAATGAATTCTACAGTACATATATTAAAGTTTGAGGGAGGGAAAGTTCATGTTACCAAGAAATTCTACAATTAATATAGACATTTTCATATATATTGCGAGAAATAGAATTCCTTCATTTAAGAAGGTAGGGAATATCTTAAGTAATTTACTGCTATCTAAAAAATCTACATCTGTGGTATTAGAGATAGAAGCCAGGACCTTAAGAAAGCACTACACCAGTAAGCTATATCCCTAGACCTCAAAAAAGTAGTTTGAGTGCTAGGGGCGCAACGTAGGGCCTGCTGCATGCCTTCCTCTCCATGTTTTTGTTTTGTTTTGTTTTGTTTTTGTTGTTGTTTTAATTTTTTAAATTTGGGTTTTTTGAGACAGTCTCTCATTCTTTAGCTCAAGCTAAACTGAAGCTGATCTGAAACTTACCATGAAGCTCAGGCTGACCTCTCATTCATGGCAAGCCTCCTGCCACAACTCAACAAGTGTTGAAATTATAAGCAAAAGCCACCATGCCTACCTTCAACAACTTTTTTTGCTTAAGCATCAAAATTGTAGAGGCACACCCACATGTGCCACATCAATCACATTAATCTCTCTGTCAGAACCTGAAGTAAAGAAATGAGTTCTGTATCTCAGGGGAAAAAAACTTCTTGTCCCCTCACCAGTACCTAAAATAGCCTTATACCCAGGAATTCTGTCTTCAAAATTAGCACAATAGAGTTAATCATATCAAAGTATTGCCCAGATAGAATATGCGAGGCAGATGGGTCTGGCTGCCTCCAGGTGTCATACTCATTCCTACCTTAAGCACATGGTACCAAACTGAGGTCCCACCAAAGTCAATGTGGAAATCTGTATAGCTATCCCGCACACTCATGAGGCAGTACTTCTGCACATTGGGTCTCTCAAAGACACATTCCTCTGGCCACAAGTTCTCCACCCATGACAGCTTGCGAACAATCCTGGGTGTTTCCACGAGGTTTGAAAGCCTAGTAAAGAAGGTGAAAAGAAGCATGAGCTGACTGAAAATTGAAGGTTTAAGCCTGAATAAAATACTGCAGTAAGATAAAACAAATTTTACAAAATCATTTTCTCCACAGAACCCAAAGGTATATACAACATTTATTCCTAAAAATTTAATAGTAGTCCTGCTCTACTCAGCTCCAAATCCAGTCCTAAATAAATCCTAGCCCCAAATCCTTCCCCAATAGTAAGTGGCCATTCCTATTACTAAATTGTCAAGCCCATTATTTATTTCGCTTCCCCAGTCAACTCATTCAGCACTTTGTAACAGTCTGCCTTTTCCCTACCTTAATATCTTCTTTATGAAAAGCCCTTACAATTACAGAAACCTCCTGGAGGGCAGTTCCATACATCTGGCTGTTTTATCCCACATAAACCCACAAATCTTATAATATTATGCACTCCTCTTTGTTTTGACCTTCAGGAAAGTCAATAAAAACTGCAATCTATTTCCACTAACTACTTCCACCAACTACTTATACAAAGAATTATGCATTCATATGTACAATACCTATCTATATGCAACCTGGTTCCTCATTTTTATTTTCTTTTTGTTCCCGTTTTCTTTTTCCCCTTTTCTGCATGTCTGCAAGCTATCACACAGGCTTTCTGGATTAAGTGATAGATAAAGAAACTACAGTTTTTAAATACCTTTAGGTTCTTTAATCTTAAAAGCAACAGCAAGGATTTTAATATTATAATCATGTCACCACTGTGGGAAACTGAAAAGTACACAGGACCTTGCTGTACAGTTTTTGCAACTTCTTGAAAATCTTTTTAATAATTATTTGAAAGCTTAAAATGCTAATAAGCAATTAGTAAGTTTCCTAAAAGAAAAAGATATGTTAGAATTTCTTAATATTTACCACAGTCCTGAATATGTAAGTACTGATAGGATATTTTAAAGATTATAGGACTAGAGAGATGGCTCAGTGGTTAAGAGCACTGACTGCTCTTCCAGAGGTCCTGAGTTCAATTCCCAGCAACCACATAGTGGCTGATGCCCTCTTCTGGTGTGTCTGAAGACAGCTACAGTGTACTTATATACATAAAATAAATAAATCTTTTAAAAATATGTAATTTTTTCCTTTTAAATGTAGGCAATCTACCCTTAGAAAAACTACTTGTAATTTTAAAATCTATTTCCAAAGACTGAGGACTTACTCTTCATTTAGGACAGTCATAAATAAAAATATAAACACTAGGAAAAGATCAAAGGAAGATGCCCTAGAACAAAGGAGACAGATTAAGCAAAATAGATTCTATATAATCTAGCTCTCCTAGAAAATGAAGAAACTGACTTAGTTATTATAAAGTTGAATCAGTGTCCTTTAAAGTATAAGCCAACTCTCTTCTCCAAAATGAGAAACAAAACTGCTAGAATGAAGGAATCAAACCAAAATATAAATTCAAGTATATCTACAAGTTTTAGATGCCCTGTCAGGCTTTTCTGTTACCTTCCCCTCCTACCTGGTATCGGAGAATTCCAAACTAATAACATTGAGGACTTTTTCCCTCTTCCCACTGTAATAGTATTTGACAAAATCACCGAGTTTCATCTTGCAGTCAGCCTGGCGGGCCACATCAATCACATCAATCTCTTTGTCAGAACCTGAAATAAAGAAATGAGTTCTGTACTGAGTTATGTCTCTCAGGGACAAAAACTTCTTGTTCCCTCACCAGCACCCAGAACGGCCATATACTCAGGAATTCTATCTTCAGATACTATGTGTTCAGGGCAGAGAGTAGAAATCTATCACACTCTCTCAAGATCTGGGTGGGGGCTATGGAGCTATCTGATAGAAACTCTTACATAGTCTAACTGCCATGGATCTGCTTCTTTATGTCTTCTTTTCTAGTCTCCCCCTTCACTGATGCTCCAATAAAATATAGTATGTAAGAATAGGTATCAGAGACTATGATCTCTAAAATTTCCCAGGTTAAAAAAAATGGCTCAATGAGACCATGTTGTACTTGTAGATGGGAGCCTGGCATGGCTGTCCTCTGGGAGGCTCTACTAGCACCTGACTAAGACAGATGCATATACTTACTGCCAACCATTGGACTGATGTTGGGGACTCCAATGGAGGAGTTGGAGGAAGGACTGAAGAACGTGAGGGGATTGCAACCCCATAGGAAGAACAACAGTGTCAACTGACCCAGACTACTCAGAGTTCCCAGAGACTAAGCCAAAAAACCAAGGAGCATACATGGGTTGATCTGTAGCACCAGTATATATGTAGTGGAGGACTGTCTCGTCCTGCTTCAGGGGGAAAGGATGCGCTTAATCCTGTGGAAGCTTGATGCTTCAGTGAGGAGGGATGCTGGTGAGGGTAAGGAGAGGATGGGTAGGTGAGTGGTAGAGCACCCTGTCAGAGGCTGGGGAAGGGAGTGAAGAACTCAGGGAGCAGTGGACCAGGAAGGAAGACAACTTTTAGACTGCAAATAAATAAAATGAATTAATAAAAAATTGGCTCAACCTAATTTTATGTAGTCTATTAAGAAGAAAATGAATCAAATAAATACTGTCATTAGCCCCCAAAACACACATACACACACATACACACACACACACACACACACACACACACACAAGTCCCTAGGGCTGGAGAGATGGCTCAGTGGTTAAGAGCACTTGAGTGCTTTTTGTTTGTTTTGTTTTTCAAGACAGGGTCTCTCTATGTGGCTCTGGCTATCCTGGAACTCACTCTGTAGACCAGGCTGGCCTCAAACTCAGAAATCTGCCTGCCTCTGCTCTCTGGGTGCTGAGATTAAAGGTATCGTGAGTCACCATGCCAAGCATGATTTAAATTCTGACAGGAACAGTTAATGTCGCAGTTAAGAGGGTCTGTGTTGTCTTACCAACATAGTGTTCCACATCCCTCACAGTGAATGATGGAGAGGGTAATGTCATCCCCAACCCATCCTTCTTCAAGACAAGGATAGGCACACTGAAGCTATTCTCTTCCAAGAATTCCACAGTCAGCTGACTTCCAGTGGGTTTCAGAATCACTTCATCTGAGCTGTGTGGGCCATAGGGAGAAAAAAAAACATGACCTTGAGATTCTGCTCGCTAAAGGCCTTAATGGCCTCTCACTAAAGGGGTATAGTCTTCTGAGGGAGTCTTATATGGGTTGACAACTAATGGCATAAACTTCATATGCCAGGAAAAACATGATGTTTCCAAAGCAGTAGACAAGGTCACTGACAGAGGTAGGGAAGAGACAGAGGTAGGGAAGATATGGGAACAGGATGTTCTTTTCTGAACAACAAAGGAAATTAGTCAATAGCTTACCTAAGAAGAGATATAACTAACAATTTTGACTCATTTGTTCTAACCCAAAATAGCAACATCCAATTTAAAATGTTGGTGAAGAGAGCAAAGACTGAGCTTTTAAAAACAGTATTTACAACCACTTTCTTACCAGATGGGAATTGTTTTTAAAATTTTTCATACAATATATTTTGATCATATTATTCTCTACCCCCTCAACTACTCCTAGTCATAATGGAGACAAGAGAGTGGTAGATAGATGGAGGTATACACAGTGCCAGAGCATTAGCATAGCTTGCAATGAGTCCATGATTGGAACCTCCAGAACCAAAAAAGAAAAAAAGACTATGAAGAAAAGGGAAATTAGTTGTATTGAAACAAACATAAAGCTCTGTATCTGTTTTACTCTTTATATAATTCTGGATGGCCCAAAATTTAAACTGCAAAACGAAAGCCATAAAGGTACTAGGGGAAAAACATGTAAGAGACAAGACCCAGTTTTTACTACAATGATAATAAATAAATAGATCTGAATTAAAAACTAAAATTGTCTGCAAGGAAAGCTGTTATAATATAATATATATAATTATAATATACATAATAATAGTATAATATATGATAATATACTATAATAATATATAATATAATAAGTTAGTTTTCTCCAATGGAGTCTCATTGGAGAAGTATTAACAACACTTTTTTGTTATTTGTTCAAGACAGGGTTTTTCCATGTAACCCTGGCTGTCCTGGAATGAGATCTGTAGATCAGGCTGGCCTTAAACTCATAGAAATTCACCATCCTCTGCTGCTGCTAGGATTAAAGGAGTGTACCACCATTGCCCAATTTATTAACCACACTTAATGGTAGGCTCTATGCCCAAAAGTAGATGGCCATGACAGAATAAACTCAAAGGTATTTTTGTAGACTTTTTGTTCCATATTGCTTTGTTAGATTTTTTTTGTCTTTCGAGCACGTGTGTGTGTGTGTGTGTGTGTGTGTGTGTGTGTGTGTGTGTGTGTGAGAGAGAGAGAGAGAGAGAGATTCTTGTGGGTTGGTTTCTTTTTTGCTTTGTATGTTTGTTTTCTAAACGCAGAGAAAGAAAGGGTGCACAGTTGGGTAGATAGGAACAATCTGGGAGGAACTGGAGGGGAAAAACATGATCAGAATGTTATATGAAAACATTTTCTCAGTAAAAAATATGGAAAATGCTTTAGAAAAAAGAAAGTTATCAATAAATATGACCCATAAATATACAAAAATCAACCTCTTTCATAATTAAGGTAATAAGTTAAAATAAAAATATTTCACTAAATTTTGAAAATTTAATCATAAAAATCATCAGAGCTTTGACAAAATGTCTGTGATGTTGTACAAGTTTTATGCAAACAATTGGCAATATTTACAGATTCCTAAGGCATATTCCTTTTGATCTAACAATTTTACTTTTACACAGTTAAATCTACATCTATACTTTTCACACATGCAAAAACTTAAGATATATTCACTGAGGCTGCAAATATAGCTCAGTGGTAGAGTACCTGCCTAGCATGTGTGACACCTAGGTTCAATGCTCATTACTGAAGAAAAAAAGGTATGGCCAATAGAAGTTTTCTTAATAACAGCAAATTGCTGGAATCAATTTAAATGTCCATCACTATAGGATTGGTCAAATAAAATATGTATCCATTCAATGAAATAATAAATGACCATGAAAGGAAGAACCACCTATGCATGCTATTGTAGACCAATTTCCAAGACATATTATTTAGGTTTAAAAATAAAGGTAATATACAAAATATAATGCTTCCATTTGTGTCAAAAATAAAAAAGGACACACAACCACATATATGTGGATACAAGTACTATTTTTGAAAAAAATATAATTAGCTGATGTAAGTAGAAGAAGGAATCTGAGGGGTCTGAGGTAGAGAGGGGACTGACAGTCTTTAATTTTTTAAAACTAATAACCTAGAAAATCAATCTAAATAATACTTGAAGTATAAGAAACCTGAAAACAGTCCAATAGATTTAAAACCACCTGATACTTCTTTATTCATTAATTTCTAACTCATTATTTTTGTTCAATTCATTTTTACTAAATCCAGGTAAGTTTAAAGAAAAAAAAGTATCTTTTTGACTGAAAAACACACTACAGCTCTCTATTTTTAAAGTTTCCTCTCCTCTATAATGAGAGAATTAAATTTGCTGACCATTAAAAACTCTTGCAGACATTTAATGGGGAGCTGCTATGAATATGGAATAGGAAAGGGGAAGGAAATAAAGGGTCGTAGAATGAGTAATTATGATCAAAGTATATTTAATAATATACGTGGAAATTTCATAATGAAATCCATTACTTTGTACTAGGAGAAACCAAAAAAATCCTCCCAATTGTAGCACTGTTCAGATGCTTATAAGTTGACTAAGACAAAAGCTGCTTCCCAACTAGTGCAGATTTTTGTAAATAGGTCATAATGTACTCTAAACATCAAGTGAAACTCTGGTCACTGTTACTTAGGAACTGATCAAAACAGAAGTTCCCACCCCGGAGATTTTGCAGGGCCTAGAAGATATCCAGACATGAGGGAGGCTCATAATGGTACAGCCAGTGGAACAGCTGAAAGGAAGTATGTTCAGCTTCCCATAGCTCTAATGCTTAACATTTCCTCACCTGTCAAAAGTTCTTCCCCGAAGTTCTCGGATAAACATAGAGCTTCCAGTCTTCAGTGGCTTCCCCTTGTGATTATCATGTCCTTTGGAAGATCCACGACGTTTTTTCACTAAACCAGAAGAAGACAAGTGGTAATGAGTTAGAACGGCCAGGAGCTAAGAATCTAAAACCCCAGGGGCATCTACAGTTAAAGATGCTCTCTTATACTCAGGAAAGCTCCTGGTAAAGAAGAGTATACTTCCTCTAGGTAGGTGCTAAAATGGGAAAGAGATAAAGCTATACATTTTTGCTCTCTTAGGGCAACAGCTCCAGGCCCTGTTGGACGTGCATGGGCTTCTGCTGTTTCCTACGGAAGACACATATGAGGCAAAGGCTATCCAAAGCTACCTTTGCTTTGTTTCTTCCCTTATTACTTCCTGATACAAATTATAAGATCTACTTACTAATGGAAGGTCCATGTAAGACCTCACAGTTAGGGCAATGGTAAAGATCAATATCAGCAGCCTTCTCCTCCTCAACACCAACACAACTGAAAAAGAAAAAACAGCCAAGGTTTATAAGATTTTTATTTTTTTAAAAGTTCTATATAGAGAAAGTACCCAAGGAGCTGAAGGGGTGTGCAACCCTATAGGTGGAACAACAATATGAACTAACCAGTACCCCCAGAGTTCGTGTCTCTAGCTGCATATGTAGCAGAAGATGGCCAAGTCGGCCATCACTGGGAAGAGAGGCCCCTTGGTCTTGCAAACTTTATATGCCCCAGTACAGGGGAATGCCAGGGCCAAGAAGTGGGAGTGAGTGGGTAGGAGAGCAGGGCAGGGGGAGGGTATGGTGGACTTTTGGGATAGCATTTGAAATGTAAGTAAAGAAAATATCTAATAAAATAAAATGAAATTTTAAAAAAAGAAAATATCATAAAAAAGTTCTATATCAGTGAGTACAGTATATGGCGATTTACATTTATATCAATTAAAGTTAAGTACATCTGAAGGCTGGATAGATAGCTTGGTGTTTAAGAACACTGGCTGCTTGCTCTTTCAAAGGACCTGAGTTTGATTAAATAGTGGCCCACAATCCTCTCTAACTCTAGTTCCAAGGGATCTGGTTCCTTCTTCTGGCCTCTACTAGCACCAGGCACTTGGTGTACAGACAGACAGACATGTGGACAAAACACTCATACACATAAAAATAAATTAAAAAATAAAGTTAAGTAAAATTTAAATGTAGTTCCTCTATCACACCAGCTACATTTCACCAGCCACATGCTGGTTATTGTACATATTATAAAACATTTTCATCAATGCAAAATTCTACTGGTGTAAAACAATGAAGGCAAAACTTCATTAGGAGTCAGAATACTCAAAGCTGAAAGAGACTAGAGCATCAGTATGTGAATAAACACATTTTTAAAGTGTATTTTTAAAATTATACTTTTTAAAAATTTACACTTTAAATTACACTTTAAAAATTACAGTAATTTTTAAAGATTTATTTATTTTATGTATATGAGTACACTGTAGCTGTACAGATGGCTGTGAGCCATCATGTGGTTGCTGGAAATTTAACTCAGGACCTCTGCTCACTCTAGCCCCACTTGCTCTGGCCCAAAGATTTATTTATTATTATATGTAAGTACACTGCAGCTGCCTTTAGACACACCAGAAGAGGGCATCAGATCTCATTATGGATGATTGTGATCAGATCTCATTATGGATGATTGTGAGCCACCATGTGGTTGCTGGGATTTGAACTCAAGCCCTTTGGAAGAACAGTCAGTGCTCTTACTTGCTAAGCCATCTAACCAATCCCCCCCCCCAATAAATCATTTTAAATGTTCCAAATAGTTACATTTAAAAGGTAAAAAGAGGCACTGAGCAGTGGTGGTGCAAGTCTTTAATTCCAGCACTTGGGAGACAGAGGCAGGCAGATCTCTGTGAGTTCAATGGCAGCCTGGTCTACAGAACAAGTTCCAGGTCAGCCAGAGCTGTTACACAGAGAAACCCTGTCTCAAAAAAAAAAAAAAAAAAAAGGTAAAAAGAACCAGATGTTCTAGTCCTCTAATCCACACTTCTAATTCCAGCATTCTAGAGGTAGAATAAAGAGGATTATCATGTGTTTCAGGCTGCCCTCAAGTTTTAGACCAGCCTGGGATATATAAGAAAAACATCTCAAAATACAAAAAGATTTTTTAATATTTTATTTTGCCTAATATACTCAAAATACTAGAACCCAAACTTAGAACTTTGCTGAGATATTTTATTAAATAAAACTACCAGAAATATTTAGAGCCAACAACATTTATGAATGAAGAAATATAGGTAATCATTTTGAAGCTTCATTTAGATTTAATTTTGTATGCATATATACAAAGTAATTTCACATATTAAGCCCTTCCCTCACCAATAAAGATGACAAGAACCCTTCAAATAATTTCTGGCTATGGTTTAAATGCTTTAAGCCTTTTATCAACCACATATAATAAGGTATATAAAAATATGGTAGAGCTCAAATAGTTTCAGCCAAGATTATGATGATCAATCCTGAAATCCAGTCCCTCCCTTACCTTCATCTCTGCAACAATAACTCTATGTCTATAAACCTGTAGCATATCAAGAAATTGGGACATTAGCATCAACTTTGTAGAGGTTAGCAGATAATGTGCATAAAGTTCATTAACACAATGAACACAAAGACTGGCACAGCATAAATGACAAATGACAGTTAATATTACTTTTTGCCATATTTACATTATCATTCCTCACTACCCTAAAGTTTGTTTTTTGTTTGCTTGCTTGCTTGTTGAGATAGGGTCTCAGTATATAGCACAATCTCACTTCAAACTTACCTTAACTTCCTGGTCCCAAAGTTACTGGCCTGCGTCACCTGGCCTAATCTATAAATCTTTTGTTTGGACCTGAGGCACTCATTTCCATGACATACGTGCTTTATGTCTGATGTCCCTCCTATATTTGGACACTGCTCGAAAAGGAAACCGTGCTGTCATCACTCCTGAACTCTTACAGATATGCCTTTTCTAACAAAAACAGCCACTGCCTGTCTCGTCTCTCAACTTCCTTGTCACACCCTCAGCAATCCTATACCATGATACATAAACTGCTCTAGCTTCCCCTTCAAGAAACACTTGCCGGGCATGGTGGTACATGTGTGCTGTGGTGGTTTGAATCAGAATGGCCCTCATAGGCTCATACATTTGGATACATAGTCCCCAGTTAGTGGAACTATTTGGAAAGGATGAGGTATGACCTTGGAGGAATTGTGTCATGGTGTGGGGAGGCAGTCTTTGAGATTTCAACAGACAGGAGTTGAAATCTCACACCATCCTTAGTGTGGTCTCTACTCCTGCTTAAGGTTCAAGATGTGAGCTTTCAGTTGTTTCTGCTGCCATGCCTCCTCTCTTCCATCATGGGTGCTAACCCTCTGAAACATATATAAGCCCAATTAAATACTTTCTTTTTTTAGTTGCTTTGGTCATGGTGTTCATTACAGTGACAGAAAAGTAACTAATACACCAGTAATCTCAGAATTTCAGAGCTAGAAGCAGAGGAATCAGTAGTTTAAGGTCAGCTTTGACTAGATGAAACCCAGTCTAAAAACAAAACAATATAAAACAGAACCCTCCTTTACTTTCCAAGTTTAAACAAATACAGTTGGTGTACAAGGAAATTATTTTCTCCATACCAGTGCTACTCAAAGTGTAATCCAGTTATTCTCAACCTGTGGGTCATGACCATATCAGATATCCTGCATATAAGACATTTATTAATTTACATGACAATTCATAACAGTAAAATTACAGTTATGAAGTAGAAACTAAAATGATTTTATGGTTGAGGGCCACCACATATTAGGAACTGTATGAAATCTATTAGGAAGGCTGAAAACCACTAGTGTAATCCATAGACTAATACTGATCTGTCTACAGGTCTATAGTAAGTACAAAAAACGACAGTATTACTTCTCAAAAAACTGGCAGGATGTTTTAATAGCCATTGAATCTAATAATGAAAAATTGAGGTTTGTTATATTGCTTTTTGTTCACATTATTTTACTAATTATTCTCTTTTTATTTTATAAAATAATCCATTAGAAACCAAAAATAAAGGAAAATATGTCCTTGTTCTTCATCATACAGTCTAAGGAGCACTGTGTTAAGTGTTCTATCAGCTTCATATTGTCTTAACAAGAAGGAAGGCAGGCAGAGGCAGGCAGAGGCAGGCAGATTTCTGAGTTCGAGGCCAGCCTAGTCTACAGAGTGAGTTCCGGGACAGCTGGGGCTATACAGAGAAACCCTGTCTGGAAACCCCCCACCAAAAAAAGAAAAAAAAAGAACTTAAAAAAACAAAACAAAACAAAACAAACAAACACAAGAAGGAAGGCCCAAGTATTGATGCTTCAATCCCACTTAGAAAGGGGAACAAAATAATCACAGGAGGCAGAGGGAGAGAGGTACTTGGGTGGAAGAGGTGAGGGGGAGGGAAAAGGGGGACAGGATCAGGTATGGGAAGAGACAGAAGTCCAGAGGATTCAGAAGAATGAATACAAATAAGCAACTGTGTGGGGTAGAAGGTGGGGGAACCTCTAGAAAGTGCCAGAAACCTGGGATGTGAGAGCCTCCCAGGACCCAATGAGGATGGCATTAGCCAAAATGTCCAAAAGTAGGGAGATAGAACCTGAAGAGACCACCTCCAGTAGAAAGACATGGCCCTTAGTTGACAGATGGGGCCACTTACCCATCTCAAAATTCTTGTCTAAAGGAAATGCAGGGATAAAAGTGAAGCAGAGACTGAAGGAAAGGCCATCCAGAGACCACTCCAACTTGGGACCCATCCCATGCACAGATACCAAATTCTAATACTATTATTGATGCCATGTTGTGCTTGCAGACAGGAGCCTGGCATGGCTATATTCCACTAGTACCTGACTGAGACAGATGCAGATACTTACAGCCAACCACTGAACTGAGGTCGGGGACCCCTATGAAATAGTTAGGGGAAGGACTGAAGGAGCTGAAGGGGATTACAGCACCATAGGGAGGACAACAGTATCAACTAGCCAGACACCTCAAAGTTCCCAGGGACTATGCCACCAACCAAAGAACATACATGGGCTGGTCTGTGGCCCCCAACTACATATGTAGCAGAGGACTGCCTTGTCTGGTATCGGTGGGAGAGGATGCACTTGGTTCTGTGGAGGATTGATGCCCCGCCCCAGAAGGTGGATGCTAAAGGGAGGTAGGAGTGAGTAGGTGGGTGAAAAACCTCTTAGAGGCAAGGGGGAGGAGGGAGGGGAGCTCATGGAGGGGGACTAAAAAAAAAAAGAGTTCTATCAGATGGGAGCTGACAAGTCAAGGAAGTTCAACAGATGACCCTTTTAACTCTCCAAGGAGAATTTGAGATTATCTCTACCATTGTGCCTTAACTCTTTTCCTGCTACTGTGATAGAATACCATGAACAAAAGCAACTTAAGGACAGAGGTGCTTATTTTAGTTCATAGTTCAAAGTATATTCCAGTAGGAAAGTCAAGGCAGCAGGTACTTGAAACGTTCGGTTACATTGAGTGCACAGTCAAAAAGGTGATGAATGTCTGCTGCTGCTCAGTTCCTTTTCTGTTTATACAGTCCAGAAAAGTGTCACTCAACAGTGAGAGAGGGTCTTCTCACCTCCATTAAAATACAATCAAGATCATTTCCCATAATTATTCACAGGTATGCTTGAAGACCTAACTCTCAGTGATTCTAGATGTCATCAAGACATCAACTGATATCAACCATAAGTGAGATGGGATGACTCATTCCTCTTTGAGTTTCATACCATGCAGCAATACCACATCCTGCTCCTCTTTACTTCCAGTTACCCTTCTCCCTAGCACATCCCTTCATTCATTGGAGAACCTGCTCACAGATTTTTTTCCTCATGAAGTCGTTTCAATATTCTACGAGGTATCAGGAATAACACAGAGACCCAACTTCTTTGACCTTATCAAGTTCAGATAGTTACCTCCACTCTCATTTCAGCTACTCTCATAATCATCCCCCAGACTTTGGCCAGCAATTGGCTCACTTCTGGAATATGAAATACATGTTCCATTTCACCATTAATATATCCACCAGGTTCTCACTATACATATTCTTTGCTTTCAAAACATCCTAGCTGCTCCTACTTTTCACCAGTTCTTTGTTTAATTTGTTTTGTTGTTGTATGAAACAAGGTCTCACTGTGTACTCCTGGCTGGCCTGGAACTCACAGAGATCTACCTGTCTTTGCCTTCTGGGTATCCCCCTTCTGCCACCACACTACACCACACCACACCCAGTACATTCTTTTTTAACTTTATGCTTTGTTTTCAGAGAAGGTCTTATGCTGGCCTTAAACTCAAAATCCCCATACCTCAGTTCCTGAATAACGGGATTACAGGCCTGTGGCACCAAATCTACCCATTCTTGACTTCAACCTATCTATCTTAAATTCCAGCACTCTTCACTTGTCCCACCTACCTTTCATCACATTTGCAAACCTATCCCTAGTTCAATTCCACTACAATAGACCATTGGATGTGCTGGAGAAGAAATAACCCATTGGACTGGTGGCAAAATATTTTCACTGTGTAAAATATATAGATTATACTGACTGATAATTCTCCCATAATTTCCTACTCAGCTCTTTCCTTTCCACAATCCAGAGTAAACTTGATCCCATTATCTCTCCCTTCTCTCCATGCAAATGATTTACTTCCTTTCTTGAAAAATAAAACAGAAAGGAAATAATCAGACAAGAAAAAAATTTGGCTTCTAATAACAGCTCTTCTTCCTTCACCCACCCTTTCCTCTTGTTAAAAGTGGAAATGCTATCTTTCCTTCCTCCTAAAGCCAGTGCTGGCACCCAGATCACATTTTTTATTTGATCAATTATTTGTCCCTTCTTTCTATGGTATCTTCAATCTCTCACCCTGTTTCTTTCTCTTTCTTTACAATACTATGTAAGCAAGTATACTGACCTTAAAAACCCACGCTTCTTTTCCTTTCATTCCTTCTTGTCTGCCCCTCTCCGACAGTTCACAGCCAAACATCTCTATCTACATTTATATAGCTCAAAATGGCCCCCTTTTGGAATGGGTAGCAGTTTAAACATGGTAAAAAACTCAAAATTATCAGTTCTATATCCTAATTCTTTAGCTCTCACTTGTGTGCCTCTGCCATTCTTACTGTTGCAGCCATAACACAGGTGATGATCTCTAACTAGAATTATTGTCCTACTCACCCAAATAGACTCCAAAGCTCAACTCTGTCTCCACGAAAAATGATTCTCCATACCAAAATGATCACTAAAAAATGAAGTGTGGGCTAGAGAAATGGCTCAGTAATTAAGCAGAGGATCCAGAAACTCCAGTTCTAGGAGATCCAACACCTTCTTCTGACCTCCTCGGGCTGCAGCACACACATGGTGTACATACATACTCAGGCATACAAAAACACATAACATCAATTAATTACATTTTAAAAAATGTAATCTCTCATTATCTCATACCCAAAACCCCTCAAAAGCTCTTATTTTCATTTTTGTGTGTGTGTACATGTATTAGAGGGTGTCCTTAGAAGCAGAAAGAGGGTATTGGAGCTGAAGTTACAAGTAGTTTTGGAATACCTGACATGGGTGCTGGGATTTGAACTCAGCTCCTCTGAAAAAGTAAGCAGCAAGTGAATTGCTGAACCATCTCTCCAGTCTCTCCCTATTTTTTCTTTTTCTTTTTTTTAATTTATTATTTACATTTTTACACTCCATATTTTAACTCCCCCCACACACACACATACCCGTCCACCCTTTGACTGTTTCACATCCCATACCTCCTCCCCACCCTGCCTCCACATGGATGTCCCCACACCCCACCCACCTGACCTCTAAACTCCCTGGGGCTTCCTCTTGAGGGTTGGATGCATCATCTCTGAGCACAGACCCAGCAGTCTTCTACTGTATGTGTGTTCAGGGCCTCATATCAGCTGGTGTATGCTGTCTGTTTGGTGGTCCATTGTTTGAGAGATCTTGGGGGTCCAGATTAATTGAGACTGCTGGTCCTCCTACAGGATCGCCCTTCTCCTCAGCTTCTTTCAGCCTTCCCTAATTCAACAACAGGTGTAAGCTGCTTCTGTCCATTGGTTGGGTGCAAATATCTGCAACTGATTATTTGAGCTGCTTGTTGGGTCTTCCAGAGTACGGTCATGTTAGGTCCCTTTTTGAGAGTGCTCTATAGCCTCAGTAATAGTGTCAGGCCTTGGGGCCTCCCCCTGAGCTGGATCTCACTTTGGGCCTGTCACTGGACCTTCTTTTCCTCAGGCTCCTCTCCATTTGCATCCCTGTAATTCATTCAGACAGGAACTATTATGGGTCAGAGATGTGACTTTGGGATTGCAACCCCATCCCTCATTTGATGTCCTGTCTTCCTGCTGGAGGTGGGCTCTATACGTTTCCTTTCTCTACTGTCGGGCATTTCATCTAAGGTCCCTCTCTTTGAGTTCTGAGAGTTTCTTACTTCCCAAGTCTCTGGTGCATTCTGAAGGGTCCCCCCAACCTCCTATCTCCCAAGGCTGCCTGTTTCCATTCTTTCTGCTGGCCCTCAGAGCTTCAGTCCTTTTCCCTCACCCAATACCACTCTTGGGAATATACCCAAAAGATGCCCCACCATGCCACAGGGGCACATGTTCATAGTGGCCTTATTTGTGATAGCCAGAAGCTGGAAATAACCCAGATGTCCCACAACAGAAGAATGGATACAGAAAATGTGGTTCATTTACACAATGGAGTACTACACAGCTATTAAGAACAAGGACATACTGAGTATTGCAGGCAAATGGATGGAACTAGAAAATATCATCCTGAGTGAGGTAACTCAGACCCAAAAGGACATGCATGGTATGTATGTACTCCCAATTTTTCTTTAAGAATGAATTGCCCATGGCCTAAAAAGGCCTTGCCTCTCTGGTGTCATCTTTTATCCCTCACACACAGCATCAATTATATAAATGAATATGCTTACTATAAATAAAAAGCAAGAGCCCCTTCTTCAGAAACATAAAAAAGAACTTTTTACTTTCTGTGGTCTTTCAGGTCACCATGGTGTGGTAATTTGAATGAGATATCATCCATGTTCTTGTGTGTCTGAACACTTGGTTCACACTTGGTTACACTGCTTGGCTAGACTTAGAGAAAGTATGCTAGAGAATGTATGCCACTGGTGGTGGGCTCTAAGGTTTCAAAAGCCATGAGGTTTCTCTGCTTGTTGCTATTCCTACTGCCATGCCTGGTGCTTTCTTCCATGCACATGCATCACCTCCACCTCCACCACTGTCATTATGATGATTGTAATGGACTCTTATCCCTGTGGAACTATAAACCCAAAATAAACCAATCCTTCTACAAGTTGCTTCAGGCATGCATTTTGTATTGCTTATCATAGCAATACAAAAGTAACTAATACACATGAAGTTCAGTTGTTATTACTGTTTTTTTCCTGGGTTTTGTTTGTTTTGTTTTTGTGGCTAGGGACTGAACCCAGGGCCATACATGCAAGGCTCTATCACATAGTTAAAACTCTAGCTCTATTTCTCCTTTTTTGAGATAGGGTCTCAATACAAGTATAGCAGTGTATGCCTTTAATTCTAGCATTTGAGAGGCAGAAGCAAGTAGACCTCTGTGAGTTCAAGGTCAGCCTGGTCTATGAGTTCCAGAACAGCTGTAACTACATAATGAGACCCTGATTCAAAACAAACAAACATCCTACTTGAGATAGGGTCTCACTAAGCTGCCTTGTGATTCTTCTGCCTAAGCCTCCTGAATAATTATAATTATAGACCTAACCTTGGCAATATGAGTTTTTTATTTTTTCTGTCACGCTCTTGGGGGTAAAGGCAAATCACTCAGTATACAGTATGCATGCTCTGGACCCTGAATTTCTCCACATCTCCACTTAAGGACAGAGTCTCAGGCAATTAGCCATGATCCTTTTCAGGAAGGCAAGAAAGAAGATGTAGGACCAGAGAACTCTAGGATCTAAGTTCTCAGCACACAATCCACTGATGCCACATACAAAAATCCAAAGTTAAAATATATTAAGACTTTTGGGACAACAAGCATTGCATTAAACCTCAACTGTAGGGCTCCATGTGACAACAGGATTCACATGCTCATGAAGCCACCCTTAATCTAAAAAAGGCCTGGGAATGTGGTTTAGAGATTAAATACTTGTCTAATATGAATGAGGCCATAAGTGTTTGATCTATAACACCACAAAAAATGGACAACAGAAAAGTAAAACCATCAGGCTATTTGGTAGAATGAGTAAGACCACACTCCACAGTGGGCTATACCACTTTGTATGGTTCATTACTATATTGTGGCCTACATTGGTTGCAGTGGGTGGGGGGAGTAAAACCAGCTAGATTCATATTGCTAGCCCATGGTGCTATTGCTCCTCTTCTGTACTGCAGACACTCCTGCTGCATACTACGTATTTCACCTCTACCTACGCTGACCAACAACAAATGTTCATTCACTTGCCATTTGCGCTGACTACATCCAGCACACAGAAATTCTGGTATTCACCAAAAGTCCTCAGCTCTTCCATCTCCCAGTCTTGTTTCATTTACTATCCATACTAATTCAGCAAACATGCAATGAGCTAGATAATTCCTTAAACTAGGGAGGCAGATAAGCCAAAGTTAATGCACTGTCTCAACAATTATCACCAAGTACCAAGAGTAGTAAATGCTGTCTTACTCAGGGTAGCTTCCTTGGTGAAGAGAATTATTATAACATGGAGCACCGAAATTAAGCTGGGCTCAGTGTAGGCACTCAACAAATATTTACTAAGTAAATGAGTATATAAATAAATGTTAATTGTATGTAGATTCCTATAGAATGAGCATTCTAGAGGGAAAGAGACAGGCAATGGTAGAACAGTTTCATTAAGTGCTACAAAGTAAGTAAAACAGAACAATAATTGCCAAATGAATGAGTAAATTTAAAGCCTACATATAAGTAACTGAGAAGAAAAGCCTACATAAAAGAAAACTAAGCTATGGACTTTAAATATATTATAATATTTAATCTTTATAACAAATCAGAGACACTCTGTACAGCATTGAGACACTAAAATACAGAGGTTAAAAGATAAAAAATACAGGAGCCAAACTATCTGGTTCGAATTTTACTTCTTCCATGTATAACTGTGTGAACATAGGAAGTTTATATAAATTCTTTGTGTCCCAGTTTCTATAAGTTGTGAAACAGAAAAATTACTAGTAACCACCTTTTAGAGATGTTGCTAGGATTCAATGAACTTAAAGTATTCAAGTGCTTAATACATGATAAATGTTATCTATAACAATAAGAAAATTAGTCTGAATAGTTAGGCAAATTGCTAGCAATTATAAAACTATTTAAGTAGCAGCATAATACAAAAATGTTGGTCTTCATGAGCCCGTAATATCTAACCAAGTATGCAACTAAAATGTAACCGTAAGTAGAACCAAATGCTACAAGAATGTAAAATCAGGCACTTGATTGCTTCGTTCAGGGCTGTGGAACTAAGTGGGACCCAAAGATCAGAGGAGCCAGAACAGCCAGACAAATTTTGCTCAAGATTCTATCTGGCTTCCAATATGCTCAGCCTCTGCTCTCTGAGAATACTCAGGGAGCTAGGCCTTGTCACCAACCTATAATTTGGAAAGCCAATATCTTCATCCATAAATAAAGAAAGGAAGAGTATATTTTACCTTCCTTCATTTAAAAAAATCTCAGAAAAAATCCAAATCAATTTTTGGTTTGGGATTCTTGCAACAACCTTTATCAGATAGAACACAATCTACAAAAATAGAAGCAAAGGTACCCATAGTTCTCACCACTGGCTCCATTGCCTCCAGGCAAAGGACTTGGAGTAGTGCTAAAGAAACTAAACAAGCTCCATGTACCTGAGAAGTTTCTGCTCTCTGCTCAGTACCTGGCATATGAGTTTGCCATTTAAAAGAACTAAATTCCAAAATAACCTGATGTTACAGACAAAACAGGCCATTCTCTACATATCTTGTAAGCTTCTCAGTCACTGTCCCATTACTCTATTCCCATTTATATTAAAACTCCTCAAAATGAAGTCACTCCTTACCTCTTTCTTTCACAATCCCAATCGAATCTATCAGCAAGTCCCATATTGATATATGTTGAAAATAAAACCGTTTCTCATCAACACGGA
This sequence comes from Mus caroli, assembly GCF_978045245.1. Lineage (NCBI taxonomy): Eukaryota > Metazoa > Chordata > Mammalia > Rodentia > Muridae > Mus > Mus caroli. Next base: position 21,026,323 of record NW_028227260.1, read on the forward strand.
CTCTGGTAAGTCACCATTTTCTAACAAGACAAGAATTTCTGGGGGAGTTTTTCGGAGACAGGGCCTCATCTCACTATATAGCAAAGATTACCATGAATTTCTAATCCTCCTGGCTTCCATAGTCTTGAGTATTAGAATTACAGACATGTACAACCATGGCAGGCTTATGTGATGCTGGGATCCAACCCTAACTGACTCATGTTCCTCAAATTTTTTTCTTTTTTTGGTTTTTGGAGTCAGTGTAACCTTGAGTGTTCTAGAACTTGCTCTGCGGACCAAGCTGGCCTTGAACTCAGAGAAATTCACCTTCCTCTGCTTCCTGAGTGCTGGGATTAAAGGCATGAGCCACCACTGGCCTGAATGTTTCTCATTTTCTAAATATCAAGAACATCTAGAGAACCTGTTAAAATACAGAACCAAACATTATGGCATTCTGATGTAGTTCTCAATGTACATAGAACACATTAAAAGAACGTAAAGAGAAATTTTTACTCCTCACTTGAACTGGGAAAATACAAATACCAGGTGACTGTAGTAAAAAGTGAAAATGTATACAGAGCCACATTCAAATATACTAAAGAAAAAAGCAATATGGAATTATAAAATAGGTTTAAGTAACCCTCCGAAAGGAGGGAAAATGTAAACAGAGGCATATAGAACAGAGGAAAGATTAAGGATCATTCATTTTGGTACCATGCTTACCTAGCATACACAAAGTCCTGGGTTCAATCCCCAGTACTGAATAAAACCAAAAATGTTATCTCAGGTCTATAATCCAAGTTTAGGGGTTGGTAGCAGGTGGATCAGGAGTTCAAGGTCACTTTTAGCTACATAGCCAAGTTTGAAGTCAGTTGAGCTATGTAAGACCCCTTTCAAAAACTAAAACAGAGGCTGGCAAGATGATTCCCTCAAAGCCTGAAGCCCTGAGTTCAGTCCCTGGAATTTATGTAGAAAGGTAAAAGGAGAATCAACTCTACAAATGTGTTCTCTAACCTCCACATGCAAGCCCTCCCCCTGCCTACAAATCGAGCAACACACACACATACACATACATACACATACACATACTTAATTTAAAAATAAAATCTCATTTCATGTTTAAATGTAGACTGAAAGGAAAGGGATAAAGACTGGGGATAATTCAATGACAAAATGCTTGCCTGGCATTGTCTGGGATTGAGCTGCAGGGGAGAAAAAACTATATACAAAACTATATACACACAAGCATGCAGGGAGACACATGCAAGCACACATACAAACATGCACACACATACATGCAGGCACGAATGTACACACAGGGACTTATGCCCATGCTGGCATGCACACACACACACACACACACACACACACACAGGCATGAATACACACACACAGGCAAGCACAAGGACTCAGTACACACACCCAGATACACACAAACAAGCATGCATGCCTGTACATAAATAGTCATAAATAAGAGTTAATTTTGAAAGAGGGAGAAACAAAAAAAGAGGGTTGGTAAAGTTATTAAGCAGATTAAAGGTCCTTGTTCTGTCTGTAAGCCTAATGAGTTTGATCCCAAGGACCCACATAGTAGAGAGAATTGATGCCAACAAGTTGACCTTTGATGCCCACATGAACACCATGGCACATACATACACAAAAGCTCACACACAGAAAGGAGGGAAGAAGAAAGAAAGAAGAGGAAGCAGAGGGAGGTGGGAGGAAAGAAGGAATAGAACTAGATTTTTTAAAAAAGAATTCAGAAGGCGGTTTGATATTATATCCCTTTAGCAAAATTATATTAGCAGAGCCTATAACTTGCTTAACAACAAGTTCTTGGGCAGGTTTACAGAACATAGCATGAGTTTCCCATTGTGGATCAGGCCTTAAGTCCAATTAGAAAGCTGCTGGTTACCTCCATAGCATTCATGCTACTATTGAGCCAGTGAGCATGCCAGGCCAGTCCCGTAGCTCACAGGATTCACAGCTGGGTAAGAGTGTTGATGGTTTTTCTTTCCCAGCAGCCTACAAAAACACCTTCTGATACTATGAAAGTTACCTAGTATGAAGAATGCTTCCAGGACAGAACCTGCTTGAATTTTCCATATCCTGTGATCAAAGTGTATGGTGTCTTCAGCAACAGGATCTTACCAACAAGTTCTAGTGAATAACTAAGAACAATAACAATACTCTGTATTGATGTTTTGGAGGGGAGTGACCTCTATGACCACCTTCCCATATGGAGTATTTCACCCCTGGCATTGGGCTTTTTGATAATCTACAGCTTCTGAGATGGGCATTATCCTGGTATGTGAGGTAAATTAAATTAAGCTTGTCTGTGTGTATGGATGTACATATAACAGGAAGCTTATAAACTATTATTTATATGGCTTTTTCAAACATCTTTAGTGCTGGTTATCCCTCTACCTCCCCCACTTCACCCTCATATCTACTCCCCACTTAAACCTTTACCTCCATTATTTACCTTCCCTTCATTATACTACCTTCTAAATATTTCTAAATATCTATAGGCCCCTTCATCAGAGAAATTTCTTTATGTAGTGGATGATGTTTAATACAGTTTCTCACAACTGGTCAAAATGCAGAGAGTAAGTCACTGTGGAGTGCTCAGCTCTAAATGAGACATCTATATCACACCTCTCTCCCTGAAAGGCTCAGAGAACCTAAGAGAAGGGGGCAGGGGGTTGTAAGATAGGGATTAGCCAGGCAATGGTGGCTCACACCTTTGGTGGCACACTTGAGAAGCAGAAGTAGGGGGAATCTCCTGAGTCCAGGCCAGGCTGGACTGTAGAGTGAGTTTCAGGAAAGCCTGGTCTGTAGAGTGAGTTCCAGGACAGCCTAGGCTACAAAGAAACCCTGTCTTGGAAAAAAAATACAAGTTTATATCACACCCTTTTCCTTAAGGATCAGGAAACATTGTAGAAGAAGGGGCAGAAAAATTTTAAGAGTAGACTGTTGTGAAATAATATCTTCTGGACAGGTTGGAGTCATTGCACTCATAAACCCATAACAAATAGAGTTCTTAGCACAGCACAAAACTTGCATAAGATCAAACCGGTTAAAACTCCAGCATGGATGGGCTAGAGAGACACCTCAGCAGTTAAGAGCACTGATTGCTCTCTTCCAGAGGTCTTGAGTTCCATTCCCAGCATGGTGGTTCACAACCATCTGTAATGGAATCTGATGCCCTCTTCTGGAGTGTCTGAAGACAGTGACAGTATACTCACATATATAAAATAAAAAAATCTTAAAAAAAAAAAAAAAAAAAAAAAAACCTCCAGCATAGAGATGAGGTTCTACCCCCTAGCCGAGAAACTATTGGCAGTCAGTGGCTACAGAGGAAGAAAAGTCAGTTTTCTTTAGCCAAACCGGGGGGTGGGGGTGGGGGTCGTACCAACAAACTTAATTTAAACAAAAATATTTTCCTCCAAACAAAACAAACAAGGAATTCCATGCAAAGAAAAACTGGTACCATAAAACAGGTCAAAAGCTTGTAGTTAAAGAGATCACAGGCCTGGGTGATTAAGCTACTACAGTTGTTCTGCTCAGTGAACATAATGTGCCCATCAAATTACCATCTAAATAACCATGTTCATGCCTATAGAATATTACTGCTCTCAGCTTAGTAAAAGAAGTTTCTCTTGCTGATCATGTTGGTATATTCCTTTAATCTCAGTGTTTGGGAGGCAAACAAAGGCGGGTCTCTGGGGACAGCTTGGTCTACAGAATACTCAGGCCAGCCAAGGCTATATAGTGAGACCCTGTCTCAAATGTCTCAAAAAAGAAAAACAACAACAACAAAAAAACCAAACACCAAAAAACAACAATAACAATAAAAAACAAACAAACAAACAAAAAACCAGGAAAAAAGCCCTTCTCTTTCTAGTAGTATAAATGGTCGTAAGTGCAAACTTATAATCACAGGACAAAGAATAAATGATTTACTGTGTATAAATAGAACACAGCACTCCCTCCAAGGCTCATGAAACATCTTGGAAGAAACAGAAAAATGTAAAAACCTGAGGAAGGTGGGAGAGCAGTTTGGAACACAGAGTTCTGGGCATGACATGGCTGTTAAACTCTTGATTACCTGTAGATTTGCACAAGATTGTTCTTCTAACATTCTGTCCTGGAAAAGGTAGGGGCTCACAAAGCTCCAACCTTCCCTGGAGATATAAAAGCAAATCTTTAGTGGTTCAGCCACTGCTAAGTTGTTAGTAAGTAATCCTGATAAGGAGGCCTCCTTAAATCCAATGAGTTATTAAAAAAAGACATAAAAGTAGAAGAAAAGAGTTGGGAATAGGAAGGGGATCAGGAAGGGGTGAGAGGGTGAAAGAGGGTAATGGGGGGTGAGTATGATTAAAATACATATAGGTCTGGCTGCTGATATGGCTCAACAGGTAAAAGCACTTGCCATTTAAGACCCAAACTCAATCCCTGGAACCTGCATAAAAAAGTCAGATGCAGTGGTGTACATCTGTAAACCCCAGTACTCCTAAGGGAGAGGGGAGGTGAAAATAGATGGGAGGTGAAAACAAGAGAGCTGCCCACAAGTTCACAGATTAGCTAGCCTGGAGTAAGTGCAGCAGAAACAAGGGAGTTGCTTCAACAAGGCAGAATCAGAGAACTAACTCCTGAAAAGTTACCCTCTGACGTGCATATATATATATGTATATGTGTATACACACACACACACACACATTGAGTCAGAAACTGAGGTTGGGATCTATCTTGTTTTTTTTAATGGGTCTTTCAAATAATTGATACACACTAAAGTTTAAAGTGCACTGTTCTACAAAACATAGTGTTTAGCACAACTCTACTGCCTTACAAGAGAAATGAAATTATTCATTTTTTTTCTAAATTTGAGAACACTACTCTAGAAACAATTAATTTGAAATTCAAATTCATACTCAGAAAATCACTTAACCTCCACAGTTCCAGATTCTTATCATCAAAAATATCATAGTGGACACAGGGCCACAAGCCTCTTCCGGTCAGAAAAGCACCTGAGCAGCTGGGGCGCAGGGTCTGCTGACACTCGCCAACTGCCCACAACACCCGCCACAGGATCTTAAGACTTCTGGTGAGGGGAGCACAGCTTCTGCTCCAATCCAATTGCGCGCAGGACCTGAGACTGCATTAGTTAGGGAAGCAGAAACCGGCCTGAGTAGGGCCACAGGCCTCACCCGGCCGGATCAGCGCCAGGGTAGCGGGAGCGCAGGGTTGCCTGACACCCGCCAGCTACCCACGACCCCCGCCGCAGGATTTTGGGACTGCTGGTGAGTGGAACACAGCTTCTGCTCCAGTCCAATCACGCGGGACCTGAGACTGCTCTGGTTGGGGAGAGAGAAATCCAGCCCACACAGGGCCACAAGCCTCTTCCGGTCAGAAAAGCACCTGAGCAGCTGGGGCGCAGGGTCTGCTGACACTCGCCAACTGCCCACAACACCCGCCACAGGATCTTAAGACTTCTGGTGAGGGGAGCACAGCTTCTGCTCCAATCCAATTGCGCGGGACCTGAGACTGCATTAGTTAGGGAAGCAGAAACCGGCCTGAGTAGGGCCACAGGCCTCACCCGGCCGGATCAGCGCCAGGGTAGCGGGAGCGCAGGGTTGCCTGACACCCGCCAGCTACCCACGACCCCCGCCGCAGGATTTTGGGACTGCTGGTGAGTGGAACACAGCTTCTGCTCCAGTCCAATCACGCGGGACCTGAGACTGCTCTGGTTGGGGAGAGAGAAATCCGGCCCACACAGGGCCACAAGCCTCTTCCGGTCAGAAAAGCACCTGAGCAGCTGGGGCGCAGGGTCTGCTGACACTCGCCAACTGCCCACAACACCCGCCACAGGATCTTAAGACTTCTGGTGAGGGGAGCACAGCTTCTGCTCCAATCCAATTGCGCGGGACCTGAGACTGCATTAGTTAGGGAAGCAGAAACCAGCCTGAGTAGGGCCACAGGCCTCACCCGGCCGGATCAGCGCCAGGGTAGCGGGAGCGCAGGGTTGCCTGACACCCGCCAGCTACCCACGACCCCCGCCGCAAGATTTTGGGACTGCTGGTGAGTGGAACACAGCTTCTGCTCCAATCTTTAAATAGTGACAACTATAACAACTAACCCCAGAGATTACCAGATGGCGAAAGGTAAACGTAATAATCTTACTAACAGAAACCAAGACCAGTCACCATCATCAGAACCCAGCACCCCCACTTCACCCAGTCCAGGGCACCCCAACACACCGGAAAAGCTAGACACGGATTTAAAAGCATATCTCCTGATGATGATAGAGGACTTCAAGAAGGACGTTAATAACACACTTAAAGAAATGCAGGAGAACACTGCTAAAAAGGAAGAAGACAATAAAGAGAAAGCACAAAAATCCCTTAAAGAATTGCAGGAGAACACTGCTAAAGAGATACAAATCCTTAAAGAAAAACATGATAACATAATCAAACAGGTAGAAGTCCTTACAGAAAAACAGGAAAACACATCCAAACAGATGATGGAAATGAACAAAACCATACTAGACCTAAAAAGGGAAGTAGACACAATAAAGAAAACCCAAAATGAGGCAACACTGGAGATAGAAACCCTAGGAAAGAAATCTGGAACCATAGATGCAAGCATCAGCAACAGAATACAAGAGATGGAAGAGAGAATCTCAGGTGCAGAAGATTCCATAGAGAACATCGGCACAACAATCAAGGAAAATGGAAAATGCAAAAAGATCCTAACTCAAAACATCCAAGAAATACAGGACATAATGAGAAGACCAAACCTACGGATAATAGGAGTGGATGAGAATGAAGATTTTCAACTCAAAGGACCAGCAAACATCTTCAACAAAATTATAGAAGAAAACTTCCCAAATCTAAAGAAAGAGATGCCCATGAACATACAAGAAGCCTACAGAACTCCAAATAGACTGGATCAGAAAAGAAATACCTCCCGACACATAATAATCAGAGCAACAAATGCTCTAAATAAAGATAGACTACTAAAAGCAGTAAGAGAAAAAGGCCAAGTAACATATAAAGGCAAGCCTATCAGAATTACACCAGATTTTTCACCAGAGACTATGAAAGCCAGAAGATCCTGGACAGATGTTATACAGACACTAAAAGAACACAAATTCCAGCCCAGGCTACTATACCCAGCCAAACTCTCAATTAACATAGATGGAGAAACCAAAGTATTCCACGACAAAACCAAATTCACACATTATCTCTCCACGAATCCAGCCCTTCAAAGGATAATAACAGAAAAAAACCAATACAAGGACAGGAACCACGCCCTAGAATCAACAAGAAGGTAATCCCTCAACAAACCTAAAAGAAGACAGCCACAAGAACAAAATGCCAACTTTAACATCAAAAATAACAGGAAACACCAATTTCTTTTCCTTAATATCTCTTAATATCAATGGACTCAACTCCCCGATAAAAAGACATAGACTAACAAACTGGCTACACAAACAAGACCCAACATTTTGCTGCTTACAGGAAACTCATCTCAGAGAAAAGGATAGACACTACCTCAGAATGAAAGGCTGGAAAACAATTCTCCAAGCAAATGGCATGAAGAAACAAGCTGGAGTAGCCATTCTAATATCTGATAAGATTGACTTCCAACCCAAAGTCATTAAAAAAGACAGGGAGGGACACTTCATACTCATCAAAGGTAAAATCCTCCAAGAGGAACTATCAATCCTGAATATCTATGCTCCAAATACAAAGGCAGCCACATTCATTAAAGAAACTTTAGTAAATCTCAAAGCACACATTGCACCTCATACAATAATAGTGGGAGACTTCAACACACCACTTTCACCAATGGACAGATCATGGAAACAGAAACTAAACAGGGACACAGTGAAACTAAGAGAAATTATGAATCAAATGGATCTGGCAGATATCTACAGAACATTCTATCCTAAAACAAAAGGATATACCTTCTTCTCAGCACCTCATGGTACCTTCTCCAAAATTGACCACATAATTGGTCACAAAACAGGCCTCAACAGATATAAAAATATTGAAATTGTCCCATGCATCCTATCAGATCACCATGGACTAAGGCTGATCTTCAATAACAAAATAAATAATAGAAAGCCAACCTTCACGTGGAAACTGAACAACACTCTTCTCAATGATACCTTGGTCAAGGAAGGAATAAAGAAAGAAATTAAGGACTTTTTAGAGTTCAATGAAAATGAAGCCACAACATACCCAAACTTATGGGACGCAATGAAAGCATTTTTAAGAGGAAAACTCATAGCTCTGAGTGCCTCCAAAAGGAAACTAGAGAGAGCACACATTAGCAGCTTGACAACACACCTAAAAGCACTAGAACAAAAGGAAGCAAATTCACCCAAGAGGAGTAGACGGCAGGAAATAATCAAACTCAGGGGTGAAATCAACCAAGTGGAAACAAGAAAAACTATTCAAAGAATCAACCAATCAAGGAGCTGGTTCTTTGAGAAAATCAACAAGATAGATAAACCCTTAGCCAGACTCACTAGAGGGCGCAGGGAAAGCATCCTAATTAACAAAATCAGAAATGAAAAAGGAGACATAACAACAGACCCTGAAGACATCCAAAACACCATCAGATCCTTCTACCAAAGGCTATACTCAACAAAACTGGAGAACCTGGATGAAATGGACAAGTTCCTAGACAGATATCAGGTACCAAAGTTGAATCAAGATCAGGTTAATGATCTAAACAGCCCTATATCCCCCAAAGAAATAGAAGCAGTCATTAATAGTCTCCCAACTAAAAAAAGCCCAGGACCAGATGGGTTTAGTGCAGAGTTCTATCAGACCTTCAAAGAAGATCTAATCCCAGTTCTTCACAAACTATTCCACAAAATAGAAACAGAAGGTACTCTACCCAACTCATTCTATGAAGCCACAATTACTCTGATACCTAAACCACAAAAAGACCCAACAAAGATAGAAAACTTCAGACCAATATCCCTTATGAATATTGATGCAAAAATCCTCAATAAAGTTCTTGCTAACCGAATCCAAGAACACATCAAAACAATCATCCATCCTGACCAAGTAGGTTTCATCCCAGGGATGCAGGGATGGTTCAATATACGGAAATCCATCAACGTAATCCAGTATATAAACAAACTCAAAGATAAAAACCACATGGTCATCTCCTTAGATGCGGAAAAAGCATTTGACAAGATCCAACACCCATTCATGATAAAAGTCTTGGAAAGATCAGGAATTCAAGGCCCATACCTAAACATGATAAAAGCAATCTACAGCAAACCAGTAGCCAACATCAAAGTAAATGGTGAGAAGCTTGAAGCAATCCCTCTAAAATCAGGGACTAGACAAGGCTGTCCACTTTCTCCATACCTATTCAACATTGTACTTGAAGTCCTAGCCAGAGCAATTCGACAACAAAAGGAGATCAAAGGGATACAAATTGGAAAAGAGGAAGTCAAAATATCACTTTTTGCAGATGATATGATAGTATATATAAGTGACCCTAAAAATTCCACCAGAGAACTCCTAAGCCTGATAAACAGCTTCGGTGAAGTAGCTGGATATAAAATTAACTCAAACAAATCAATGGCCTTTCTCTACACAAAGAATAAACAGGCTGAGAAAGAAATTAGGGAAACAACACCCTTCTCAATAGTCACAAATAATATAAAATATCTTGGCGTGACTCTAACTAAGGAAGTGAAAGATCTGTATAATAAAAACTTCAAGTCTCTGAAGAAAGAAATTATAGAAGATCTCAGAAGATGGAAAGATCTCCCATGCTCATGGATTGGCAGGATCAACATTGTAAAAATGGCTATCTTGCCAAAAGCAATCTACAGATTCAATGCAATCCCCATCAAAATTCCAAATCAATTCTTCAACGAATTAGAAAGAGCAATCTGCAAATTCATCTGGAATAACAAAAAACCTAGGATAGCAAAAACTCTCCTCAAGGATAAAAGAACCTCTGGTGGAATCACCATGCCGGACCTAAAGCTCTACTACAGAGCAATTGTGATAAAAACTGCATGGTACTGGTATAGTGACAGACAAATAGACCAATGGAATAGAATTGAAGACCCAGAAATGAACCCACACACCTATGGTCACTTGATCTTCGACAAGGGAGCTAAAAACATCCAGTGGAAGAAAGACAGCATTTTCAACAAATGGTGCTGGCACAACTGGTTGTTAACATGTAGAAGAATGCGAATCGATCCATTCCTATCTCCTTGTACTAAGGTCAAGTCTAAGTGGATCAAGGAACTTCACATAAAACCAGAGACACTGAAACTTATAGAGGAGAAAGTGGGGAAAAGCCTTGAAGATATGGGCACAGGGGAAAAATTCCTGAATAGAACAGTAATGGCTTGTGCTGTAAGATCGAGAATTGACAAGTGGGACCTCATGAAACTACAAAGCTTCTGCAAGGCTAAAGACACCATCAATAAGACAAAAAAACCACCAACAGATTGGGAAAGGATCTTCACCTATCCTAAATCAGATAAGGGACTAATATCCAATATATATAAAGAACTCAAGAAGGTGGACTCCAGAAAGTCAAATAACCCCATTAAAAAATGGGGCTCAGAACTGAACAAAGAATTCTCACCTGAGGAATACCGAATGGCAGAGAAGCACCTGAAAAAATGTTCAACATCCTTAATCATCAGGGAAATGCAAATCAAAACAACCCTGAGATTCCACCTCACACCAGTCAGAATGGCTAAGATCAAAAATTCAGGTGACAGCAGATGCTGGCGAGGATGTGGAGAAAGAGGAACACTCCTCCATTGTTGGTGGGATTGCAAGCTTGTACAACCACTCTGGAAATCAGTCTGGAGGTTCCTCAGAAAATTGGACATAGTACTACCGGAGGATCCAGCAATACCTCTCCTGGGCATATATCCAGAAGATGTCCCAACCGGTAAAAAGGACACATGCTCCACTATGTTCATAGCAGCCCTATTTATAATAGCCAGAAGCTGGAAAGAACCCAGATGTCCCTCAACAGAGGAATGGATACAGAAATTATGGTACATTTACACAATGGAGTACTACTCAGCTATTAAAAAGAATGAATTTTTGAAATTCCTAGCCAAATGGATGGACCTGGAGGGCATCATCTTGAGTGAAGTAACACAATCACAAAAGAACTCACACAATATGTATTCATTGATAAGTGGATATTAGCCCAAAACTTAGGATACCCAAGATATAAGATACAATTTGCTAAACGCATGAAACTCAAGAAGAATGAAGACCAAAGTGTGGACACTGTGCACCTTCTTAGAATTGGGAACAAAACACCCAGGGAAGGAGCTACAGAGACAAAGTTCGTAGCTGTGATGAAAGGATGGACCATTTAGAGACTGCTGTATCCAAGGATCCGTCCCATAATCAGCTTCTAAACGCTGACACCATTGCATACACTAGCAAGATTTTGCTGAAAGGACCCAAATATAGCTGTCTCTTGTGAGACGATGCCGGGGCCTAGCAAACACAGGAGTGGATGTTCACAGTCAGCTATTGGATGTATCACAGGGCTCCCAATGGAGAAGCTAGAGAAAGTACCCAAGGAGCTAAAGGGATCTGCAACCCTATTGTTGGAACAACATGATGTACTAACCGGAACCCTGGAGCTCTTGTCTCTAGCTGCATATGTATCGAAAGATGGCCTAGCCGGCCATCAATGGAAAGAGAGGCCCATTGGACTTGCAAACTCTATATGCCCCAATATAGGGGAAAGCCAGGGCCAAAAGAATGGGAATGGGTGGGTAGGGAAGTGGGGGGCGCTATGGGGGACTTTTGGGATAGTATTGGAAATGTAATTGAGGAAATTATGTAATAAAAAAAAAAAAATGAAAAAAAAAAAAAAAAAAAAAAAACAATAAAACTCAAAAAAAAAAAAAAAAAAAAAAAAAAAAAAAAATATCATAGTGGTCTTCCTTACTATAACCACTCCAGGTAGCAACTTATTATGTACCATAATCCCTAACTGAACTTCAAAAGTCTATAATCTTTGGACATTTGTGGATATGAAATCTGTAGCATTTGGGCTGGAGAGATGACTCAGTGGTGAAAGAGTGCTTTGCATGTTCGAGGACTTTAGTACACAGATCCTAGCACCTGGGTAAAAAGTGAGTGTAGCAGTAATCCCAGTCCTGGGAGGGGCAAAGGCAAGAAGATCACTGGGAATTGCTAGCCACCATTTTAACTCAAGGTTCAGTGATAAATCATCTCAAGAAAATAAAACAGAGTGATACAACAAAACAATTAATGTCCTCCTCTGGCCTTGGTGGGCTCACAAACATATGCTCATATGCATATACATACAAGCATATACATACTCATACAACATATACACACTGGGTCTACGTGGTTAACTATTGGAAGCAATCATGAAAACTCCACAATATTTAGTAATTTCCAATTGACCTAAAGTAAAAACTTAAGAGTACAGTGAGTATGTTGAGCTAGGAGTGTACTGAGTAAGCAAGAACAGCCAGCCGCGTACTAAGGATCTGGTTTTCAGCTAGGTTCCTTGTTCTCTGGCAGCCCACAGAAAGAAGCAGAAGAAAATTTAAAAACTGAATGCTTCCATGAAACTTGTGCTAGAATGTACAAACAAAAGCAGAATATACCTTAGAAATGTGATTAAAGACATATCGGACCCATAAACTCATAAAACATTTGTAAGTTTAAAAATTCTTAAAGTTTCAGTAGTTTTATCATTGTAAATGTCAAATATCTACTGTACAAAAACATGTCCACCAGTCATGGTTTTCTTTTTGTTTTAACCAATAATCACATCAGAATAAAAAAACCTTCCCAGAATCCCCAAGTTTTACCGCCTCACATTGTTTGTAAGAAAGTACAAATAATGTAAGTATACAACCATAAAGGGAATGGCCAAGTAACTGGTGATAAACATATAGATAAGAAGGTATCAAAAACATGCTGTAGGTCGGCCAGGGAGGGCTCTACCAGAGCAGGTGGGGGAGCCATCTTGGGTCCCGGGTCCCTCAGAGACTAGTCTGCACAGGTGAGAGTGCACACTACAGAAGCAACACAGCTTCTGGGACAGACCACATTTCAGGCTCCAGACATCCGGGCACCTTCCCTGCCAGAGGAGAGGTGTCCGCCCGGGAGGGCTCTGCCAGAGCAGGTGAGGGAGCCATCCTGGGTCCAGGAACCCTCAGAGACTAGTCTGTGCAGGTGAGCGTGCAGACTGCAGAGGCAACACATCTCCTGGGACAGGCCCTGTTTCGGGCCTTCATCTTCTGCCAGGAGGCAGGTCCTAACGCCAGATATCTGTGTACCTTCCCTGCAAGAGGAGAGCTTGCCTGCAGAGAGTACTCTGACCACTGAGACTCAAGAGAGAGCTAGTCTCCCAGGTCTGCTGATAGAGGCTAACAGAATCACAGGAGGAACAAGCTCCAAACAGAGACAACTATAACAACTAACTCCAGAGATTACCAGATGGCGAAAGGCAAACGTAAGAATCTTACTAACAGAAAAGAGACCACTCACCATCATCAGAACCCAGCACTCCCACCTCAGCCAGTCCTAGATACCCCAACACACCCGAAAAGCAAGACTCAGATTTAAAATCATATCTCATGATGATAGTAGAGGACATCAAGAAAGACTTTAATAACTCACTTAAAGAAATACAGGAGGGGGGCCTAGCAAACACAGGAGTGGATGCTCACAGTCAGCTATTGGATGTATCACAGGGCTCCCAATGGAGAAGCTAGAGAAAGTACCCAAGGAGCTAAAGGGATCTGCAACCCTATTGTCGGAACAACATGATGTACTAACCAGAACCCCGGAGCTCTTGTCTCTAGCTGCATATGTATCGAAAGATGGCCTAGTCGGCCATCAATGGAAAGAGAGGCCCATTGGACTTGCAAACTTTATATGCCCCAATATAGGGGAATGCCAGGGCCAAAAGAATGGGAATGGGTGGGTAGGGAAGTGGGGGGCGCTATGGGGGACTTTTGAGATAGCATTGGAAATGTAATTGAGGAAAATATGTAATAAAAATATTAAAAATTAAAAAAATAATAATAACTATAACCAAAAAAAAAAAGAAATACAGGAGGACACTGCTAAAGAGTTACAAGTCCTTAAAGAAATATAGGAAAACACAACCAAACAGGTGATGGAATTGAACAAAACCATCCAAGACCTAAAAAGGGAAGTAGAAACAATAAAGAAAACCCAAAGTGAGACAACTCTGGAGATGGAAACCCTAGGAAAGAAATCTGGAACCATAGATGCGAGCATCAGCAACAAAATACAAGAGATGGGAGAGAGAATCTCAGGTGCAGAAGATTCCATAGAGAACATCGGCACAACAATCAAAGAAAATACAAAACGCAAAAGGATCCTAACTCAAAACATCCAGGAAATCCAGGACACAATGAGAAGACCAAACCTACGGATAATAGGAGTTGATGAGACGGAAGATTTTCAACTTAAAGGGCCAGCAAAGGGCAGGATCAACATTGTAAAGATGGCTATCTTGCCAAAAGCAATCTACAGATTCAATGCAATCCCCATCAAAATTCCAACTGAAGATTTTCAACTTAAGGGGCTAACAAATATCTTCAACAAAATTATAGAAGAAAACTTCCCAAACCTAAAGAAAGAGATGCCCATGAACATACAAGAAGCCTACAGAACTCCAAATAGACTGGACCAGATAAGAAATTCCTCCTGACACATAATAATCAGAACAATAAATACACTAAATAAATAAAGATATAATATTAAAAGCAGTAAGGGAAAAAGGTCAAGTGACATATAAAAGCAGGTCTATTAGAATTACAAAAGAATTCTCACCAGAGACTATGAAAGCCAGAAGATCCTGGACAGATGTTATGCAGACAATAAGAGAACACAAATGCCAGCCCAGGCTACTATACCCAACAGAACTCTCAATTACCATAGATGGAGAAACCAAAGTATTCCATGATAAAACCAAATTCACACAATATCTTTCCACAAATCCAGACCTTCAAAGGATAATAAAGGGAAAATACCAACACAAGGACTGAAATTACACACTAGAAAAAGCAAGAAATTAATCCTTAAACAAATCTAAAAAAGACAGCTGCAAGAACAGAATCCCAACTTTAAGAACAGGAAGCAATAATTACTTTTCTTTAATTTCTCTTAACATCAATGGACTCAATTCCCCAATAAAAAGACATAGACTGGCTACACAAACAGGACCCAACATTTGGTTGCTTACAAGAAACCCACCTCAGGGAAAAGGACAGACACTACTCAGAGTGAAAGGCTGGAAAACCATTTTCCTAGCAAATGGTCCAAAGAAACAAGCTGGAGTAGCCATTCTAATATCGAATAAAATTGACTTCCAACCCAAAGTTATCAAAAAAGACAAGGAGGGGCACTTCATACTCATCGAAGGTAAAATCTACCAAGATGAACTCTCAATTCTGAATATGCTCCAATTACAAGGGCAGCGACATTCATTAAAGACACGTTAGTAAAGCTCAAAGCACACATTGCACCTCACACAATAATAGTGGGAGACTTCAACACCCCACTCTCACCAATGGACAGATCCTGGAAATAGAAACTAAACACATGGGCACTACCAGAAGTTATGAAACAAATGGATTTAATTGATATCTACAGAACATTTTATCCTAAAACTAAAGGATATACCTTCTTCTCAGCGCAACATGGTACCTCCTCCAAAATTGACCATATAATTGGTCACAAAACAGGCCTCAACAGATACAAAAATATTGAAATTGTCCCATGCATTCTATCTGATCACCACGAACTAAGGCTGATCTTCAATAACAACATAAATAATAGAAAGCCAACATTCACGTGGTAACTGAACAACACTCTACTCAATGATTCCTTGGTCAAGGAAGGAATAAAGAAAGAAATTAAGGACTTTTTAGAGTTCAATGAAAATGAAGCCACAACATACCCAAACTTATGGGACACAATGAAGGTAGTCCTAAGAGGAAAATTCATAGCCCTGGGTGCCTCCAAAAAGAAACTAGAGAGAGCATACACTAGAAGCCTGACAGCACACCTAGAAGCTCTAGAACTAAAGGAAGCAAACTCACTCAAGAGGAGTAGACGGCAGGAAATAATCAAATTCAGGGCTGAAATCAACCAAGTGGAAACAAAAAGAACTATTCAAAGAATCAACCAAACCAGGAGCTGGTTCTTTGAGAAAATCAACAAGATAGAAAAACCCTTAGCCAGACTCACTAGAGGGAAAGGGACAGTATCCTAATTAACAAAATCAAAAATGAAAAAGGAGACATAACAACAGAACCTGAGGAAATCCAAAACATCGTCAGATCCTACTACAAAAGGCTATACTCAACAAAACTAGAAAACCTGGATGAAATGGACAACTTCTTAGACAGATACCAGGTACCAAAGCTAAATCAGGACCAGATTAACGATATAAACAGTCCCATTTCCCCTAAAGAAATAGAAGCAGTCATCAATAGTCTCCCACCCAAAAAAAGCCCAAGTCCAGATGGGTTTACTGCAGAGTTCTTTCAGACCTTCAAAGAAGACCTAATTCCAACTCTTCACAAACTATTCCACAAAATAGAAACAGAAGGTACTCTACTCAATTCATTCTATGAAGCCACAATTACTCTGATACCTAAACCACAGAAAGATCCAACAAAGAGAACTTCAGACCAATTTCCCTTATGAATATTGATGCAAAAATACTCAATGAAATTCTCGATAACCGAATCCAAGAACACATCAAAACAATCATCCATCCTAACCAAGTAGGCTTCATCCCAGAGATGCAGGGATGGTTTAATATATGGAAATCCATCAACGTAATCCACTATATAAACAAACTATAAGACAAAAACCACATGATCATCTCATTATATTTGGAGAAAGCATTTGACAAAATCCAACACCCCTTCATGATAAAAGTTTTGGAAAGATCAGGAATTCAAGGCCCATACCTAAACATAATAAAAGCAATCTACAGCAAACCAGTAGCCAACATCAAAGTAAATGGTGAGAAGCTTGAAGCAATCCCACTAAAATCAGGGACTAGATTAGGCTGTCCACTCTCCCCATACCTATTCAACATTGTACTTGAAGTCCTAGCCAGAGCAATTCGACAACAAAAGGAGATCAAGGGGATACAAATTGGAAAGGAAGAAGTCAAAATATCACTATTTGCAGATGATATGATAGTATATATAAATGACCCCAAAAATTCCACCAGAGAACTCCTAAACCTGATAAACAGCTTCAGTGCAGTAGCTGGATATAAAATTAACTCAAATACATCAATGGCCTTTCTCTACACAAAGAATAAACAGGCTGAGAAAGAAATTAGGGAAACAACAACCTTCTCAATAGTCACAAATAATATAAAATATCTTGGCGTGACTCTAACTAAGGAAGTGAAAGATCTGTATAATAAAAACTTCAAGTCTCTGAAGAAAGAAATTATAGAAGATCTCAGAAGATGGAAAGATCTCCCATGCTCATGGATTGGCAGGATTAATATAGTAAAAATGGCTATCCTGCCGAAAGCAATCTACAGATTCAATGCAATCCCCATCAAAATTCCAACCCAATTCTTCACTGAGATAGAAAGGGCAATTTGCAAATTCATCTGGAAAAATAAAAAACCTAGGATAGCAAAGACTATTCTCAACAATAAAAGAACCTCTGGTGGAATCACCATGCCTGACATTAAGCTGTACTACAGAGCAATCATAATAAAAACTGCATGGTTACTGGTATAGCGACAGCCATGTAGACCAATGGAATAGAATTGAAGACCCAGAAATGAATCCACACACCTATGGTCACTTGAACTTTGACAAGGGAGCTAAAACCATCCAGTGGAAAAAAGACAGCATTTTCAACAAATGGTGCAGGCACAACTGGTAGTTATCATGAAGAATTCGAATTGATCCATTCTTATCTTCTTGGACAAAGCTCAAGTATAAGTGGATCAAAGACCTCCACATAAGACCAGAGACACTGAAATTAATAGAGGAGAAAGTGGGGAAAAGCCTCAAAGATATGGGCAAAGGGGAAAAAATCCTAAACAGAACAGCAATGGCTTGTACTGTAAGATCCAGAATTGACAAATGGGACCCAAAAGACACTGTCAATTAGACAAAAAGGCCACCAACAGATTGGGAAAGGATCTTTACCTATCCTAAATCAGATAGGGGACTAATATCCAATATATATAAAGAACTCAAGAAGGTGGACTCCAGAAAATCAAATAATCCCATTTAAAAATGGGGTTTAGAGCTAAACAAAGAATTCTCACCTGAGGAATACCGAATGGCTGAGAAGCACCTGAAAAATTGTTCAGCATCCTTAATCATCAGGGAAATGCAAATCAAAACAACCCTGAGATTCTACCTTATACCAGTCAGAATGACTACTATCAAAAATTCAGGTGACAGCAGATTCTGGCAAGGATGTGGAGAAAGAGGAACACTCCTCCACTGCTGGTGGGATTGCAAGCTTGTACAACTGACTCTGGAAGTAAATCTGGAGTTTCCTCAGAAAACTGGACATAATACTACAGGAAGATTCAGCAATACCTCTCCTGGGCATATACCCAGATGTTTCAACTGGTAATATGGACACATGCTCCACTATGTTCATAGCAGCCTTATTTATAATAGCCAGAAGCTGGAAAGAACCCAGATGTCCCTCAACAGAAGAATGGATACAGAAAATGTGGTACATTTACACAATGGAGTACTACTTAGCTCTTAAAAACAATCGATTTATGAAATTCTTGGACAAATGGATGGATCTGGAGGATATCATCCTTAGTGAGGTAACCCAATCACAAAAGAAGACATTAGATATGCACTCACTGATAAGTGGATATTAGCCCAGAAACATAGAACACCCAAGATACAATTTGCAAAACACAAGAAAATCAAGAAGAGGGAAGACTAATGGGTGGATACTTGATTCCTCCTTAGAATAGGGAACAAAATACCCATGAAAGGAGTTACAAAGTTTGGAGCTAAGAAGAAAGGATGGACCATCCAGAGACTACCCCACCTGGGGATCCATCCCATAATCACCCACCAAACCCAGACACTATTGCATATGCCAGAAAGATTTTGCTGACGGGACCCTGTTATAGCTGTCTCGTATGAGGCTATGCCAGTGCCTGGCAAATATAGAAGTGGATGCTCACAGTCATCTATAAGATGGAACACAGGGCCCCCAATGGAGAAGCTAGAGAAAGCACCCAAGGAGCTGAAGGGGTCTGCAACCCTATAAGTGGAACAACAATATGAACTAACCAGTACCCCCAGAGCTCGTATCTCTAGCTGCATATGTAGCAGAAGATGGCCTAATCAGCCATCACTGGGAAGAGAGGCCCCTTGGTATTGCAAACTTTATATGCCCCAGTACAGGAGAATGCCAGGGCCAAGAAGTGGGAGTGGGTGGGTAGGGTAGCAGGGCGGGGGGTGGGGGGGTGGGGAGGGTATAGGGAACTTTTGGGATATCATTTGAAATGTATATTAAGAAAACATCTAATAAACAAAAAGAAAAAAAACATCTTGTAGATGACTATCTAACCTGGCAAATATGCATATTAAAATGCTAGGTATGGATTGAGGGAGATCACACAATAATATTTATGATATAATCCCAACCTATAAAAACATATGTTATAAGTCAAAGGACAAGAGTTAATACAGCAGCAGCAAAAAAATTAACAGTGAATTGTATCCAACAGATTCATAGATGACTTTTTTATTTCCTTCTATTATTCTTTTTTTTTTTTTTGTATTTTCTATAATGGACATGTCTCACCTATATAATAAGAAAAAAAATCTTTTTTTTTTTCTTGCATAGGCCAGCCTTGACTTTGCAATCCCCCTTTCTCAGTCTCCAAAGTAACTGTAATTACTGGCCTATGCCCTAAAGCCCATTTAAAAAAATTCTTTTAAAAATCTGGGTTGGTCCCAGCACTTGGGAGGCAGAGGCAGGGGAATTTCTGAGTTCAAGGCCAGCCTGGTCTACAGAGTGAGTTCCAGGACAGCCAGGGTTGTACAGAGAAACTCTGTCTCAAAAACCCAAAAAACAAAACAAAACAAAAAAAATCTGGGTTGGGCCGATGAGATACCTCACTAGGTGGTACTTGTCACCAAGCCTGACAACCTGAGTTTATTCCTGGTCTTACATGGTGCAAGGAGAAAATTGACTCCTCCAAGTTGTCTTGTGATCTCCACATTCATAACATGCTATGTACGCACAAGTGCCACCCCCCCACACACACACACACTCTAAAATCTAACTTTCAGGAACTAGGGTGATGGCTCAGCTTGCTATGAAAGTAAGAGGTCCTGAGTTCAAATCCCCAAAACTACCATAAAACTGATCATGGCCATAAGTGCTTACAACCCTAGCAATGAGGGCAAACAGACAAATGGATCTCTGGAGCTTGCTAGCCAGCTAGCCTAACCCAAGCTCCAGGTTTGGCATGAAAGATAAGGTGGAGAGCAGTAACGAAAGCTCCTCAAGCGTATGTGCACACATGGATGCATATACACATACTCACAGGAGTGTGCTCTCCCACAAGTGTAACTTTTAGGCTGGGGAGAAGGCTCAGTGAGTAAAGTGTTTACTAGGCAAACATGAGGACTTTAGTTTAATCTCCAGAACATATATAAGAAA
The DNA here is from genome assembly GCF_978045245.1 of Mus caroli. Classification (NCBI taxonomy): domain Eukaryota; kingdom Metazoa; phylum Chordata; class Mammalia; order Rodentia; family Muridae; genus Mus; species Mus caroli. Next base: position 21,047,052 of record NW_028227260.1, read on the forward strand.
GACTCAAGTCCATATAATCCCAGTGGTAGGGAGAGAGAAACAGGAAAATCCCTGCAGCTATCTGGCCCACCTGCCTAGGCTACTTATAAAGTACCAGGCCACTGGGAGACCCTAGCTCAAAAAAAACAAAAAAAACAAAAAAAAAAAAAAACAAAACAAAAAAAAAAACCCAAGATGGCTGGTTCCTGAGGACTGAAGCCTGAGGCTGACCTCTGGCTTCCATACATGTGTACACACCCGGATACAGAAACCCGCAGAAGTAGAAGAAAAATTTGAACTTTCAGACTTGGTTACAGACAAAATAATTTATGGAATGTCAGTTATGGAGTCTGACACAGGGTAAGAAGTTAGGAAACATTCATTCTTGTTGTGTTTTCAGATTTCTACACTGTGAGCAAAAGCCCTTTTAAAGAGATATCATACACACTTCCAAACTAAGGGCCATAGTGAAATAGGTTTTTTCATTATGACTTGCTCATTTATTCAACACTGTACTAAATATCTACTGCATATTTAGCACTAGAAATACTAAAAAGTAAAAGAAAAGGTATCTCTACCTCTAGGAAGTAACAGACATGTGCGCAACTATAAGATCAAATCATTTTTTTTTGATATTTTGAGGCAAGAGCTTACCACTGAGTTATACCCCAAGTTCTTTACATTATTATTATTATTATTATTATTATTGAGACAGAATCGTGCTAAGTTGCCATGCTGGCCTTGAACTGGCTCAGGCAGGCCTTGAACATGAGACCCACTGACCCCACCCTTACTTTGTTTTTGAGTATAACAGGAACAGCTCCTTTAAAAATTGACAACTTATATTGACATTCTAGAACTTATATAGTAAGAGAATGGTCCCGAATACTGTTTTTTTATTAAACTCCAGTATACAAATTCCCTCAGTAATAAGATAATATTTTAATTTTTATTATATACACTAATCTCACTGGAAACCTGGGTGACAGACAGGTGCATTTGTCCTGTTGTTTTACCCTACGTCTTTTAATTTTAATGTAGTTAGACAGTCCTGCAGACAGCACAGAAATATAATATTTTTCTGGTTCTGCATCCATTTATAGAATGCAAGTAAACTGCTTTACAGCTATGAAAGAGGTATTGATTTGTAAGTGAGGCTCACAGAAGCAAAAGCAACTTGGCCAAGGCCACTGATAGTAAGTTACAAAGAAATCCATGTTCTTAGACTCAGATAACTCAAAAATGCAGTGCTGCCTCCCCCAAAGCCAGGATATGAGGGAAAACACAACCATACAACTGATAATTTCTTTGTAGCTAGAACGCAGCTACAAAATCAAATATGTATGCATATATATATATATATATATATATATTCATGTACACACACAAAGTACAATAAATATACATAGGGAAACAGAGAGAAACCAGAGACCACTGTCAGCTAGGACCTAGTTGTTTGGCGAGGAGCAACAGAAAAACCTAGGTTTGTAAATTGACAGAGGGGCTAGTTTCTGAGCAGTAGGTAGAAAACGGGGAGGAGAGAGCAAGTGAAAACAACACACCTGGCCAACGCACCCTGACCAGCCTGGCCTGCCCTTCTTACCTGCCGTGAAACCAGTCCTGGCACATGTCACACTCGATCATGAAGCGGGTCACATCATAAGGCAGTCGACAGAGGCAATACACAGGCACCGAGGCCATCTTCACAGGGGGTTGGATCGTTTTGCGCCGTGCCAGTTTTGAAGCTTTACTGGGTCTGAAGGCAGCAACAAGCGCCTTCTCTAGACGATGGCTAGACACAAACAACACTTCTTTACCAAGTGACTCCTCCGGCCCCGGGTTTCCAAATCGTTCCGTGTCTCCGCCCCCACCCCACCCCCTGGGTACCAACCTCCAGTTCTGAAAAAGGGAGTAACCGAGCCAGGACTCAACACAGCTGGTGAGAGTGCAGGAGTTAAGTGGAGAAAGTCCACCCACCCTTCAGGATTTCTTTCACTTGGAAAGAACAGCAAGAACGTTCTGCTATCTGCTCTGCCCTGCCTTCCAAACGCCTCCCCCAGACCCCTACCTTCTTTGGCCCTGAAGTCAGTGACAACTTCTTTCCGGGTTTCATGTAAATATCTGAAAGCTTTCGGGAAGCTTCTTTAATCCCTCACTGAACCCCCTCTCTTCACTGCCCTCTTGCTTCCCAGGACTCTCAGCTCCCTTTATTATGACGCAAACCGCGGCATAAAGGATGAAGCTGGGAAGAGGGAAGCTGAGGGAGAGACCAGAGACCCTGTCTAGCCCCCCAAAATAGGAAGAAGCAGAGATGCGGAAATCCCTGAAGGTCTCCGCAGGTTATTCCGAATTACGCCCCCCCACCCCACCCCCCCAAAGCCTTCGGGAACAAGACAAACAAGACTAGGCACCCAACTCAAATCACAGTCCTGGGATCGCGTTGGGAGAGTAGTTTAAATGATCCTTTTCGTCATTCTCAGTATCATTCCCTCCTGAGCAGTAAGGAGTCTCATTCTGCTCCAAAATGAAATAAACCGCAATTTCGTCCTCCACTCCAAAGCTGACAGGGAGCTCATCTCCCCCCTGACACTGAAAAGGATCTCTTCGAAGCCCCAGGAAACCCACTAGAATCTCCTCGCCGCCGCGAAACTAAGCGAAGAATTTGTTTTCCCTTCCACAGCTCCAAATGGCAGGCATTGCCTTGCAATCCCCTCCGACCGCCGAGGGTTCGGCTGGACCCCTCACCTGACAGACGTCTCGTCTTAAATTAGAACGCAGCTTGCTTGCAGCCCCCAAAACTTACGAGGAGCTCTCTACGCCTCCCCCCACACACACTGACAGGAACCTTTTTTTATGCCCCAAACCTGATAAAAAAAAAAAAAATGTCCACGGTCCCAAACGCTACAGAGCTCTCTTCATGCCCGAGGCTGCAGGGGGCAAGTCCTCAGGGAGCAGAGCTCAGCCCCAGAGACTCGCCAGCCGCTGGGCTCGCTCCGGGGCAACCCAGCTCTGCGCTAAGCACAGGCTAGCCGGGCAGTTCCGGCCCGAGGCGGCGCGCGCTGAATGCTGGGATTGCCGCTGCCAAACTGTGAAGCTGACTTGCCTTCTCCTAGAAACCACATGCCGCGTCACGCAGTACCGGGGCTCTGACGGGGCTTTCGGGCAGTGTCCACCTCAGCCCTCCCACCGTCTGGCCCTCAGAGCCTTCTAGAGACCGAGGTCTCAGCCGGGGCTGGGGATCGGACTCGGGGCCGCCGGGCGCACTGGCGAGTGGCTTTGTCGCTGCCCCCTTCGCGAGACAGGCTTGCCGCGGCTGGAGAAAGACCACCGGAGAGGTCGCGGGGAGAAGCCACTCTCAGGGGGTTGTAGGAGATTCAAAGCAATCAATAAAGTTTATTCAAAATCGCGAGGCAGTTGAGGCGGAGAGGGGTGGAGAGATATGGTAAACAGCTACCATATTGAGAGTGGCGGCGTTCTGGGAAAGAGACGAGCCCGCCGCCATCTTACGAGGCTCGGGCACAGGAGGTGAAGGTGGAGCCCGGCACGTCAAGCCGGCGGCTCTTGCGTGACGTCATGGGGCGGGGCGACACCTTGAGGTAGCCTAGGATGTTGCGCCTTGTCTAGGTGGCCCAATGGCGCGTAAGAGCTTGAGCTGATAGGCGGAGGAGCCGCCATCTTAGGCGAGGCGGTAGTTTGGCTCCATTTTGAGTGGGGCCTGGAGCTTAAGTCTTCCGTAACCCGGGTAAACACGGAGTCGAAAAAAAATAAAAAATAAAAAGCCAAACCCGCACCTTCCTCCGCCCGCCCCCCTAGCACTCGCCGCCCCTCGCTAGTCTCCTCCTCTGAGAGGAGGTGAGGTCCGTCGGGGCTCCGGACGGCAGAAGTGTTACATAGGGCTGCGGGGGCGGGTTTCAGCCTTGGGAGATGGGCTCCTGTCCATTGAGCCCTGATAGTGGACCAGGTCCTTTTCCCACGGTTGGAGTTATCACTTAATCTTCACCCTGTGAGAGGAAAAAACTGCGATTATCACCAAATGAAGAAACAGGTTTAGAGAAGGAAAGTGATCTGATCTGAGAGCCTGGGAATTAAAAAACAAAATAAAACAAAAAAAACCTCTTTCCCCCAGCAGGCTCTTCCCAGGGTCTCTGTCATGAACCATGCAGGTTCAATTCCATGAAAAGCAAAAATCAGTTCACGGCTTTCCATATATCTGTACCAGGATTTTCTGACTGCTTTAAGGTGGCACTGTTTGATTTTGTTTTTTCTTCAGACATTAATGAAATATCCCTAGTTCTCTTGCTGTATCACTTTCTTGCAGGATCTCATTACTTTGTAGAATAAACTGTATTAAAAATTGTTTTCTGGAACTGGAGAGATGGCTTAGAGGTTAGAAGCACGGGCTGCTCTTCCAGAGGACCCAGTTCAATTCCCAGCACCCACATGGCAGCTCACAGCTGTCTGTAACAGGGGGCCTGGCACCCTCACATAAGACACACATGCAGGTAAAACACCAAAGCACATAACATAAAAATAAAGAAATTTTAGAAAAAAAAATATTTTCTTACCAAAAGAGGAAAAGTGGTGTGGAAAAAAAGATTATGTGTAAAACAGTTTTCTGGCAAACAGATATACAGGGACAAAAGTGTCCTTGTCAGAGAAAAATAATTTCCCTCTTCTTGTTTCCCCATTTCTCCTTTCCTCTCCACCTCAGCCTTGGCTTCTTAAGTGCTGTGATTATTATCTGGTGGAGAACTCTTTAAAAACCATCTGAGAGAATGGGGCAAGAGAGTGACAAATTTAACAAGAAAGGAAAGAGGGAGGAAAGAAAATGAAGAGTAAAATAAGCTAGGCCTCGCAGGCTGCTTGCTGTTGTAAGCTATGCTGTAGGGAGTCTAAGAGGATATATAAAGATTTCCTAAGGCCCTGGATACAGCTCAGTTGGTAGTATATTGCTTAGCATCCACAAACCCCCAGCGTTCAATTCTCAGAACTGCAGAAGCCTTGGGTGGTAGCCCATGTACTCAGGAGGTCCAAAAGTTCAAAGTCATCCTTATTTACAAAAGTTCTAGGCCAGCCTGGGATACATGAAATCACAGCTCAAAAACAAAGCTTAATACCACTGTATACAAAAATAAGGTTCATGAACAATGGTGGCATAGGCCTTTAATCCCAGCAGTCTGGAGGAAGAAACAGGCAGTTATCTGTGAGTCCAAGGCCACCCTGGTGTACAGAGGGAGTTCCAGGACAGCCAGAGCTGAACACAGAGAAACCCTGTCTCGAAAAAAAACAAAACGACAAAAATTGAGGTGCACAAATGCATGGAGGCGCATGGGGAGTCATACTGTAAGAAGTTAAATCAAGAGCTATTATAGTACAAAATGCAAGAGAGATTTTATCTTTTAAGGAATAAGAAACTACTGAAAATTTTAAAATGGGGGAGGGACCACAACTGCCTGAGAGTATATATGGGAACTACATGTGTGCAGGACTGTATAAAGGTAAGAAGAGGGTACTGGATCCCACAGAACTAAAGTTAGAGGAGGAGATATGAACTACTGTCTTAGGGTTTTACTGCTGAGAACAGACACCACGACCAAGGCAACTCTTATAAGAACAACATTTAATTGAGGCTGGCTTACAGGTTCATAGGTTCAGTTCATTATCATTAAGGCAGAGACATGGAAGCATCCAGGCAGGCATGGTTCAGGAGGAGCTGAGAGTTCTACATCTTCATCTGAATGCTACTAACAGAATACTGACTTCCAGGCAGCTAGGGTGAGGGTCTCAAGCCCACACCCACAATGACACACCTACTCCAACAAGGCCACACCTTCTAACGAGGCCACTCCCTGGGCCAAGTATATAGAAACCATCACAACTGCCTTGGGTCATGGGAACTGAACCCAGACTCTCTGCAAGAGTAGTAAACACTCTTAACTACTGAGTTATCTCTCTAGTAACTGAATTGTCTTTGCGCCTTAGCCAGAGTAGTGTGAAATTTTATTAGGACCTGAAACATATTTTGAGATGTTATAGATCAGTTAATACTAAAGTTGGCTTCAAAGACATGCAGTAAGAATATTTTTAGGGATAAATTCAGTGCTACATATGAATGTCCTAGCTAAACAAACTAAATATAACCCCAAATGAACTTATTAGGTGAACCTCAAAATTTTGTTTTGTTTTGTTTTGTCTTGTCTTGTTTTGGTTCTTTTGAGATAGGGTCTCACTATGTAGCTCTAGTTGTCCTGGAACTCACTATCACTATGTAGACCAGGCTGACCTTGAACTCATGAAGATCTGAATGCCTTTGCCTCTGGAGTTCTGGGATTAAAGGCATGGGCCACTATGCCTGAATGAACCTCAAATTTTTCTAAGGTTTCTCTAATACCCCCTAACATAAAGAAAACTATGATGAGGCTCACAGTGGAAATGAACAGTTTGACTAAACTGCAGACTTTATAAAACACATAGCCATGTGACAGTATAGCAAGATGACAATACTTGCAGCTTAAGCCTCTTAACTTTACAAAGAATCAGGGATGGGGACTGGAAGAAAAAAAGAAGAAAGGATATCAAGATAGTGAGTGGGGCCAGAAAATAGTTTGGTAATCTGGATATTTTGGAGGCTGAATCAGACCTTTAAGAGTAATTGAAAGCCGAAATGAATGAGGAAAAGAGATAGGAGTTCATTTCTGAGTTTAGTCTCAGAATGAGTGCATGGATGGTACCACTAACTAAGCCAGGGTATACAGAAAAAAAAAAAAAAAACAGGTTTTGTAGGGACAAATAAAATGTAGCTTTAAATTGGAGTATGTTAAAGGCAGTGGTGGCACATGCCTTTAATTCCAGCACTTGGGAGGCAGAGGCAGGTGGATTTCTGAGTTCCAGGACAGCCAGGGCTATACAGAGAAACCCTGTCTTGAAAGAAAAAAAAAAAAGGCATATGTATGAAACTCACTGAATCAGCATTCTCTTCTTTCTTCCTCTTTCCTTTTCAGCTATCCTTCCATTCTTTTTTGTTTTTTGTTTTGGTTTGGGTTTTCCTTCTTACTCCAGCCTTGCTCACCCTGGCCCAAAGATTTATTTATTATATGTAGGTATACTGTAGCTATCTTCAGACACACCAGAAGAGGGCATCCCATTATAGATGGTTGTGAGCACCATGTGGTTGCTGGGATTTGAAGTCAGGATCTCTGGAAGAGCAGTCAGTGCTCTTAACTGCTGAGCCATCTTTCCAGCCTTTGTTTTGGTTTTTGAGACAGAGTTTCACTGTATAACCAAGATGGCCTCAAACTCATTATGTAGCCCAGGCTAGCCTCTAACTCATGCTCCTTCTTTCCATATATTGTTGTAGGACACAGTCAACAATTCTTTTTCTTTTTCTGAGATACAGCTTCCCTGTGTAGCCCTGGCTGTTCTGGAACTTGATCTGTAGACCAGGCTGGCCTCGAACTTATTGAGATCAACCTATTTCTGCCTGCTGAGTGCTGGGATTAATGATGTGCACCACTTCTGCCCAGGCAAAAATTATATTAGTTTTATCTGTGTGTGAGTGCTTTGTTTTACATGAATGTCTGTGCTCATGTGTGAGCTTGGTTTCTAAAGAAGTCAGAGAAGAGTGTCAGAGGCCCTGCAAGTGAAGTTGAGGATGGTTGTGAACCACGTTGTGCTACTGGGAGTTGAAGCCAGGTCTTGCAAGAACAGCCAGCAGGTTTTTTTAATTAATTAATTAATGTATTTATTTATTTATTTTTGCTTATTCACTTTACATCCTGCTCACTGTCCCCTCCTGGTCACTGCCCCCCCCCACAGTCCTTTGCTCTCTTTCTCCTCTGAGCGGGTGGAGCCCCCTTGGTATTTCCACACCCTAGCACTTCAAGTCTCCCACTGAGGCCAGACAAGACAGCCCGACTAGATGACATATCCCACAAACAGGCTACAGCTTTTGGGATAGCCTATGTTCAGGACCTATGCTCTTTGGTTGGTGGTTCAGACTCTGAGAGCCCCCAAGGGTGCAGGTTAGTTGACTCTGTTGTTCTTCCTGTGGAGTTTTTATCCCTTCAGGGGCCACCTCTCCCAATAGTTCTTTATTAACCAGCACCAGGCACTGTACTAGGTGCTGAGGAGGATAATGAATAATAAAATAAATGTTCTCTCATGCCTATTGTACACCTGCTATTCTAGGCACCAGGGATTCTGGAATGAATAAAACAGACAAAATCCATGTTCTTGTGACTCACATTGCAGTAAGGGAGACAGATAATACAGTCAAATAAGATAATTCCTAAGTGTAATGAAAACAGGACAAGTTACAAAATAGAGAATGATCCAGAGAAAAAGCTACTTTAGATAGTGTAGACAAGGGAGGCCTCTCTGAGAAAGTGTCTTGTGAGTTTAGACCTGAATATTAAGAGCTAGCTAGGGATAAAATAGAATCAAAAGTGTAAAAGCCCTAAAACGGTAGTGGAAGGAGCTGGTGTGGTATAGTTAAGGATTAAAATAGAATCTGTAGACATGAATAAGAAACTATACATAGATTCTCCAGAAGTATACAACATAGTGAATATGGTAAGGTAACAACAAAATAAAGGGTGAAATATGGCAAAGCCTAAATGGGAACAACTGTGTGATGACAAAGGCCACAGTTAACCTGCAGAGGTACGCAATTCCTCACCCCAGAAAAATTCTCTGCATTGTTCTTGAGAGATGAAAAAGAGAAGCTAAAAGATATGGTGAAATGCTGAATTTCAAGAAACTAAACCCAAGGCAAGTCTGAGTTGCTAACAAAGGACTCCTGGCACTGTCAAGGAAGGGAATCAGCCTGCTGTTGCCCTGGAAGTGTGTGGTCTGGCCACTCTCAAAAAATAGTATGTGATCTGAATTGACTCCCATAGCCCAAGCTTGCTCTGGAAACCTTCCTCCCACAATACATGCCCACTTAATACTTTTAAGCATTTAATTAGACAGATAATTGAATGCATTCAATCAGATAGCTACTGACAACCTGGGTGACTCATACCCTGCTAGAGAGAATCCCAGAAAGGCTCTTTCCAATTCATTTTTCTTCAAAAACGTAGATCTAACTGTTGTAACAGAATGTGATGAGAGCTAAAGTGAACGTCAGCTTCTATGAAAAGAGATGGGAACAGAATGGGGCCAAAGGAAAGGATAAGATGAGAAAGATTAGTTTGTTTCAAAACCGACTTAAAAGCACAAAAGGGCAAATAACGATGTTAATAGCACTGCTCTGAACACGGGCTTGCATATAGTCCAGCAGGGTAGTACTGTCCTGTAAACCCAGCTGCTCAGGAGCCTGGTGAAGGAAGGTCGTAGCAAGTTTAAGACCTGCCTAACAGAGTGAGTTTAAAGCCATCTGGGACAACTTAGTCCTGGCTGTCCAGGAGCTTCATATGTAGACCAGGCTGGCCTCAAACTCACAGAGATACTCCTGCCTCTGCCTCCAGAATGCTGGGATTAAAGGCGTGCACCACCAGGCCCAGCTTCAAAATAAAACTTTGTAAAGGGTTGAAGACATAGCTCTGGTACGTTGTTTGCCCAGTATATGAAAGGCTCTGTAAATAACACCCAGTCCATAATAAAGAAGTAAATGAATACACAATCATAGAAATTCTTCAACTATTAATCCAGTCCTTCACAGCAACCCCTTGATGTAGATACTAGGAGCATCTCCACTTTGTGGATGAGGAAACAGACTTTCTAGTTTACTTGCTCCAGGTCATACAGTATGTATCCACGTAAGCTGGGTTTCCTAATAATGCAGGTTGTAATGGTTAACACTGTCAGTTTAACAAGAACTAGAATCATCTCAGAATAAACATCTAGCTATGTCTGTGAGGAAACTTCTAGGTTGGATTGCTTAAGGTGTGAAGATCCAAATGAGTTGTGGGTAGCACCATTCCATGGGCTGGGATTCTAGCTGAATCAAAAGGGGGAGAGCACAAGCCAGATACCCACTTTGAGCTCTTGTTTTCTGACAGTGGATAAAATCTGGTTAGCCACCTCACATTCCATTTGCCATAACGCCCATGCAATTATAGTGCGTACCCTCAAACTGTTGAGCCTAAAGCAACCCATTCTTCCTATCTTAACTGTTTTCAAGTATTTTGTCACAGCAATGAGAAAAATCAGCTAACACACAGCCCCAAAGTCCAGGTTTTTATCTCCTCAGTTGTACCACAGCTGTATATTTTATAGCAACTGGTATATGGATGTAATGAGATAGGGTAATCAGCAAGTTTTTTGTATAATTTAAGTCAGAAACCAAGTATGGTTTGTACTCTTAGAAAAAAACCATCAGGATGATAATCCATGTACCAAACAAGGCAGCTAAGAATACATAGTCTGAAGTTATAAATGATATAGAAATGAACAAGCCATTTTCTAATTTATTTTATGACCTCTGTAATCTACAGCATATTATGGGGGTAATGTATGGATTTAGATCTAAAACTGAACTCAGACTGAATACAGTAAAAACTGATTTGTACAGAGAATTCAGTCTTTTGGAGGAAATGAATAAGAATCAACAGCTACAGATATACTTAAATTTTTAATTTCGAAATAATTTATCAGAAAATTATCTCTATGGGCTAGCGATGTAGCTCAGTGGTACAGAACTTGACTACCAGGCAGTAGGCTCTGGATTAAATCTCCAGTGCTGACAAAAGGGTAGACCAGGAGTGGTGGTATACACCTATAATCCCACCTTTTGGGAGGCAGAAGAAAGTGGTTGCTGCAAATTCCGGGCCAGTCAAGGCCACATAGTGAAACCCTATCTAAAAAGAGAGAAATATATCCCAATAGACTGGCAAATGCAGTTCAGTTGTAAAGACTTGCCAAGCATGCACAAGGCCCTGGGATTCATTCCAGCACCGAAAAAAGTAGCATAGGGGAAGGAGGAGTATATCAAAATGTCATAGTGTACAAAATACTTTTTATTGAAGTGCTTATGATGAAAAACCAGAGCCTGAGCCTTGGATCAAGCCCTCTGTCATGAAATAATACCCCTAGCCCTATAAACTACTCTTTTCTAGGAATATTTTTTTGACTCTTTGGCAATTTCATATGTGTATGTGGTGGTATGAATAAGAATGGCCCTCATAAGTTCATATATTTGAATACTTAGTTGTAAAAAAGGGGGAGTGGCACTACTTAGGTTTAGGAGATATGGCTTTATTGGGGTAGGTGTGACCTTGTTGGAGGAAGTGTGTCACTGGGCCTGGGCTTTGAGGTTTTAGAAGCTCAAGCTAGGCCCAGTGTTTTTCTATTCCTGCTGCCTGGGCATCCAGATCCAGATCTCTCAGCTACTTCTCCAGCACCATGTCTGTCTATGTGCCACCATGCTTCCTGCCATAATGACAATGGACTAAATCTCTGAAACTCTAAGTAAATCCCAAACAAATGTTTTCCTTTATAAGAGTTACCATGGTCATGGTGTCTCTTCACAGCAATAGAACACTAAGACAGTATGCAATGTATTATCATCACATTCACCCCCCAACTCCCCTCCCCCACTCTCCCAGGAACTGCCCAGCAGGTCCCCTGTCACCTTCCCTTCCTTTCCTTTTTCTCTGTAACCCATTGAGTCTTACTAATACTACCTATTGGAATGTTGACAGGTCTTGTGGAGGTGAACAAACTTCTCTGAAAAATGATAACAGTGATACTAACAGGCAAATCTTAAAGTGAAAAATCATCAAATATTATAGTGGTCTTATAACTGATGTTGGTTTCAATTATATTAAAATTGAAGTTGTGGACTGAGAATGTGGCTCAGTAGTCAAGCATTTATATAGCATGCACAAACCCTGTATTCAATCCCCCTGCACTGCAAGGAAACAAACAAAAAAGTTGCTAAAAATATAAATAATAGTGACCAAATGATTGAATTTGCAGAAAAATGAGCCCAAAAAGCTCATGACTAAGAAGTCACATTAACAACATTTTATTATATAAATTATGATGAAAATATTGTTCTAGAATTGGTAGTTTATGCATTGCTTTATATTGTTATTACTCCTAGTATCTTGTACAAGTAATATAATATTTTTTAAAACCTTCTTAAGAATCTTGAATGTGTTTCCCTCCTGTTTCCCTGCCTTTTGAATGAGAAGCATTTCATTTTCAATTTGCATGTGCTCAATAAAACTAGTGGTTCCCACACCTGCTTGGTGGTTTTGGTGGGCTTAACTTGGATTACAGTGATTCAGACATCTCCAAACACCTCTCCATTGATAGTAGGTGTGTGTTTGTGTGTATGTGTGCATGTGTGTGCGTGTGTGTGTGTGTGTGTGTGGTAGGGCAACTAGATGTAGTATAATAAAACAGAAATAAAGAGACTAATGTAGATATTTGTCATTTTCACATAAACAGAATTATATTACATTTTGTGGCCAATTGCTTTACCACTTGAAGGAAGGCCTTTCTATAAGAATGATTCCCACAACCTACTAGGGATTCTTTCATTTGCATTGGTCTCTGATGGATAAAGTGGCTATATTTGTTCACTTTTATAGGGATACAATGAACATGGTAGTATGGGCAGAATTGTGGCCAAGTGTGTTTCTCTAGGTCCACATTCAAAGGTGTATTACTGAGTCATAGAGTAAAGGTATTTTCGGTTATAATATGCACTAACTATTAAAGTTAGGAATGTAGCTCCATGATACAGCACTCACCTTATGTACATAAGCCTCTGGATTTGATGCTAGTAACATTTTTTAAAGAAAACAATGCATACTGCTAAATTGTCATTATAAAGGAATATGTCAATTTTTACTCTTATCAGGAGCACATCTCCACATTTTTTCAATTTTCCTAAAAACATGGCTTTAGAATTACTTTAAATTATTCATCAATCTGAAAGGTGAACAATTATAATTTGTCTTTGTTTTCTTCCCTCTCTGTGTTCTTATTTTATTTTATTTTATTTTATTTTATTTTATTTTATTTTATTTTTAGACAGGATCTCAGACTGTAGTCCATGCTGGACTCAAATTTTAGCCCTGGCTTCCATAGCACTGGGATTTTTAGGCATAAGTTAGTATATCTAGACTGCTTCTATTTTTATTGTTATCATTAGCATATATTGGTTGTACAAACAACAAATGTTGGCAAGAGCATACTTTGGTTATTATTCACTGCTAATGAAAATGCTGCTCATTGATTTGCCTGCTCCCAGGCCCATGCTCAGCTCCTTTTTTATACAGGCCAGGCCCACCTGCCCATGCAAATCAGTATGTCACAACAAGAAGAAAAGTAACCAGTACCACCTGAGAAGTTAAAAATAGAACTATTGTGTGAGGCCAGACATGGTGGTACAAACCTGTTATCTCAGCACTTAAGAGAAGAACATGACCATAAGTTCAAAGCCAAATTGGGCTACATAGATTATTAGTTCAAAGCCAGCCTGAGCTACAGATTCAAACTTCTATATGATCCAGCCATACTTCTTCCAGAAGAAGTCGCTTAATATAAGCCTAATAGTGATATAACATTAAGCTTAATAATAGGGATGCCTAGCCTACGATGGCTCAGGACTTTAATCCCAGAACTTGGGAGGCAGAGGCAGGTGAATCCCTATGAGTTCAAGGCCAGCTTGGTCTACAGAGTGAGCTCCAGGACAGCTAAACAGAGAAACTCTGTCTCAAAACAAACTAAATAACAAACAACCAAAAAATAGGGATACCTGCATATCTACCTTTGCTGAGGGACTTCATAATAAACAATTATAGGATCAGCCTAAAATGTCCATCAAAAATGAAAGGGTAAAAGAAATGTAGTTAGTTATACACAATGAAGTTTTATTCAGCTATACAGAAAAATGCAATTATTTCATTTGAAGGAAAATGGAAGAAACTGAGGCTGGGTGATCCAACAGTGGTAGTGTGGATGCTGGAGGCTAAGAACCTGGTAGCTACTCAGTCCATGAAGCAATCGCTGCTGAATACCTACCTGGAAGATTCCTGGAATGTCTTTGTGTTCCACACTGGAACCTGAATAAGTTGGATTCTGATCTTATCGTAGAATGGTAGCAGGAGCAGAGATAGACATAGCCAACAGCAAGAAAGGCAGGCATTCATGCGGGCAGGCAAGTATGCAACACTGTTTTCTTTGGATCTCTGTATGTGAGTCACAGGTGGAAGGTAGTGTGGTATGGGGGAGGTCATCTTCCTTCAGTTAATTCTGCCTGGGAATGCCCTGGAAATACCTCAGTGAAAAACAAAACAAAACAAAAACAACAAAAACAAAAACCACATCTCTTAATTGATTTTAGAGTCAATCAATTTGACAATCAAAATTAACCATCACGACCCTTAACTTGTTTATGGCTTGTGTTGCCAGGAAGTATGAATATTGATATTGTCATGTGAGATGTTTATATCAATTTTACTTTTTATGGCTTCTGTTTTGTTCATTATGTTTTTCCCTGTACAACTCTATTTTCTATTAATTACATTTTTAGCTAATTGATGAAGTAGTGTGTGTGTGTGTGTGTGTGTGTTTATCAAGACATGGTTTCTCTGTGTAGCTCTTTCTGGCTGTCCTAGAACTTATTCTGTAGTCCAGATCCACCTGTCTCTGCCTCCTGAGTTCTGGGTTTAAAGTGTTCGCCACCAGGCCTGGATCATATATTCTGTTTTGTTTAGCCTTCACCTACCCCCAGCTCCCCACCCACCCCAATTGAAGCCTTTCCATGATAGTACTCCCCCTCTCAACTCTCATATCTTAGGTGTTTTCACCCAGGGCCTTCCCTCCGTGCCCCCATGGCTCCTTTCTTGCTTCCAGGCCTCTACATGTACTCAGTCTTACTTGAATACAGAAATCTAAAACTTTGAAGCTAGGATCTACCTATGAAAGAACATATGGTGTTTGTCTTTTGGGGCCTGGGCTATTTTACTCAGTATGTTCTCCAGTTCTACTCATTTTCCTGTGAATTTCATACTTTCACTTTTCTTTACAACTAAAAACAAGTTCATTATGTGTATGTACACCATTTTCATTTTCTTTTTTAAAAGATTTATTTATTGTTATATGTAAGTACACTGTAGCTGTCTTCAGACACACCAGAAGTGGGCATCAGATCTCATTACAGATGGTTGTGAGCCACTATGTGGTTGCTGGGGTTTGAACTCGGGACCTTTGGAAGAGCAGTCAATGTTCTTAACCACTAAGCCATCTCACCAGCCCCATTTTCATTTTCTGTTCCCCAGTTGACAGATATCCAGGCTGTTTCTCTTTCTTATTGTGACTTGAACAGCAATAACCATGGCTATGCAGATAGCTCTTTAGATTCTACATTGCAGTAGGATATAGAACCCTTGAGCATATGCCCAGGGGTGGTATAGTTGCATCATATGGTAGTTCTGTTTTTAACTTTTTGAGGAACCACATACTGATGCGGATAGTGGCTGAACTACTTTACACTTGTACCACTGGTGAATAAAAGTTTCCTTTTTTTTTCCACACCCTTATCAGCATTTGAGGTCATTAGTTTCCTTGGTGATAGCCTGTAGCCATAAATTTTGTGCAACCTACTTTTAATAAGGGTTCAACCTCTCCTCTAGTCTACCACCCAGCACAGGTAGTGGAAGAGAAAAGTTATTAGGATGTGGGGGAAGTAGACCTGATCAGTAGTAGTTCTTTTGGGGCGAACTCAATCTTCTTTCTCAGCAGTTCAGTCCCTTAGCAAACACCAAATACGGTTCAGCAGCTGCATACCAATCCTCTAGGCAGGCAGACACCAAGCATGAACAAGCATCTACAGTCCAGTCCTTTCAGCAAGTAGACACCAGGCAGCTGTCGTTCAATCCTGAAGAAACCGCTAGACTCCCCAACTGGTCTGAGGCAGACTCAGAAGCAGCAAGCTGCTGCAGGAACCTCACAAACAGTTCTTGAGCGAGCTTCTCTCAATAGTAGCATTATCACAAATTGAGCTCAACAACACAATGGAAGGTGAACCAATACATGCCTGTCTTTTTTTTTTTTTTTTTTTTTTTTTTTTTTTTTTTTTTTTTTTTTGGTTTTTCGAGACAGGGTTTCTCTGTATAGCCATGGCTGTCCTGGAACTCACTCTGTAGACCAGGCTGGCCTCGAACTCAGAAATCCACCTGCCTCTGCCTCCCGAGTGCTGGGATTAAAGGCGTGCGCCACCACGCCCGGCTCATGCCTGTCTTTAGTGAAGAATAATGAGGCAGTGCTCATCTCCCACTGTCTGTGAGGTTATATTTATACTCTTTTATCAAGTGTCCTTTCACGTGTTTGCTATATCCAAACATTCATTCACCTGTGTCTGCTTCAGGGAAACAGTCTTTCATGTGTTTGCTTTAGAAGACATCCTTTCACCTGTATGCCCCAGCAAAAACATCATTTGACATAACTTTCCAAAGAAATTAGAAGTTTCCACTTCAGTAGCCATTCTGACTTGGAGGAGATGAAACCTCAAAGTAGTTTTAATTTGTATTTCCCTGGTGGCTAAGAATGTTGAACACTTTTTAAAAAGTATGTATTTGCCATTTTTTGCCTCTTCTTTTGAGATTTGAGATCCCTGTGTTCAATTCCACAGATAATTTTTAAAAATTGGGTTGTTTTCTTGATGTTTAATTTTCAGCTATTTTTTATAATAATCTATCTTTTAAATTATAATTATACAATTGAATTTCTCCCTCCCTTTTCTCCCTCCCACCCCTCCAATGTTCTCCACTTCTCTCTCTAAAATTTGCTTTTTCTTTGTATATATATATATATATATATATATATATATATATACACACACACACACACATACACACACACATACATCCCTAAATATATAAATACAACCTGTTCAGTTCATATAATGTTTCCATATATGCTCTCAGTGCTGAACACTTAATGAATCCTTTGTATATTATAGATATTCATTTCCTGCCTAGTGTACAACCAGCAAAGGTTTTGTTCTATTCTCAATTGAGTGTCTCTTCTGATGCACAGGAGCTTTTTGTTTAGTACCATTTATTGAGTGTTGGTATTATTCCTGAGTGACCAGAGTCCTGTTCAGAAAGTCTTTACCAGTGCCTGTAACTTGAAGCATACTGTCTACTTTCTCCTCTAATAGTTTCAGGGATTCAGGCCTTATGTTGAGGTCCTTAATCTATTTGCAGTTGATTTTTATGCAGAGTGAGACATAAGGCTTCAGTTTCATATTTGTATGTCTTGATATCCAGTTTACCCACACTATTTGATGAATATGTTATCATTTGTATTGTGTGTATGTTTTGGCCTGTGGCAAAATGAAGTGGCTGTAGTTGTGTGGGTCTACCTGGATTGTTCTATTGATCTATGTTTGGTTTTGTACCAGCAACATGCTGTTCTTATCAACATAGCTTTGTAGTATAGCTTGAAATCAGACATTGTGCAATATTTTCTTTGGTCAGGATTACTTTGGCTATTTGAGTCTTTGTGCTCCCATATGAATTTTTCAGATTTTTGTTCTATTTCTGTGAAGAATGCTGCTGGCATTCTTTTTTTTTTTTTGAGTTGAGTTTTATTGAATTTGTAGATTGTTTTTGGCAGGATAACCATTTTCATAATATTATTTCACTATTCAAGCATTGGAGGTTACCTTGTTTTTTTTTATTATTTGTTTGTTTGGGTTTTGGGTTTTTTTTTCTATTTCTGTGATGAAGACCATGGCCAAAAGCAACACGAGGAAGAAAAGCTTTATTTTATCTTACATTGCTACATCACAGTCCATCAGTGACAGAACTCAAGGTACAAACCTGGAGAAAAGAATTGAAGCAGATCCAGGGAAGAATGCTGCTTACTGGCTTGCTTCCTGTGTGTGGCTCACTCATCTAGTGTTTTTATACAACTCAGAACCACCTGCCCAGGGGTGGCACTACTAACAGTGGACTGGATCCTCCCAATATCAATCATCAATTAAGAAAGTGCCCCACAGGTATAACTTTTAGTTTTTTTCAAAACCTATGTTTAACGATGGTTCTTAAATGCTTTAACCTCCCTTGTAGCCCACCACCCACCAGAGGTAGTACAAAAGAAAGGATGGGAGGGTGTGGACCTGTCTAGAAAGGTTCTTTGGAGCAACTCCCATCTGTGTTGTCTGGAAATCAGCAGTTCAGTTCACAGATTAGCAGTGGCAGCTCAATCTACCCTCAACCTCAGCTCGAGTCAGCAGGAGGGACCAAGAGGAATGCCAGGAAAAGCTCTCAGCTGTGCCTCTCTCAGTGAAGCAAAAAATCAGTGAAGCAAAGATCAGCGAAGCCTTGAGACTAACAGCTGTTGCACAGCTAGCTGTACCAGCAAGCCTACCTCAGTCACTCTGTCACTATCCATTGAGTCCTTTTTATACTCCTCTAAACATCTTGTGTCCTCCACGTGTCTTGTCTCAGCACATGCGTCTGTATCAGCTGACATCACTCTGCCAATCACCCTGAGTCTGAGGAAGCAACAATAAACTGTGGCACACCACCAGAAGGTTGGTTGTTTGTTTTGGTGAATTTCTCTCTATAAAATCCTGACAAATGTAGCTCAACTATGCATAGTAAGGTGGACCAATGCATGCATGTTGTTAGTGAAGAGCCCTTCATCACGTGTCCTTTCATGTGCTTGCTTCAGCACAACATCCTTTCACTTATGTCTGCTTCAGCTAAATGTTCCTTCACAAGTCTGCCTTAGCCTTTCACATGTGTCTACTTTAGCCAAACATTCCTTCATGTGTTTATCCCAGCAAAACACCATCCAAACAACTTTCCAAAGAACCCTTAAGTTTCCACTTCACACAGACTTGCCTACAGGCCCATCTGATGAGAGAGGGCATTTTCTCAATTGAGAGTCTCTCATCCCAGATGGTCAAGGCTTGTGTCAAGTTGGAAAAAAAAAAAACCTAGTCAGCACGGAGGTCTTCTAATGTCTTCCTCAATTTCTTCTTAAGTGTTTTAAAGTTTTCATTGTAGAGGTCTTTCACTTCCTATTTAGATTTATTCAAAGATATTTTTGATTCTACTGTGAGTGGGGTTGTTTCTCTGATTTCTTTCTTAGTATCCTTGTAATTGATATATAGGAAAGATACTGATTTTAATGCTAATTTTGTGTCCTGCCACTTTACTAAAACTGTTTATCAGCTCCTGGAGTTTTCTGGTACAGGCTTTAATGTCTCTTATGTATAGAATCATATTATCTGCAAGTAGGAATATTTCAACTTCCTTGTTTATTTGTTATCATTTTATTTCTTTCTCTTGTCTTACTGCTGTAACTAAGACTTCAATCACTATATTAAATAGGAGTGATCACCCTTATTCTTTAGTACTGATGCTTTGAGTTTAGCATAATTTGGGCTACAGTTTTGTCATACCTACCCTTTATTATGGTGAAATATGTTTGCACAGCTCCAGGGACAGGGACAGTGAAGTAATAAAAAGACAAACACATAAGCATACAGTAAAGCTGGGCTCTCTGATAGAGAAGCTGAAGCACCCCAGAATCTCAGTGTGTTTATTATATACAGTTAAACAGACAGGCAGAGTTATTGCATATAGCTGAACAAGGAGGTGGGGTTATTTATATAAGGCTGAAAGAGAAGACAGGTTTAGCTTATCTCTCTAAGAGGGATCTCTGTAGGGGATCAATCTTCAGGTGGTAAATATCCAGGTGTAGAAAAATATAGTGGACATTTTCTGCACACACTATCAACATTCACATATGGACCAGAAGGCAGCTTTGCCATCATTCTGAGCCTGACCCAGGGAGAAAGGTGCTTCAATTTTCCCATGGGTCTGAGGCTCTAGCTCTTGACTTGGCTGTGCCCAAGTTAACAATACACTGAGGCCTTCAAATATTCAGGGCTTCCCCTGACCCCCATTTTCCCTCAATCCTTAGTATCTTCAGAGCTTTATATATATTTCATCAAAGGCCTTTTCTGTACTTATTGAGATAATCATGTGACTTCTGTCCAGGAGTCCATTTATGTGATAAATTACATTGATTTATATATGTGAATAATCCCTGAACCTTTGGAATGAAGACAACTTGATCACAGTTAATGATCTTTTTGATCTATTCTTCAAGTCTAATTGCAAGTATTTTATTGTCGAGAAATGTTTACACCTATCTTCTTCGGGGAAAGTTGGTCTATAGTTATTATATGCTGTTGTTGTATCTTTGCCTACATTTATTGGCTTCATGAAAAAGAGTTGGGAAGGCTTCCTTCTGTTTTATGGAATAATTTGACAAGTATTGCTTTTCATTCTTTAATGGCTTGGCTAGAATTCTGCTTTGAATCTATCTGAATTTTGGGGTGGGGCAGATTTACTACTGCACCAATCTTGTTGCTTGTTACAGATCAGTTTGAATGATCTCATCTTGGTTTAACATCACTATATAATACGTATTTATGAATTCATCTACTTTTAGATTTTCCAATTTGAATAAATGTAAGTTTTGTAGGTATGATGATACTTTCTAAATTTCATTGATATCTGCTGTATTCTTTCTCTTTTCATCTAGAATTTTATTGATTTGGTTGTTTTTCTGTTTTTGCTGATGAATTTGATTAAGACTTTGTCAATTTTGTTTATCTTTCCAAAGAGCCATTTTGTCCATTTCATCAATTCTTGTTATTTATTTTTGTAATTGTTTGTTTATATTTCACTGGATTCTGCCATAATCTCAATTATTTTGATCTACTAGTTTAGGTATTGGTTTGTTTTGTTACTTCACTTTTTAACGATGTATCATTAAGTAAGGTATCCTGTAGCATATGCATTTAGAGCTATAAAATTCCCTCATGTGTCTGCCTTCAATGGAATCCAATTGATTTAGGTGTTCACTTCTAGGAATTTGTTTCCTTCTTGATTTGTTCAGTGGTTCTACCCAGTGTTTTCATCGTATCATGACTCTATCACTGTTATTATTATGACCCTCTCTGTGTGGGGGTGGGGGGAGTGTGCCGTGGTGAACATGTGGAAGTCAGAAGATAACTCTCAGAAGTTGGTTCTCTCCTTCCAGTATGAGCTCAGAAGATCAAACTCATATTTTCTGGCTTCCTGAGGAAGTGGTTGTATCTGCTTAGTTATCTTGCCAGAGAAGGAATTGCTCCCACACATTATCCAAGTGAGTTGCTTAATCTTCATGGGTTTGGGTATTCATGTTGTTTCACTTCCTGTTAGCTTCTCTCTTTATTCCAGTGAGGTTAGACATAATGCAAGCAATTATTTCTATTTTCCTATATTTTTGAAACTTGCTTTACTTCCTATTTGATCTATTTTAGCCTATATAATCTATGGATTCTCAGATGAATGTGTATTCTCAAGTGTTTGGATGGCCGGGCAGTGGTGGTGCACGCCTTTAATCCCAGCACTTGGGAGGCAGAGGCAGGCGGATTTCTGAGTTCGAGGCCAGCCTGGTCTACAAAGTGAGTTCTAGGACAGCTAGGGCTACACAGAGAAACCCTGTCTTGAAAAACAAAAAAACAAACAAACAAAAAAAAAGTGTTTGGATGGAATGTTCTGTAGATGTCTGTTATGTGCCTTGATTTATGATGTCACTTAACTCATATGTTTCTCTATTTTTATGTCTGGATGGTGAGGGTAGCATATTGAAGTCACCTACAATCTGTTTAGATTAACCAGTGATTTAGTATCTAGTAATGTTTGCTTTATAAAATTAAGTATTATATATATATGTGTGTGTGTGTGTGTGATTGTAATAACCCACTGATTCCAATTAGTGCTTCCTATGTGTGCATGGTTGTAAAGCACCATTTACTGGAGACTGGAAGAAAACTGACTCTTCTTTCCCAGCACCCACCAACTGCTAAAAGCACCCTGTATTTTCTTAAAATTATCACTGACTTTGTCTGAATGATTCAGCTCCTTTACCTTGTCTTCAAGCCCTAATAATCTGTCCTCCACATGTTCCAGTAAGGTTTTCTCCTGGGTTTTTAAATTTTTGATTTGATACCTTTTCCCATCTATAGATTTGTTTCAGTCTGGGTTTTATTCAGTATTCCTCATTATTGAATACTATTTTTGTATCCTGAATTGACTTTCAAATTTCATGCAGCTATTTGTGTTCTCCTGGAATTCATTCAAAAGATTATTGGTATGCTCTTTGAATTCATTCATGAGTTTATGCCAGACTTCTTTGAGTTCTCTGAACATATTTGTAATCATTTATTCTGAATTATTCTTCTGAAAATTTCTCTAAGTCCCTCTCATTGGTGTGGCCATTACTATGGTACTTTTTTGTTGTTGTTGTTTTGGTGTTTGTTCTGTTTAGGTTTTTATTTATTTATTTTTTGGCATGAGCACTGGTTGGGGGAAGTTCAAGACAGGGTTTCTCTGTGTAGCCCTGGCTCTCCTGGAACTTACTCTGTAGACCAGGTTGGCCTTGAACTTAGAGATTCACCTGCCTCTCCTTCCTGAGTGCTGGGATTAAAGGCCTGTGCCACCACTGCCCAGCTGGTATTGGTAATTTTGAAGGAGACAATTTATCTTGTTTTTTCATGGAACTTGTGGTTTTGCACTGGGACATGCACATCCAGAATACATTTGTTGGTTAACTCCTTCTGTTCCTCATGTGTTGATCGGGCATTTTGATTGGTGTTTGGTGTTTCCCCAGTTTGGTTCTTGTTGGCTCAGCTTGCTGACACTTGAACTTCAGTTGTGGAGTTACTCATTGCTGACATCTGGATCGGATAGCTAAGATTATCCCCACATGGCTAGGGGTGGTGTAACCTGTGACTATATACAGTGCAGTGAGGAAGTGTTCAGGAGATGGAGTTGAGGCGTTGCTCATCCTCTGATCTCATGAGCCAGGGTGCTTGTAAAGTGACAGGGGTCCACTGATAACTGAAAGTCATAAATATTCTGACCACATAAACCTCTATGCACACAGGGCTGAAGTGTAGGCCAAGGACAGCAATTGAGAGCTGTGCATTCTCATGAACTAGGTCTCACAGCAAATCAGAGTATATGCTGGGACTGGGAGCACACTGTCTTGGTTCTCATAAGCCAGAGTGCATGCTGGAGGCAGGAGGGAGATGTGCGTCCACACAGCAGGAGTGCATTCTGGTATGTGTGAAATTAAGTTGTGGAAACTGGAGAGATTACTTATGTTAATTTATAATTAGGGTGGCTGAGGTGCTCCAGCCTTGGTTAGGTGACAGCAGAATGGTGGGTGGAGTTAAAGCCTCTTGGCCTACTGACATCTGGGGAAATAGCCTGGGATGTACTGACCTCTGGGGCAACAGGAAGGGACCAAACTCTCTGTGTTAAAGGAGTACTGACCTCTGGGGCAATGGGTAGGGGTCAAAGCCTCTGTGGTGCAGACATGCTAGCCTCTGGGATGACAGGAGAGCCCAAAAGGCTCTGTTGCTCAGCACACTGGCCTCAGAGACAATGGGTGGAGACCATTTGTTGTTTTTAAGATACTCCTTCTTTCAAGTAACAACTATATTATCCTTTTTCGAATTTTGTTATAGTGCATTCTAATTAAATATTTAGTTTTACTCTTAAACTCATTTTATTTCCTCTCCTTTCTGGTACTCTCTTCCCCTAGGTTTTCTTCTGGCTGCCAGCTTCACAGCTTAACTCAAATATTGCTTTTTCAGAGTCATGTCCTGGTCACCACAATTGCTCACACTGCTCTATCATGTACTATATTTCATTACTCAGATTTATTTTCATCAAATATAATCTTTCTGAGTTTACTTTAGGAAATTTAGTATTGTTATGGTTTGAGTGTGAAATGTTCCCCGAAGGCTTATTTGCCAAGTGGTGAACTTCCGGTTTATGAGGATATTAATAAAATCCGTGGATCACTCCACTGATTTATTATGTAGAACTCAAGACTTTGTTGGATGGTCTTGTATAGTAGGAGATGGGAAGGAGCCAGGAGATAGGAAGTAAGTCAGTGAATGTGTACCTCAAGGGTTTATCACATTCCTGCTTCCTTGCTCTCTTGCTTCCTGGCTATTAAGATGCAAGCAGCTTTGTTTCACCACAAGCTCTCCAACATGATGTTCAACCCCACCAAAGACCTAAAATAGTGGGGCCAGCTGACCATGCGGTGAAACCTCTAAATCGTGAGTCAAGACAAATCTTTCTTTTAGGTTTTTTATATTGAATATTTTGCCATAGCAATGAAAGTCTAATACAAATGTGATACAGGGATATAACTATTTTTGTCTGAAAGAATAGCTAGTTGTTTTAGCATCAGGATTTCCTTCACCAAAGAACTGTTTCAGTTAATATGCTTTTTCTATAGTATTTAAGAAAAGATTGAAGGGGGCTGGAGAGATGGCTCAGCAGTTAGGAGCACTGGCTGCTCTTCCAGAGGTCTTGAGTTCAATTTCCAGTAACCACACAGTGACTCACAACCATCTGTAACAGGATCTGCTGCCCTCTTCTGGCATGCAGGTGTACATGCAGATAGAGCGCTCATACATTAAATAAATCTCAAAAAGAAAGAAAGGAAAGAAAGAAAGAAAGAAAGAAAGAAAGAAAGAAAGAAAGAAAGAAAGAAAGAAAGAAAGAAAGAAAGAAAGAAAGAAAGAAAGAAAGAAAGAAAGGAAGGAAGGAAGGAAGGAAGGAAGGAGAGAAAGAAAGGAAGGAAGGAAGGAAGGAAGAAAGAAAGGAAGGAAGGAAGGAAGGAAGGAAGAAAGGAAGAAAGAAAGAAAGAAAGAAAGAAAGAAAGAAAGAAAGAAAGAAAGAAGCAAAGAAAGAAAGAAGCAAAGAAAGAAAGAAACAAAGAAGGAAAGAAAGAGCTCTTGTCCTTTCCTCTGCCATAGTGCACACTATGCCTGATCCAGCTTCTTGCATGTCTTCTCACAAGACTTTCAGAATCAAGCGATTCCTGGCCAAGAAACAAACGCAAAATCACCCTATTCCTCAGTGGATCCGGATGAAAACTGGTAATAAAATCAGGCACAACTCTAAGAGAAGACACTGGAGGAGAACGAAGCTGGGTCTGTAAGGATTCACACAGTGGCAAGACTGAGGATTTATACTGAATTATCACCAATCAGTCCTACCAGATGGATTTCAACATTTTTAACCTGGAGACTTGCTCGTGTCTTAAATTATGATGTTTGTCCAGTAATAAAATATAGAACCTTTCAAAAAAGAAAAAGAAAAAAGAAAAAAAAGAAAAGGAAAAAGAAAGGAAGAAAAGATTGAGTAGAAAATGATATGCTGCTAGTTTTATGTCAACTTGGCACAAGCCAGAGTCATTTTGGAAGAGGATACCTCAATTTAGAAAAGGCACCCACTAGATTGGCTTGTGGGCAAGACTGGGGTGCATTTTCTTCATTGATGACTGATGTGGGAGGGCCCAGTCCACTACAGGTGGTGCCATCCCAGGAGTAGTGGTCCTCAGTGGCTCTAAGAAAGCTAGCTGAGCAGGTCATGGAGAGCAAGTGAGTAAGCAGCACTCCTCCATGGCCTCTTCATCAGCTCCTGCTGCACGGTTCCTGCCCTGACTTCCATACTTGATGGACTACAAACTATAAGATGAAAAAAAAAACACATTTTTTTCTTTTGTGTTTTTGAGACAGGGTGTCTCTGTGTAGCCCTGGCTATCCTGAAACTCACTCTGTAGACCAGGCTGGCCTCGAACTCAGAAATCCACTTGCCTCTGCCTCCCAAGTGCTGGGATTAAAGGCGTGCGCCACCACTGCCCAGCTTGCAATTAAAAAAAAAAAAAAAAACACCACATTTCTTCCCCAGGTTACTTATGGTCATGACAGAGTGTTAAAATTACTATTTATATACCAAAGTCACATTTAGAAATTTTAAAATTTACTTTTAACTATGTGTATGTGCCCAATGACTGCAAGTGCCAACAGAGGTCAGAGGGCTTGGAGCCCTCTGGAGTTGGAGTTACAGTGATGGTGAACTACCTGACATGTTTGTTGGGAATCAAACTCTGTCCTCTGGAAGAGCTCTCTCTCTCTCTCTCTCTCTCTCTCTCTCTCTCTCTCTCTCTCCCTCCTTCCCTCCCTCCCTCCCTCCCTCCCTCCCCCCTCTCTCTCTACTGCTGAGCCATCATTTCAGTGTCCCAGTGTATTGTTTGGTGGTGATGATGCTAGGGAAGAAACTCGGGATCTCAAGCATGCTAAAAGCACACATTGCACCACACGGAGATTAAACAACAAATCAGACAGAGTATGTAGAGTATGCATTAACTTCCTCTGAGTACTTTAACAAAATAGTATTAACTAGGAGCCAGAGAGATAGATCAGCAGTTAAGAACACTGATCATTCTTCTAGAGGACTCGGGTTCAATTCCCAGCAACCACATGGAGACTCACATCTGTCAACAACTCCATTTCTAGGGAATCGACACCTTCACACAGACATACGTCCAGGCAAAACGCTAGTACACATAAAAAGGTAAAAAATAAATTATTATAAACTAGGTGGTTTAATACAACTGAAATTTATTGTCTCACAATTTTTCAGCCAAGAAGCCTAGAATCAAATTGTTGACAGGGCTGCTTTCTTGTCTCTTATTTTGGTGATTGCAATTCTTGCCTTTTTTGTTAAGGCAGAGTCTCATGTAGCTCAGTCTGGTCTCAAACTTTCTGTGTAGGCAAGGATGACCTTCAACTTCTAATTCTCCTAATTCCACTTCCTGAGTGTTGGAAGTATGGGCGTGCACCACCACACCCAGTATATGTGTGCTAGGGATGAAACTCAGGGCTTCATGAATGCTAAGAAAGCCCTGTTAAGTGATCCCTACCCTCAGCCTAGACATTTCTTGCCTTTGTAGACTTATGACTGCTCCTGCAGTGTACTCTGTTGGTGTGTCTGAATTGCTGTCTGTTTTCTTTTGCCATCGTTTGAATTTTGAGACATAGTCTAAGCTTGCCTCACCCTCATGAGTCATGGGAATTCAGGCATTTGCAACAGTGCCTAGCTTAATTTATTCTTGTCCAGTCATTGGATTGGATCTATCCTGACATACTATGACCTTATTTTGATGTGGTAATATCTGCAAAGACACTTTTCCAATAATGACACAAGTCTCATAAAATTTGGGGGAATGTTATTTAAAACAGTGCAGAGCATTATGTTTTTTTGAGATAGGGTTTTACACTGTATCTCAGAATGCCCCGAACTAACTAGACAATTTCGTGGAACCCCAGGATAGAAACCCAGGCTGATCTTTAACTCATATTGATTTTTTGACTCTCCTGAATGTTAATATTGCAAGCACGAGAGAATCATAATTTAAAATTTGTATTTAAATCAGGTCTAGAAGAGAGTTCCAGATTTTTAATTTTGAGAAGCTTCACTGGGTCTGGAAGTATGTCTCAGTGGTAGAATGTTTGCCTAGCACACACAAGGCCTGGGGTCTATCCTTAGCTACAAAAATTATTAAAATATACTGACTTGATAAATCACACTAATACTCACATGGAAAAGTATACATGGGAGTATACTAGAATATTTCTGAAAAATGAGTGTTTGAAAACTCACTCAGTGGCAGGTAAGATGGTTCAGTGAGTAAAGGCCCTTGTTACCAAATCTAATGACCTGAGTTACTCTGGTAAGCTGTTCTACACACACACACACACACACACACACACACACACACACACACACATGAAAAAATTAAGAAAGAAAACTAGTTCTGTCATATATTAAAAATACTACAGTTAGGAGCTGGAGAGATGGCTCAGTAGTTAAGAGCACTGATTGCTCTTCCAGAGGTCCTAAGTTCAATTCCCAGTAACTACATGGTGACTCACAACCAGATGTAACAGGATTCAAAGCCTGTTTCTGATGTATCTGAAGACAGCTACAGTGTACTAATATACATAAAATAAATAAATAAATCTTAAATATACTACAATTAAAATTATTAAAACAATTTAGTATAAGACAATAATTAGATCAATGGAATAAATATGTTCCATAAGAAAACCAAACTACATAGGCAATTTAATTTATCATAAAGATAACAATCAAAATGGGTAAGGAGAAGGGGGGTCTATACTACCAACAGCACTTAGATAACTGTTTGGTAGAAGAAGAAAGTATTTTTCTTTAATTTTTATTAGATATTTTCTTTATTTACATTTCAAATGCTATTCCCTTTCCTAGTTTCCTCTCCCACAGTCCCTTGTACTCTCCCCACGCCTTGCTTCCCAACCCACCCACTCCCTCTTCCTTGCCCTGGAATTCCCCTACACTGGGGCATAGAATCTTCGATGGCCAACTAGGCCATTCTCTGCTACATATGCAGCAAGACACAAGAGCTCTGGATGTACTGGTTAGTTCATATTGTTGTTCCTCTTATGGGGCTGCAAACCCCTTCAGCTCCTTGGGTACTTTTTCTAGATCCTTTATTGGGGACCCTGTGATCAGTCCCATGGATGGCTGTGAGCATCCACTTCTGTATTTGCCAGGCACTGGTATAGCCTCACAAGAGATCACTATATCAGGGTCCTGTCAGCAAAATCGTGTAGGCATCTGCAATACTGTCTGGGTTTGGTGGTTGTTTATGGGATGGATCCCTGGGTATGGCAGTCTCTAGATGGCCCTTCCTTCTGTCTCAGCTCCAAACTTTGTCTCTGTAACTCCTTACATGGGTATTTTGTTCCCCCTTCTAAGAAGGAACAAAGTATTCACACTTTGGTCTTCCTTCTTCTTGAGTTTCATGTGTTTTGCAAATTGTATCTTGGGTATTCTAAGTTTCTGGGCTAATATCCACTTATCAGTGAGTGCATATCGTGTGTGTTCTTTTGTGATTGGGTTACCTCACTCAGGATGATATCCTCCAGATCCATCCATTTGTCTAAGAATTTCATAAATTCATTGTTTTTAATAGCTGAGTAGTACTCCATTGTGTAAATGTACCACATTTTCTGTATCCATTCCTCTGTTGAGGGGCATCTGGGTTCTTTCCAGCTTCTGGCTATTATAAATAAGGCTGCTATGAACATAGTAGAGCATTTGTCCTTCTTACCAGTTGGAACATCTTCTGGATATATGCCCAGGAGAGGTATTGCTGGATCCTCTGGTAGTATTATGTCCAATTTTCTGAGGAACCACCAGACTGACTTCCAGAGTGGTTGTACAAGCTTGCAATCCCACCAACAATGGAGGAGTGTTCCTCTTTCTCCACATCCTCACCAGCATCTGCTGTCCCCTGAGTTTTTGATCTTAGCCATTAAGAAGAAAGTATCTTTAGCTCACTCCTTACTCCAAAGTAGGATGGATCAGAATTGCAAACAGGGAAAAATCCAAAATACAATAATTCTTGGAAAAAAAGATACTTCTTTGTACTCTAGGAATTGGAAAGGCCCTTTTATATTTTTTATCAGAACCCCACACTCAGATTCCATAAAGAAAAATATTGATGAATTTGACTTCACAAAAATTAAATGCTCTATGAGGCAAAAATATCATAAAGCAAATTCAAAAGGAGCAACAAAACTGGGAGCACACATTGACTACATATATGATAAGGGGTTTCAATTTATAAATTGGTATGGAAAAATGTAAAGTGCTTGGGGCTAGAGAGATGGCTCACAGGTTAAAACACTGGCTACTCTTCTAGAGGATCTACATTCAATTCCAAGTACCCACATGACAGCTCACAGTTAACTCCAGTTTCAGAGGCTCTGATGCCCTCTTCTGGCCTCTGTGGGTACCAGTCATTAGAGTGGTGCACAGATATATATGCAGACAAAACACTCATACACATAAAATAAAACGAAGTATTAGAGAAGAAAAGTTCAAAACCCAATAGGAAATGAAAGAATTACTTTAGAGAAAAATAAACACATATCACCAGAGACTTGATATTCAAACCTATTCATGGTTAAAGGAATATAAATCCAAAGCATAAAATGTTTACATATCAGATTGGGAAACATTTTAAAATCTTATCATGTGTATGGCTAGTGATAGTATAGGGAAATACACTTTCACGCACTGCTGGTGGACATTGTGAGAAAATTCTTTGAGATTATAGGTTTAAATATTTAAGTATAGTATTAAAACGGCAGGCTTTGTACCCTCAGTGGATAGTATCAGTTTTGGTAGTTCTTCTTCAGCAACCATTCCTCACTTTTTTCTTCCTAACACTTTATTTATAGTGCCAAAAATGAAGAAACAGTTTACATTTGCTCTGTTGTGTGTGGTTTGTGTGCGACCCTGAAAACTTTGTGCTTGGGAACTTTCATTTCTCACTGGGGCAGTGTTGAGACAGGACCTTGTAAGAGATACTTGGGTAGTGGGGGCATGCCTTAGTTAGGGTTTTACTGCTGTGAACAGACACCATGACCAAGGCAACTCTTTTTTTTTTCTTTGTCTTGTTTTGTTTTCCTGTATAAAAAAAAAGATCCCAATATAAATCAGGGAGGGAAGAAGACAGATATGCCTGTCTTTTGTGTAGAGGAATGGGAAGGTAAAGGGGGAGTTAAATCTCATAAGGAGAGGTGGGGAATTGTCATTTGAGGCTTAAAATATTCTTTGCAAAAACTGGAGGACTCTCTGCAGCCTCAGGGGAAGGCAGAGGCTGCCGCTTCAGCAGGGCTCTCTCCACAGAGACTGAGAAAGCCTCTTCTCACTCCATGTCACTTTCCTCCTTGTGCAGGTAGGAGCGCTGCAGAGTTCAGAAGGCAGAGATTTGTTCATGTGGGTCAAAGGTCAGCATTTCCAGCAGAAGCTGCGCTCCTGATTCCTCCATCTCTGGCACCACTGACTGCACTGACCGAGGCCCTCTGGGGGCAAAGGCTCTGTGAGGTTGAGACACCTCTGGAGGCCAGTTGTCTTCTGGAGGAAACCAATGAGATCAAAGAATTTCCCCAACTGGTCAGCTTCAGAGTTTCCACAGAAGAGAGGCATCCAGCGAAGCATCTCTGTGAAGATACAGCTAACGCGCCACATGTCCACAGGTGTTGCATATGCAGACAGTAGAAGAATTCAGGAGCCGGGTACCAGAGCCTAACAGCCACAGGCATGAGGCCATCTGGTAGCTGTAGATTCTGGCTGGGCCAAAGTCAGCCAGCTTGACCGTCCCATTACTTGTCACTAGAATGTTCTCTGGCTTCAGGTCCTGGTGAACAATGCAGGCTGCATGAAGAAAATCTAGGCCGCTTAGAAATGGATGCATCAGCCGGGTGTGGTGACGCATGCCTTTAATCCCAGCACTCGGGAGGCAGAGGCAGGTGGATTTCTGAGTTTGAGGCCAGCCTGGTCTACAAAGTGCGTTCCAGGACAGCCAGGGCTATACAGAGAAACCCTGTCTCGAAAACCCAAAATAATAATAATAAAATAATAAATAAATAAATAAATAAATAAAAGAGAAATGGACGCATCAGATCCTTAATGGTCTCAACTGGCAAGCCTGGCGGAGGTGCTTTGTCCAGGGTTAGGTCCTGATCTATATGCTCAAACACTAGGGTGACCTAGATGTCCTGATCAGTTCGGAAAGTAGCACAGACATTCACCAGTGTACAACATTGGGATGTCCAAGGTCTCCAGCCTCCTTCACAAGTCCACCTCACGAACTGTGCTGACGGGAAGCCCCCTCCCCCCCTCCCCGCCAGCTGCTCTTCCATTAGGAACTCTCACACTCTTGAGGGCCACAAAGTGGCCACTGTAGGAATCTCAGACTTTGCACACTGTCTCTCATAGGCACTGGCACCAATTTCAGCCTCAGGTTCATATCGACTGGTAGCCATTCTCAAAGCAGGGGATCTTATGCCTGGCTAAGAGGGGGTGGAGGTGGCCCCGGGAGCCAGTTCTTGGGGTGCCATATACTGGGGATTGGTCCCAGGCAGCTGGACTTGGGCCAGACCATAGACACAGGCCTCGGGCTAGAGAGGCCCCCTCACCCCCACCCTCGCCATGTCCCAAGGCAACTCTTATAAGGAGAAAATTTAAATGGGGCTGGCTTACAGGTTCAGAGGTTCAGTCCAATCATCAAGGTGGGAGCATGGCAGCATCTAGGCAGGCATGGTGCAGGAGGAGCTGAGAGTTCTACATCTGCATCTGAAGGTTGTTAGCAGAATACTGGCTTTCAGGCAGCTAGAAGGAGGGGCTTATATCCCACACTCACAGTGACACACCTACTCTAACAGGGCCACACCTTCTAATAGTGCTACTCCCTGTGCCGAGCTTAAACAAACCATCAAAGAAGGGACACCTGCCTAGCCAGCTAGATCAGCTAAATCAACCCTGGTGATCATTGGGGTGGTAGATGTCATGGGCAGATGACCCTCATATCCTATGTGAACTTTTTTTGAAGAACCTGATTAATTATTGAAAAAGTAGATTGCTATAAAGTGAGAACATCCCTCGTGATGTTTTGTTTTTGTTTCGTTTGATTCCTTGTTTGTTTGTTTGTTTGTTTGTTTTGAGACAGGGTTTCTCTGGGAACTCACTATGTAGACCAGGCTAGCCTTGAACTCACAGAGATCTGCCCATTTGTGCTGGGATTAAAAGCATGTGCCACCACACCAGCAATTTCTCATGTTTTGCCAATTTTCTTTCTGCCATGACTTGAACCAGTGCAAAGCCCTTACTGGTGCCATGCCATACACTACTACTCGACTTCCAGAATAGTAAGCCAAAATAAACTACAGGGTTCCATCATGTAGCTAAATCTCAACCACTAAACCTCTTATTATTTATAAATCATCAAGTCTCAGATAATTTTTTATCACAATAGAAAATAGGCTAAAACATTTTGCTACAGAAGTGCATCTAAGACATATTAAGTATTAAAATATAATGATGAGAGCCGGGCATGGTGGCGCACGCCTTTTATCCCAGCACTCGGGAGGCAGAGGCAGGCGGATTTCTGAGTTCGAGGCCAGCCTGGTCTACAAAGTGAGTTCTAGGACAGCCAGGGCTATACAGAGAAACCCTGTCTCAAAAAACATATATATATAAAATGGGCATGGAGTAGATTACTATAATCCTATCATTTAGAAGGCTAGGGCACAGGACAGTGAGTTGAAGGCCCACTTGGGATACATATCAAATCCCAGGCTACCTGGAGATATATTGTGAGTTCCTGACTCAAAAAGTCAAGGGTAGTGGATATAGGTCAGTGGTGTAGCATTTCTTAATATGTACAAAACCTTGGTTCTATCCCCAGCACTGAAAATAAAACATGATAATTAAAGTTTATTTTTACTTTCTAGAGTATAACAATGATTAAGAATGCTTATGCCAGAGGAGTAATGAGGGTTTTTTAAATTGTGTCTCCTAATAACGTCAGAAGCTATACTCATAAAATATCACTAACATGATGTCTTAAATATGAGCTGAACAAGGACAACAATAGACAATCAAAAGTGGACAGAGGAAAGCCCATAAGGCCTCAAAATCTTACACAAAGAACTACAGGTAACTAAGGAATGCTGACAATGGGAAAAATCATCTTCCTTGGGGACCAATAGTTATGATTTTTTCAATCCAATACCAAATGGTCAGTCCTGAGTGTACACACACACACACACACACACACACACACCATTATATAGACTGAGCAGAGTATATTTATATATTTAAGAATATATATGTATATAAAAATAGTTAATGTAAAAAGAGGTTATGACGACCATCCAGAGACTGCCCCACTTGGGGATCCATCCCATAAACAACCACCAAACCCAGACACTAGGAAGATGCCAACAGGAGCCTGCTGACAGGAGCCTGATATAGCTGTCTCCTGGGAGGCTCTGCCAGTGCCTGACAAATACAGAAGTGGATGCTCACAGTAATCTATTAGATGAAGCACAAGGTCCCCAATGAAGGAACTAGATCAAGAACCCAGGGAGCTTAAGGGGTCTGAAGCCCCATAAGAGGAACATCAATATGAACTAACCAGTCCCCCAGAGCTCCTTGGAACTATACCACCAACCAAAGAAAACACATGGTGGGACTCATGGCTCTAGCTGCATATGTACCAGAGGCTGGCCTAGTTGATCATCAATGGGAGGAGAGGCCCTTGATCCTGTGAAGGCTCTATGCCCCAGTGTAGGGGAATGCCAGGGCCAGGAAGAGGGAGTGGGTGGGTTGGTGAGCAGGGGGAGCGGGGAGAGGATCGGGGATTTTCGGAGGGGAAACTAGGAAATGAGATAACATTTGAAATGTAAATAAAGAAAATATCTAACATAAAAGAGGTTATGAATTAGAAAGAGCAAGAAGAGGTACATGGGAAAGTTTGGAGGAAAGGTTAGGGGAAATGACATAATTATATTTAAAAAATTCTCAAAAAATGACTGGGTTGTGGGGCCACATGCCTGTGGTACTAGTTCTAAGGAGGCAGAGGCAGGAGAATCTTTGAGTTTGAGTTCAAGACTAGCTTTGTCTACACAGAGAAATCATATCTTGAAAAACCATCCCCCTCCCAAATTAAAAAAAAAAAAGAAAATATCATCTAGAGTAAGGAAAGTAAAAGGGAAACCTGTGGATAGAAGGCACTCTAGAGAGGAGAATGGCAGGATGCAGGTTTATGAAGGTGTATATGGGGAAAACAAGGCGCTTTAATTGAGATTTGGGAGGGAGGAGAATGAAGAATAGGGAGGGAGGGAGGAAGGATGCTTAACCCAAAGCTGTTTGAAATAGGGGAATCATACTGTTTTATATTCAACTAAATGTATATATTAAGCTACATCACTTGGGATAATAATGCTTATCTTAAGAGCCACACACTAATCAAAATCCCAGTACCTAAGGCATGAAAAACTTCCTCTGTAGTTGTTGGTCAACTTTGTCCAAGAAACTCCCCAAACAATATAAGCTATTGCTGTTGCCTTCCAGAAGTTGAAGGTAAGTGCTGAAGACATTCACTTTGGATACAGGACTTGCTCAGCACTTTGGACATTACTAAACTAGAGGGAAGCATGCCTGGGACTGTGAAGTCAGTTAACTATCCCTGGCTAGTTAGTCCATGGATCTTGGTATGAACCTTTTTTTTTCCTAAGATTTATTTATTAATTTTTAAAAAGATGTATTTATTTTATTTATATGAGTGCATTGTAGCAGTCTTCAGACACACCAGAAGAGGGCATCAGATCCCATTACAGATGGTTGTGAGCCACCATTTGGTTGTTGGGAACTGAACTCGGGACCTCTAGAAGAGCAGTCAGTGCTCTTACCTTCTGAGCCATCTCTCCAGCCCCCTACTGTTGCTGTTTTAAACCAGTATATTTTACCACTCACCAAAGAGGCTTCCTTATTTTTGTTTTGTTTAAGATAGGATCTCATTAGGTAGCTCAGGCTGGCCGCAAACTCACAGGGACCCACCTGCCTCTACCTCAAAACTATTGGTGTTAAAGTTGTAGGCTACCATGCCTGCATAGAAGCTTCTCTTTACAGCAGATAGAGGCTGTTACAGAAAGCCACAAATGTTGAAAATACAGAAAACCACTGACTATGGGGGCCCAGCCCCAACTGGTACATCTACAACAAAAGCCTTACACTTAAGGTTCAGAGAATACTGTAGAGAGGGGACAGAAAGATTGTCGGTGCCAGAGACCAGGAAGTCTGCTGTGAGATGTGTTTTTTAGATATGATTGTGAAACTACTCCTATGAAATCTCACCAACATTACTACCTTTTTTTTTTTAAGTATATTACTTTTCTTTTTTTATTTTATTTTATTTAATTTTTAATATTTTTATTACATATTTTCCTCAGTTACATTTCCAATGCTATCCCAAAAGTCCCCCATAGCGCCCCCCACTTCCCTACCCACCCATTCCCATTCTTTTGGCCCTGGCATTCACCTATATTGGGGCATATAAAGTTTGCAAGTCCAATGGGCCTCTCTTTCCAGTGATGGCTGACTAGGCCATCTTTCGATACATATGCAGCTAGAGACAAGAGCTCCGGGGTTCTGGTTAGTACATCACCAACATTACTACCTTAATGAGATTTGATCAATTATAACATGAGCTGATATGCCAAGGTGGATAGGGAAATTTGGGGGGACCCCACCCCAAAATTAAGAGCTATGGACAACCAATAGGTGCTAAAGAAGACAGAATTAGTTTTTTCCAGGAGTGGTTTCCCTAACTTGTTATCCAAACCAAGTGGTAAACCCTAGAAACATATATATATACACGAGCAACACTAGGGAGCAGGGCAGTGGGGCATGAGAAGGGTTGGAGCAAAAATTAAATACTTATATTTTGATTAAAAATAAATGAATAAAATGAATGGCCCTATTTATGGAGAGGGGTCAGGATACATATGGTGCTACAAGTTTTTCAGTCTTCTCTTTGTACACTTCTATTCTGTTTGAATTGTTTTACCTTGGGCAGTTTCTTTTTCTCATTTGTTTTTAAAGAAAGTATAGTCTGGGGGTATCTGAGCAAGGCGTAAGCCTATTTAAATTTCTTTTTGTTATAAAACATTTTCTGTATTGAAAAACATGACTAATAAATGTCATAAATCATGAAACGATAGTACAGTAAAGGCTTATGGGATTTTCTAATGTACAGAGTTAAGTGCCACTATCATAGAGTGTATGCTGTAAATTGGTAAGGATTTACAACTTTGCAGATTAATATTCAACTACTGTACTGATTATCTAATATGCCTATTAATCACGCAGGTGTGCTGCTAAAACACAGATTCTGATGGAGGACATCTGAGGAATGGCCCAATAGTCTGCAGTTATAATAGATTCTGAGATGATGTTAATATTCCTGAGTCACTGACTACAGAATTATAGTGGGACATGGTGGGGACACAAACCTTTACTCTTAGCTTAATGGGCAGCTGAGAGGGGAGGATCACTCAAGATTTTGTTTCATTTAAAAAAGAAAAAAAATGAAAGAGGAAAGAAGCAGAGAACAGGAGGAGGCCACTTGGGTAGAGAACAGCAGGAAGAGAGGAGACATACAGAAGTAGAATGGTTGGACATATAGGATGAGGGGAGTCTAGAATAACTGGTTTTTACCCTCAGTGACTATGAAGATGCTTATAACACTAGTCACAGAGAAGAATTAAGCTACAAGAGAAGGTATGGGAACTGATGGAGGAGTCAGAGTAAGACTTCCCATTCTAAATTTGGTTGTATTTTTTTTCCCTAGGAGAATAGTAGGTAGATTTGTCCACCAGACATCTGAACACTATCTAGATCTCAATGGAGTTCAGTTAGAGGGGAATCTGGAGTTCTCTACATGAAGGTAAGGTAAGGTAAGTCAAGGAAATTGGATGAGTTTTAAATGATCCAAGAGAATGTATATGATTGCTACAAGAAACCTTGTATTGACAAATGCTAAATGTAAGGGTCTGTGTGCTAAGTAAGGAGATGAAAAAGACATGGAGACAGTACAAAAGACTAGATATTATGAACGGTCTTCCAACTAAAGAACAGATTATACAGAAAAATATAATTTCCATTGTAGTGCTGGGTAGGTGAGTTATCAATTGCTGTGTAACAAACCTCCCCCAGTGGCTTTGAAGCACAACCATTTACCATTGATCATGAGCTCTTACGTATCTCTACTGACCTGGGCTGGCTGATGGTGACTGTGCATATTTGTGTAAGGGTGGCCTTTTGGTGGGGTAACTAGAGGATGAGTTGGGCTTTTCATATTCTAGAAAAAAATATGTGATAGTTCCAGGGTCCAAGACAGTGATTAAAATATGTAAGGAATGCTGAGGCCCAGAATTGGACTTCTGCTATAGTCTATTGATAAGAGCAAAACAGATAATAGAATTATACTCAGATGATAGAATTAGACAATTACTTACCTACCTACCAACCTACCCATCTATTGATTTGAGCTACAGTCTTGCTTTGTTGCCCAAGCTGGCCTGGAACTTCCTATATAGCACAGGCTGTCCTTAAACTCACGAGGCCCTTGTCCCTGTCTCCTGAATGCTTGAATTATAAAGTGTACATCAGTATCCCTGGATGAGATGTTAACTCTTGCTTAAAAACATTTTTTCTAAGTAAGCGTGTTTTGCCTCATGTATATATCTGTGTACCACATGTATGCCTGGTATTTGCAGAAGCCAGAAGAGGATGTCAGATCCCCTGGAGCTGGAGTTACAGATGGTTCTAAGTCATCATGTTGGTGACTGGGAATTGAACTCAGATCCTCTGGATAAGCAGAAAGTACTCTTTTTTTTTTTTTTAATTTTACTAGATATTTTCTTTATTTACATTTCAAATGCTATCCTGAAAGTTCCTCATACACTCCCCCCGCCCTGCTCCCCTACCCACTCACTCCCACTTCTTGGCCCTGGTGTTTCCCTGTATTGGGGCATATGATCTTTGAAAGACCTAGGGGCCTCTCTTTCCAATGATGGCCGACAAGGCCATCTTCTGCTACATATGCAACTAGAGACACGAGCTCTGGGGGTACTGGTTAGTTCATATTGTTGTTTTACCTATAGGGTTGCAGACCCCTTCAGCTCCTCGGGTATTTTCTCTAGTTCTCCATTGGGGACCCTGTGTTCCATCCAATAGATGACTGTGAGCATCCACTTCTGTATTTGCAAGGTACTGGCATAGCCTCATATGA
The DNA here is from genome assembly GCF_978045245.1 of Mus caroli. Taxonomy (NCBI): domain Eukaryota; kingdom Metazoa; phylum Chordata; class Mammalia; order Rodentia; family Muridae; genus Mus; species Mus caroli. The sequence goes on from NW_028227260.1 coordinate 21,085,563, forward strand.
GACAGCTATATCAGGGTCCCTTCAGCAAAATCTTGCTGGCATATGCAATAGTGTCTGGGTTTGGTGGCTGATTATGTGATGGATCTCAGGGTGGGTAGTCTCTGGATAGTCCATCTTTTCTTCTTAGCTCCAAACTTTGTAACTCCTTCCACAGGTATTTTGTTCCCTATTCTAAGGAGGAATGAAGTATCCACACGTTGGTCTTCCTCAGAAAGTACTCTTAACCAATGAACAATGTCTCTGGCCCATTAGATGTTAACTTTTTGGGGGAGGGGGTCTTTCAAGACAGGGTGTCTCTGTGTAGCCTTGGTTGTCTTGGAACTCACTCTGTAGATCAGGCTGGCCTTGAACTTAGAGATCTGCCTGCCTCTGCCTCCTGCGTGCTGGGACTAACAGTGTGCACCACCAGATGGTGGTGTCCTAAATGGTACCTCTTAATGGGAGGAACTGAAAAAGATGTACATAGTAGAGATATGATCATTATGTCTAGCTATATAACTAATATACTATACAAGATTTACATATATTGAAGGGAGTCTCTAAGGTATAAATAACAAAACAAACAAATGAAAACCATGGAAACAACAGTAAAATACTCCAGTCAGTTGCCCAAGGAGAGCAGGACACTGAAAGACATTTGTGAAATTAGATTAGGGTATTTCTTTGGGAAATGAAGGTTGTGTTATTAGAAGAAATGAGGATAGGCTGCTGGTGATATCAGAAAACACATGGAATGTAAGCATCTGCCTCAAAATTAAAAAGTCTAGGCATCTTCTTAGAAAGTCTATAAAAGAAGAGAGCTTTACCACAGCATCTGGGGGAGCCATCTTGGGCTCCCGGATTCCACCGAGACTGGTCTGCACAGGTGAGAGTGGGGACTGTAGAGGCTAACAGCTTCTGGGACAGGCAGAAGCCACAGAGCTTCTGGGGCAGACCTAGTTTCAGGCTACAGACACCGGGCACCTTTCCTGCCAGAGGAGAGGTGTCTGCCCCGCCCGGGAGAGCGTTGTCACAGCATCTGGGGGAGCCATCTTGGTTCCAGGACTCCACCGAGACTAGACTGTGCAGGGGAGAGTGTGGACTACAGAGGCTAACAGCTTCTGGGAGAGGCAGAAGTCACAGAGCTTCTGGGGCAGACCACATTTCCGGCTCCAGACATCTGGGCACCTTCCCTGCCAGAGGAGAGGTGTCCGCCCCGCCCGGGAGGGCTTTGCCACATCTGGGGGAGACATCTTGGTTCCTGGATCCCGCCGAGACTAGTCCACGTAGGTGAAAGTGTGGACTGCAGAAGCTACACAGATTCTGGGACAAGTCCTGTTTCGAGCCTTCATCTTCGGCCAGGAGGCAGGTCCATCCAAACCCCAGATATCTGTGCACCTTCCCTGCAAGAGGAGAGCTTGCCTGCAGAGACTGCTCTGACCACTGAAAATCAGGAGAGAGCTAGTCTTCCAGGTCTGCTGATAGAGGCTAACAGAATCACAGGAGGAACAAGCTCTAACCAGAGACAACTATAACAACTAACTCCAGAGATTACCAGATGGTAAAAGGCAAACGTAAGAATCTTACTAACAGAAACCAGGACCACTCACCATCATCAGAACCCAGCACTCCCACCTCAGCCAGTCCTGTGCACCCCAACACACCCGAAAAGCTAGACCTGGATTTAAAAGCATATCTCATGATGATGGTAGAGGACATCAAGAAGGACTTTAATAACTCACTTAAAGAAATACAGGAGAACACTGCTAAACAGGTAGAAGACCTTAAAGAAAAACAGGAAAACACAACCAAAGAGGTAGAAGTCCTTAAAGAAAAACAGGAAAACACATCCAAACAGGAGATGGAAATGAAAAAAACTATACTAGACCTAAAAAGGGAAGTAGACACATTAAAGAAAACCCAAAGTGAGGCAACACTGGAGATAGAAACCCTAGGAAAGGGCTGGTGAGATGGCTCAGTGGTTAAGAGCACCGACTGCTCTTCCGAAGGTCCTGAGTTCAAAAATCCCAGCAACCACATGGTGACTCACAACCATCCATAATGAAATCGGATGCCCTCTTCTGGAGTATCTGAGGACAGCTACAGTGTACTTACATATAATAAATAAAAAAAAAAAAAGAGAGAGAAACCCTAGGAAAGAAATCTGTAACCATAGATGCGAGCATCAGCAACAAAATACAAGAGATAGAAAAGAGAATCTCAGGTGCAGAAGATTCTATAGAGAACATCGGCACAACAATCAAAGAAAATGCAAAATGCAAAAAGATTCTAACTCAAAACATCCAGGAAATCCAGGATACAATGAGAAGACCAAACCTATGGATAATAGGAGTAGATGAGAATGAAGATTTTCAACTTAAAGGGCCAGCAAATATCTTCAACAAAATTATAGAAGAAAACTTCCCAAACCTAAAGAAAGAGATGCCCATGAACATACAAGAAGCCTACAGAACTCCAAATAGACTGGACCAGAAAAGAAATTCCTCCTGACACATAATAATCAGAACAACAAATGCACTAAATAAAGAGAGAATATTAAAAGCAGTAAGGGAAAAAGGTCAAGTATCATATAAAGGCAGGCCTATCAGAATTACACCAGACTTTTCACCAGAGACTATGAAAGCCAGAAGAGCCTGGACAGATGTTATACAGACACTAAGAGAACACAAATGCCAGCCCAGGATACTATACCCAGCCAAACTTTCAATTACCATAGATGGAGAAACCAAAGTATCACATGATAAAACCAAATTCACACAATATCTTTCCACCAATCCAGCCCTTCAAAGGATAATAAAGGGAAAACAACAACACAAAGATGGAAATTACATCCTAGAAAAAGCAAGAAAGTAATCCTTTAACAAAACTAAAAGAAGACAGCCACAAGAACAGATTCCCAACTTTAACAACAAAAATGACAGGAAACAACAATTACTTTTCTTTGATTTCTCTTAACATCAATGGACTCAATTTACCAATAAAAAGACATAGACTAACAGACTAGCTACACAAAAAGGACCCGACATTTTGTTGTTTACAGGAAACCCACCTCAGGAATAAAGACAGACACTACCTCAGAATAAAAGGCTGGAAAACAATTTTCAAGCAAATGGTCCGAAGAAACAAGCTGGAGTAGCCATTCTAATATCGAATAAAATCGACTTCCAACCCTAAGTTATCAAAAAAGACAAGGAGGAGCACTTCATACTCATCAAAGGTAAAATCCTCCAAGAGGAACTCTCAGTTCTGAATATCTATGCTCCAAATGCAAGGGCAGCCACATTCATTAAAGACACTTTAGTAAAGCTCAAAGCACACATTGCACATCACACAATAATAGTGGGAGACTTCAACACACCACTTTCATCAATGGACAGATCGTGGAAACAGAAACTAAACAGGAACACAGTGAAACTAACAGAAGTTATGAAACAAATGGATTTATCAGATATCTACAGAACATTTTATCCTAAAACAAAAGGATATACCTTCTTCTCAGCACCTCATGCTACCTCCTCCAAAATTGACCATATAATTGGTCACAAAACAAGCCTCAACAGATACAAAAATATTGAAATTGTCCATGCATCCTATCAGATCACCATGGACTAAGGCTGATCTTCAATAACAACATAAATAATAGAAAGCCGACATTCACGTGGAAACTGAACAACACTCTTCTCAATGATACCTTGGTCAAGGAAGGAATAAAGAAGGAAAGACTTTTTTTTAAAGACTTTTTAGAGTTTAATGAAAATGAAGCCAAAACATACCCAAACTTATGGGACACAATGAAAGCAGTTCTAAGAGGAAAACTCATAGTTCTGAGTGGCTCCAAAAAGAAACTAGAGAGAGCACACATTAGCAGCTTGACAACACACCTAAAAGCTCTAGAACAAAAGGAAGCAAATTCACCCAAGAGGAGAAGAAGGCAGGAAATAATCAAACTCAGGGGCGAAGTCAACCAAGTGGAAACAAGAAGAACTATTCAAAGAATCAACCAAACCAGGAGCTGGTTCTTTGAGAAAATCAACAAGATAGATAAACCCTTAGCCAGACTCACTAGTGGGCACAGGGACAGCATCCTAATTAACAAAATCAGAAATGAAAAGGGAGACATAACAAAAGATCCTGAAGAAATCCAAAACACCACCAGATCCTTCTACAAAAGGCTATACTCAACAAAACTGGAAAACCTGGATGAAATGGACAAATTTCTAGACAGATACCAGGTACCAAAGTTAAATCAGGATCAGGTTAATGATCGAAACAGTCCTATATCCCCTAAAGAAATAGAAGTAGTCATTAATAGTCTCCCAACCAAAAAAAGCCCAGGACAAGATGGGTTTGGTGCAGAGTTCTATCAGAGTTTCAAAGAAGATCTAATTCCAGTTCTTCACAAACTATTCCACAAAATAGAAGCAGAAGGTATTCTACCCAATTCATTCTATGATGCCACAATTACTCTGATGCCTAAACCACAGAAACACCCAACAAAGATAGACAACTTCAGACCAATTTCCCTTATGAATATCGATGCAAAAATACTCAATAAAATTCTCGCTAACTGAATCCAAGAACACATCAAAACAATCTTCCATCCTGACTAAGTAGGTTTCATTCCAGTAATGCAGGGATGGTTTAATATACGGAAATCCATCAATGTAATCCAGTATATAAACAAACTCAAAGACAAAAACCACATGATCATCTCGTTAGATGCTGAGAAAGCATTTGACAAAATCCAACACCCATTCATGATAAAAGTCTTGGAAAGATGAGGAATTCAAGGCCCATACCTAAATATGATAAAAACAATCTACAGCAAACCAGTAGCCAACATCAGAGTAAATGGTGAGAAGCTGGAAGCAACCCCACTAAAATCAGTGACTAGACAAGGCTGTCCACTTTCTCCCTACCTATTCAACATTGTACTTGAAATCCTAGCCAGAGCAATTCGACAACAAAAGGAGATAAAGGGGATACAAATTGGAAAGGAAGAAGTTAAAATATCACTTTTTGCAGATGATATGATAATATATATAAATGACCCTAAAAATTCCACCAGAGAACTCCTACACCTGATAAGCAGCTTCAGTGAATTAGCTGGATATAAAATTAACTCAAACAAGTCAATGGCCTTTCTCTACACAAAGGATATACAGGCTGAGAGAGAAATTAGGGAAACAACACCCTTCTAAATAGTCACAAATAATATAAAATAACTTGGCGTGACTCTAACTAAGGAAGTGCAAGATATGTATGATAAGAACTTCAAGTCTCTGAAGAAAGAAATTAAAGATCTCAAAAGATGGAAAGATCTCCCATGCTCATGGATGGGCAGGATCAATATGTTAAAAATGGCTATCTTGCCAAAAGCAATCTACAGATTCAATGCATCCTCATCAAAATTCCAACTCAATTCTTCAAGGAATTAGAAAGGGCAATGTGCAAATTCATCTGGAATAACAAAAACCTAGGATAACAAAAACTCTTCTCAAGGATAAAAGAACCTCAGGTGGAATCACCATGCCGGACCTAAAGCTCTACTACAGAGCAATTGTGATAAAAACTGCATGGTACTGGTATAGTGACAGACAAATAGACCAATGGAATAGAATTGAAGACCCAGAAATGAACCCACACACCTATGGTCACTTGATCTTTGACAAGGGAGCTAAAAACATCCAGTGGAAGAAAGACAGCATTTTCAACAAATGGTGCTGGCACAACTGGCAGTTATCATGTAGAAGAATGCGAATTGATCCATTCCTATCTCCTTGTCTAAGGTCAAATCTATGTGGATCAAGGAACTCCACATAAAACCTGAGAGAGTGAAACTTATAGAGGAGAAAGTGAGGAAAAGCCTCGAAGATATGGGCACAGGGGAAAATTCCTGAATAGAACAACAATGGCTTGTGCTGTAAGATCGAGAATTGACAAATGGGACCTCATAAAATTGCAAAGCTTCTGTAAGGCAAAAGACACTGTCAATAAGACAAAAAGACCACCAATAGATTGGGGAAGGATCTTTACCTATCCTAAATCAGATAGGGGACTAATATCCAATATATATAAAGAACTCAAGAAGGTGGACTCCAAAAATTCAAATAACCCCTTTAAATATGGGGTGCAGAGCTTAACAAAGAATTCTCACCTGAGGAATACTGAATGGCTGAGAAGCACCTGAAAAAATGTTCAGCATCCTTATTCATCAGGGAAATGCAAATCAAAACAACCCTGAGATTCCACCTCACACCAGTCAGAACAGCTAAGATCAAAAATTCAGGTGACAGCAGATGCTGGCGAGGATGTGGAGAAAGAGAAACACTCCTCCATTGTTGGTGGGATTGCAAGCTTGTAAAACCATTCTGGAAATCAGTTTGGATGTTCCTCAGAAAACTGGACATAGTACTACCGGAGGATCCAGCAATACCTCTCCTGGGCATATATCCAGAAGATGTTCCAACTGGTAAGACTGGCACATGCTCCACTATGTTCATAGCAGCCTCATTTGTTATAGCCAGAAGCTGGAAAGAACCCAGATGCCCCTCAACAGAGGCATGGATACAGAAAATGTGGTACATTTACACAATGGAGTACTACTCAGCTATTAAAAAGAATGAATATATGAAATTCCTAGACAAATGGGTGGACCTGGTGGACATCATCCTGAGTGAGGTAATCACAAAAGAACTCGCATGATATGTACTCACTGATAAGTGGATATTAGCCCAGAAACTTAGAATACCCAAGATACAAGATACAATTTGCAAAACACATGAAACTCAAGAAAAACGAAGACTAAAGTGTGGACACTGTGCCCCTTCTTAGAATTGGGAACAAAACACCCATGGAAGCAGTTACAGAGACAAAGTTTGGAGCTGAGACAAAAGGATGGACCATCTAGAGACTGCCATACCCGGGGATCCATCCCATAATCAGCCTCCAAACGCTGACACCATTGCACACACTAGCAAGATTTTACTGAAATGACCCTGATTTAGCTATCTCTTGTGAGTCTATGCCGGGGCCTAGCGAACACATAAGTGGATGCTCACAGTCAGCTATTGAATGGATCACAGGGCCCCCAATGGAGGAGCCAGAGAAAGTATCCAAGGAGCTAAAGGGGTCTGCAACCCCATAGGTGGAACAACAATATGAACTAACCAGTACCCCCCAGGCTCGTGTCTCTAGCTGCATATATATCAGAAGTTGGCCTAGTAGGCCATCAGTGGAAAGAGAGGCCCATTGGTTTTGCAAACATTTTATGCCTCAGTTCAGGGGAACACCATGGCCAAGAAGTGGGAGTGGGGGGGTAGGGGGTGGGGGGGAGGTCATGGGGGACTTTTGGCGTAGCATTGGAAATGTAATTGAAGAAAATACCTAATTAAAATAATTTTTTAAAAAGCCTATAAAATACTTTTTTGTTTTTGTTTTTAAAACTATTTTTTAAAGATTTATTTATTATTATATCTAAGTTCAGTGTAGCTGTCTTCAGACACACCATAAGAGGACACCAGATCTCATTATGGATAGTTTAGAGCCACCATGTGGTTGCTGGGATTTGAACTCAGGACTTTCAGAAGAGCAGTCAGTGCTCTTAACCACTGAGCCATCTCTCCAGACCCTATAAATATTTTAAAATTAAGGTTAAACTGTCACAGTCTTTTTGTTCCTAAAACCAGAATGGGTTTTACTTTGGACTTAAATACCAGTTTGTCACCTACATCTTAATGTATTGAAAGTGTTTTCAACAACAATACGAACTACCCAGTACCCCACAGAGCTCGTGTCTCTAGCTGCATATGTAGCAGAAGATGGCCTAGTTGGCCATCACTGGGAAAAGAGGACCCTTGGTCTTGCAAACTTTATCTGACTCAGTACAGGGGAACGCCAGGGCCAAGAAGTGGGAGTGGGTGGGGGACTTTTGGGATAGCATTGGAAATGTAAATGAAATAAATACCTAATAATAAATACATTTTTAAAAAAGTGTTTTCAAATCCAATCATTTGTACTATTCTGAAAACTATCTGTAAAACAACCTTTTGAAACAAAATTATTATTACCTTATAAAGGCTAATATTTTCATGCTTTATCTTTTTGTGGGAGATATGTTTAAAAAGATTTATCATGCTTAAGTACATTCAAACAGAGAGGACTGATGTTGGCTTATAGGAACAGAAGGATTCTGGGAATACAGAGTCCTTCATCAAAACCATACCACCAACTACATTTATCGCGGCTGTTACATGTCAGGCACTACCAGAATGTATTGGTTAAAATAGGAGAGGTAACCCTCTGAGCACATGAAGACCCTTGACCACTCAGCTGGGAAAGAAGGGGTCATTATTATATTAATTTTTAAGACTTATTTTATCTTTTATCTTTTTTCTATCATCATCGTCATTATCATTAAATCTTTTTTTACAGTCCAGTTGTTATTTTCCCTCCCAGTCCGTCCTCTCAGTTTGTTCCTCATCCCATTCCTCCTCTGATGTCCCCAACCTACCCCACCAGACCTCCCCATTCCCAGGGGGCCTCACGTCTTTTGAGGGTTAGATGTGGCCTCTCACTGAGGCCAGACCAGGCATTCCTCTGCTGTGTATGTGTTGGGAGCCTCGGACCAGCTAGTGTTTGCTGTCTGGTTGGTGGCTCGGACTGATGATTAAAGTCACTTATCTCTGAGATAGGAGGGAGCAGGTACCCAGTGGAATATTTTGGACTTAATTTCAATGAGAGGAAAGAATAACCAAGTAAGCAGAAATATATTAGTCAAATACAGTAGGTACCTTTGGCCAGATAATTCCTATTACCTTATAATGGTAGTGATTAGACCACAACTCCATTTTGAAATATTAAGTCAAAACAGAGTTAGATTTACAAGCCTGCTTTTATTACTTGTTAGCTGGGTCTGAAGTAGGGTATAATTGAACATTTTTTGCTCATGTGTAAAGTAGGGATGGACTTACATTGTAGGGTTGTGTGAAGATTAGAGATAATTTTCAAGGGCCTAGCCCTATGCTCCATATATAACAGGTCCTAAATAAATAGTAACTTTAAAAAGCCAAATGGCAAAGATTTCTTACTGTGAAATTCTGAGTCTCAACACCCAAAAATGAAAGACTAGGAAAAGATAGCTCTATAGCTATTATAAAGAACCCACACAAAACAAAGTATGTTATAATCAACAACTTTCTTTTTTTTCAGTTTTGTACATTTTAATATCGACTTGACTGTGAATTAATTTAGGATTCAAATACAATGTTTATTTACTTACCATTCCCATTCTGAAAAAAAAAAACTGTTGCACTTTTCTTTCAGGCAATAGATTAATTTGTTCACAGAACAATATCACATGATGTGAACTCTAGCCCCACAAGATGGATAAAGCACCAATCCGACCCTCCTTTATTAAACCACTTCTGATTATCTTAATTATAGAAGAACCAATTATTACATTTTTATATTCAAAAGATGTTTCTTAAATGCATCATATCAGCAGAATTTGAGCAAGAATATTATAGATTATGTTTAGCCAGAATACTAAATCCTCCATATCATACCTCTCTCAAGATCTGTTCAAATTCCTCAGACATATCATCCCTCAAGTGATATCTAATCATTGATTTAGATTAAGAAGCACACTAACCCAGGATATTTCTTACTGACTAAAGTTACAGAGAACTTAGGAATCTATGAAGGCAGCAAATAGCCAGTATGTGTTATACAGCATCAGTTTCTTCCTCTGAGATGATCTCTCTTCTCTTTCTTCTCTTCTCTTTTTTTTTAAATTAGGTAATTTCCTCAATTACATTTCCAATGCTATCCAAAAAGTCCCCAATACACTCCCCCCCCAGTCCCCCACCCACCCACCCCCACCCCTTGGCCCTGGCATTCCCCTGTACTGGGGCATATAAAGTTGGAAAGTCCAATGGGCCTCTCTTTCCAGTGATGGCCTACTAGGCCATCTTTTGATACAAATGCAGCTAGAGGCAAGAGCTCCGGGGTACTGGTTAGTTCATAATAATGATCCACCTATGGGGTTGCAGTTCCCTTTAGCTCCTTGGGTACTTTCTCTAGCTCCTCCATTGGGGGCCCTGTGATCCATCCAATAGCTGACTGTGAGCATCCACTTCTGTGTTTGCTAGGCCCCAGCATTGTCTCACAAGAGACAGCTATATCTGGGTCCTTTCAGCAAAATCTTGCTAGTGTATGCAATGGTGTCAGCGTTTGGAAGCTGATTATGGGATGGATCCCTGGATATGGCAGTCTTTAGATGGTCCATCCTTTCTTCACAGCTCCAAACTTTATCTCTGTAACTCTTTCCATGGGTGTTTTGTTCCCAATTCCAAGAAGGGGCACAGTGTCCACACTTTGGTCTTCGTTCTTCTTGAGTTTCATGCGTTTAACAAATTGTATCTTATATCTTGGGTATCCTAAGTTTTTGGGCTAATATCCACTTATCAGTGAGTACATATTGTGTGAGTTCCTTTGTGAATATGTTACCTCACTCAGAATGATGCCCTCCAGATCCATCCATTTGCCTAGGAATTTCATAAATTCATTCCTTTTTAATAGCTGAGTAGTACTCCAACAACTTTCATTTAAAGATAAAGTGTTCACAAGCTTTAGCAGGCCTCTAATCCTTGCCCTTAGGTTCAGCTACATCCTTTTAATAATTTGTACATAGAAGGCACAGAATGGGTGGGGAGAACAACCCTGTATCATTCAGCAGCAGTAGTAAGGATGCTCTAGAGTCTTGGCTTCATGCTCTAAGACCTCTCTATTGCTCAAAGATGACATAGTGCTGCCACCTCCACCAATCCCAATTTTAAAATTGATTTTTTAAAATATATTTGAGTATTTTGCCTGCACACCTGCCTCGTGCCCACAGAGGTCAGAAAGTGGCACTAGATCCCCAAAACTTTAGTTATGATTATGAGCAGTGACATGTGGGTGCTGGGAATCAAACCTGTGTCCTCTGCAAGAGCAGTAAGTACTCTTAACTGCTGACCCATTGATCCAGTGCCCCAAAGCTTAATTGGTTTTTTTAAAGAATTCACTTTAAACTATGTGTGTATGTGTATCTGGGTATATGAAAGTGAGTGTGAGTTCCTGCAGAGGCTTGGAGAGTATGGCATCCAGTAGAGCTGCAGTTACAGGCAGTTTCGAGCCACCCTCTTGGGTGCTGGAAACCAAATCCTAGGTCCTCTGAAAGAGCAGCTAGTGCTGTGAACTGCTGAGTCATCTCTTGCCATCCTCAAAAAACAATTTAAATTATATGTATATGTATGGGTGGTTATATGTATGGGTGGTTTGAGTACAATAAAGACAGCGAATGTCACTCTCAGATAAGACAAGCCAAGAAGACTGAGAACACACCAGCTGTCTGGAAGAAGCAGAGACCAGCTGAGCTGCCTAGAAGAGGTTTAGACCAGAGACACTTTGAAAGGTCACTCTCCAACCTGTTGATTCAACAGGTAGGTATTAACAACTTAATTGATGGGTAATAAACCAGAGTGGAATAGAAAAGAAAGGAAGTGGGTTAGAAAAGTAATCTTTTAAAAAAAGAAAAAGAAAAAGAAAAAAGAAAAGTAGTCAAGGGTCAGCCAGATAATGAAAGAGCCACGGAAGTTTTTAATGCAGTGTGTTATATGGATTTTTTTGTTTTCATTTTTTTTTAGATTTATTTTATTCTGTGTTTTGCCTGCATGTGTATCTGTGAACCACATATATGCTTTGTGGTGCCTTAGGAGGTCAGAAGGAGGACTCTGATCCCCAGGTACTGGAGTCACAGATAGTTATGAACCAACATGTGGGTGCTGAGAACCAAACACAGGTCCTCTGTAAGAGCAACAAGTGCTCTTATCCATTGAGCCACCTCTCCAGTCCCAGGATATATTAAACTGGAACATTCCTAGCATGGTAGAGTAAAGCAATGGTCCTCAACTTTCTATTGCCATAGAACCCTTTACAAACTTAAAAAAAATTACATAGGTCCTTTAAAGCAGAAAAGGTACATTTGCTTAGACACAAAATATTGCTTTACAATGATTTGGTTAGGAGGAAGGAGTAGGAACAGCTGCAACTGTGCGGATGATGTGTGATAAAGGTTGGACTAAGTCACAGGACCAAGGACAGGAATCATGAGTGATCTAGCTGAATGTGACCAATAGATTTTGTCACAAATTAAAATTGACAAATATGGGAAAGTCATGAGTCTAGGTTAACATCCCACATTCCAGTTTGGAGATAAACAGACTTCAGAAGGAGGGATGGATTCAGTTTGGAAAATGCTGAGTCAACGGTGCTTTTGGGACATCAAAGTAAAGGAGTTAGTGAGGAAGCCGAATATGCTCTTCACACACGAGGGCTCTTGCCCTGACACTCTACAGACACTTAAATCTCTGTGTAATGCTTTTATATTGAGAAAATAATATTCTCCATTTGTAGAAAGGGACCAGAGATGGGAGAAGAAATCAAACTTCACACACTCAAAATCATTTTGCATTTTTTAAACTAAAAGAATAGACTTTTATTAAGCGCTGTAAGTTTCTTTCCATCAGCATTAACAGAACAACAGATCAAATTCCATCACAGAACTCCTGAGACGTTCTCATTCCTTTCTGAGACATTTCCATTAAGTCCTGCATTTTCCCCCAAGAAGCATCCACTCAAACTTACATTAATAAACTATGGAGCTTTTGTGGTGAGGTGGGCCAAAAGGCAGGGAACTTGGAATCTGGGAGTGGCAAAGAGAAATACGCATTATCCATCCACTAAACACACTGTCAAGAGCACAGGAAAAAAAACAACAACAAAAGAATTTCTTACTTTTGTCAATAACATCATTTATCAGGGAGCACTAAAAAATCACTGACTCTTTGCAGTTAAAGTTTTTTTTGTTGTTTTTTTTTGTTTTTTGTTTTTTTTTTAATCTAGTACGTTAGTCTAAAAATAGAATAAAATAAAATGCAGGAGGAAAATCCCTTCTGGGAAGTAATTAAAATGAATTCATCAGATCTGGCAGGGTTATGAGAGATTAATAAAATCTGAAATATTTCACTTGCTTCATTTACATGAAAATTCACTAGCCATTATTTACTACCCACACGGACAAAAACGTCATCTCTAAAAGTACAGGGACAATGGCAAAAGCTGAAATGGGCACCCCAGCAGAGGGGATGTTTTTGTTTGCATTTAACATAGAAAAGATGATTTTTGTAAAAAGTGACATTTTCTTAGAACATCAAAATATCCTCAGACAATATTGAAGATAATCAGCAATAAAAGGGGAATAGGCGCACTGAGCTATCTGTACCAGCAGACTACATTGATACGAAAGAGAACATTAAAAAAGAAGCCAGAGAGATGGTAAGGAGAAAACTGAGGGGACACACAATGGAAGAGTGAAAACTTATCCCCCAAAACCCCAAGAGTATTTAGGAAATATGCATCTGAAAGTGAAGAGGAAGAATGGTTAAACCTTTAGTAGAATTAGACTAACTACTTTAAACTGTGGTCTACTTGTACTGTCATTTCAATGGGTGGGGGTGATTAGAGGCTCAAAGGGTGGCACTGTATACCCATAGGGGCCTTCTAAGGTTTCAAAGGACTGAATCATCATACCCAAAGGGCTACTCTTATTCTTTCTATCCTACATAAGCATTTTTTTGTATCTCCTCCCCCCAATACTTGTCTGTTTTTTTTTTCTCTCTCTCTCTCAGTAATGTAAGTATTAGGGTAATTTGGCCAACAATGTCAGAAAATCCAGATGGAGACAAAAAGCAAATGTCCCTAGCCAAAGAAAGTGCCATTTTAGGGGGCTTCAATATGCCTGAAGTCCTACCTATGTACAGTAAAAATGATTTAAATAATAGAAGTCTGTCAGGATCAGTCACTTAAAAAGGTAGGAGTTACAGGCTGACCCAAAGATACACAGGCAGAAGAACTGCAAGACCTTAGCAATCAGTGGCTGCACAAAACCAGTTTAAGGTTCTGTTTTTGTTTTTGCTGTGTCCCTACATGGTAAAGCAGTCATTTCTGGGGATTCCAAGATGACTTTGTCCAAGAGCAGCCAGTGAGAATCAGAAGTAGAACCTCAAGTAGGTACAGCAAAGGCCCCCAACTTGTCTTCCAATTAGAAAATGTTCATTTATCAGTAACAAACCTGGCTTTTAAATTGTGTGTTTTGGTGGGTACACTGAAATATAGGAACATAATCCTTTATAGTTCTTTCTTGTAACTTCCCAAACCCCAAATGCTCAATCAAAACAAAATTCAAAGTTGTTTCATCCTGGGCCAGGCTAGGGAGAAGCAGAGGCTTGTGGAAGGGAGAAAAGCTTGTCTTTTGGCAAACTGGAATCATTTCTGTCAAAGCAGCAACTTTACCTCTCACAGTGAATGGTTCTAAAGGAAATCTTCCTGTTGTGAGAAGGACATAAGAGTTAACAATACTGTCATCTGACTGTGTCAGATAGACTTACAATGCACAGAAACAGCAACTGAAGATACTCTAACATTTAACTCCAAGTACTTCCTAGCCAATATCTGTCCATATAGGTAACCATTCACTCACTCAGTGATTCTGGTTACTTTTAGAGCTCCAAAGGATTCATCCTTCTGTGGCTTAGCTATCTATATTTTCTATGAATTTGTTCCCTTACTGGATATAAAAGGCCTAACCTTCAAGGTATTGTGAAAGGATGAGTAGGTCCAAGATCAGAAAGGGAACCAAATCAGGGGAGCTCTTTCAAAGAGGAAGTGTTGTATACTTTTTTCTTCTTATTCTTCTTATATATGGCATGGAACATACTCTTGCCATCTTTATTAGGCTTATTTAAGAAATGTCTGGGCAAGGGGCAAAGCATATCAGGGCTCCTATCCCCTGAAAATTGTGAGTTTTCTTAAACTGGGTTAGACTTGGGTTAAATATCCCAAGACATTTAGTTTCTTGAGACGAATGGGCAGACAGAAAACATAGCCTCTGGTTGTCTGGAAAAAAATCACCAAGGATCTATTGTAAGTTAAGATGCATGGATTTTTTTCCCCCAAAATAGAGGACCCTGCTAGGAGTCTAGTCAGTTATATTCTTGAAGAAATGATATTTCTTGGGCAAGAATATCAAAGTCCAAAAGGAGATGTGTGTGGCTAGAAGCCTCAATTCTTGAATGAAGATACACTACTAGTTTATTACAAGCCTTGTTTCCATCCCTTGTATTTGGGCTGCCCAAAATGAGGGAAACTGGAAATCAAGGTTTTCGTAAGATTATCTCCAGCAAGGAGGAAGAGCCTTTTTATCCTGGGTAGATCTTGGCCCCACAGGGACTGAGAATCTTTTATAGGATGCCTCTCAAATCCCTGGCCAAGTTCTTTGACATCTTCCTTGCAAAGCAAATGAAAAGATCCTGTAGTCAAAATGTCAATGAATAAATGAAACAATCTAAGCATGTAAAATCAAATTGTCAAATTTCCTCACATCTCCCCACCCCATCATTCCAATGTGAGTTTTCCCTCCTTGGATTCATGTCAGTTAGTTCTTGCCAGAAGCCAATTTGATCCTGGAGTTCCAAAAAGACATTTCTTCCAAATTGGCTGAAAGCCTTTTCAAATGGAAATTACCTCCGATCCCTTTTCTATCTCCAGACCGTCATAAAAAATGTGCAACTCTTCCCAATCCCATCTCAACCTCCTGTTTGCACCATATGGGATGTGAGGGCTCTGTTCAAAGTGAAGTATTTGTTGTTCTGAACAGGCAATCTCTGGAAAGTACTCTGTGTCTGATTTAGAGTGGCCCATCTTCTCATAACTGTGATAGGCTGTGACTTAGTAAGGATTTCAGATTTAAAGTATGGTCTTTTGAAACCCACCATTCCATAGCAGTGGAAGCATTTCTGGGAAATTCAGTAAATCTTCTGGAACTTTACCATGTATGTATGTGTATATATATCTGTATACACACATTTATATATATAAAATATGTATAGATAAATAGATCTGTCTCTTATATAAAGGGTATGTGTATGCATATAGATACACATGTTCATATATACACCCACACACACACCTATACACATGTACACACACATAAAGTCTTTGAGTCCCTTTTGTACTCAGTTTCATAACATTAATTCCCACCCTTTTAGAGTGTGGGCAGCAGAGAGTGAACTGCACCATAGCTTCTATTTTATAAACAATGCACTGGTTGGGAGGCAGGAAAAATCTGCCCAGTACTTTTCGGACTCACTTGAATCTCCCAGTACAAAGGCCATTGTAGTTTTTTAAAGTGTATAAAATAAAAAAAAAAATAACCCAAACCAACACTATCTACTTCCCTGAAAACATCTACCTATCTGATTGTCAGGCCAGAGCTAGAGGTGGTATACAAAATCCTGGGGTAGGTGGGTTAGGGGAGAGAGTAAGGAGGATACTGATTAGGTATCAAGGTTTCATTACCTTAAAGGCGAAAACCAGGAACCCATAGGCAGCTTATCTTTCAACCCCATATTTTTCATACAAGTTTATAAATGAGCTATCACATTCAATACTCAGAAAACCAAAGCCAGAACTTTTCCACAGGACTCATGTAATAATATCTCCTTTCTAACAGTTACTGCCTCACTAGACTTCAGTAGGTACAAAGAAAATATTGGTGCCGTATATTTGAGAATTGGAGCTTAGTCATCATTAACCAGAAACCTCCTAGGTTCTAAGTCTGGAGCCAGAGAAGATGGGGACGAAAAGGTGGATATAATACATAAATATCTACTGAAAATCTAGGGTAGGCCTAGGGTAAAGATTTCTATCCTCCTCTAACTTGGGCCTAGAATCAGAAAAGTATTGTTTTCTCCTCCCCCTGACAAGTGCAACCATCTTCAGCTTATCATTCCTCTTTCTGTTGGGCCACAGCTTCCAGCTCTTGCTCTTGTACATGATTCTTCTCTCCATTCTTCACAGGGAGGCAGTGGTCATCGCTATTATTACACTCATTACTGTCTCTGGATAAGGTGCACTGGGATGGAGCTGGAAGGGGATCGCTCTTCTCCTCCACAATCAATGTGCCATTGTTTCCATTCACCTGCGAGCGGGCCCGACTCTGATGAAGCTCCACGGATTTGGAAATTACATCTGAAGAGCCCTGTCGGAAACAAGAGATACTTGATGGAAATGGTAATCCCAAACTGGCTGGGTTTCTCCAGGCATGTTCACAAAGTAGCCTGAGAAAGTCTTTGGAAATAGCAGACAGCCTACAAGTCAGGCCTACTGATACTGTCCTAAGAACTGCAATCCAGCAGCAATGAAGATACAATGATGACACAACTCACATAGCTTTAAAACATAATGTTATTTTGTTTTGAGACAAGGTATCCCTGGTTGTCCTGGAACTCCTTCTGTAGACCAGGCTGGCCTCAAACTCACAAAGATGCACCTATCTCTGTCTCCCAAGTGCTGGGATTAAAGGTGTAGGCCACCAAAGCCAGGCAATTTGCTGAAATTTTTATAATATTTAACTAAAAATTAAACTCCTTTCATGAAACAACAACAGTAAGAAATAGTAAATGTTCAAATGTCTCTTCTGGCCTTGTTATTCAGGTGACTTGTTGAAGAAAGAACTTGAATCTAAGCAATATGAGACAATTACAACATTAGCTAAGAGTATGCCTTTGGAGTCGAAATTCTATTTGAAACATTATCTGTAGTTATTCACTTAAGTGCGCCCCCCTCCCCGTTCCAAACAAATCCAAGTGGCCATGTGAGTAGCAGCTATTCCAAAGTGTCAAGCTTTCAGCTTCTTAGTTAGAATAGTGAATTTTTCTCTTCTCTCTCACATCACTAAAATGATTAAAAATAACACAAAAAGGAACATTAAATAGTTGGATTTGTTTATCATTTTTATTTCAAGAGAGGGTCTCACTATGTATCTCTGGCTGTTCCTAGAGCTCACTATATAGAGCGGGCTTGCCCTGAACTCACAGAGATCTACCTGCCTCTGCCTCCTGAGTGCTGGGATTAAAGGTGTACACCCTATTCCTGGATAATTGTTGGAATTACTGTTGATAGAGTGAAGTATGGCTGTATATAGAAGACTAGATTTTGGATTGATATCTGATAACAGCTTGGCACACAACTTTAATACCAGCAGGTGGGAGGCAGAGGCTAGTGGATCTCTGTGAGGCCAGCCTTGTCTACATAGATAGTTCTAGGCCAGCTAGGGTTTTATAGTGAGATCCTGTTTCAAAGGAATAGAGAAAGGGAGAGAAGAGAGTGGAAAGTGACAAAGAATGACAACTGATATCTACTTCTGAACACCGCATAAATATGTATTCACATCTGCACATATGTGAACATACACACAAATAGGTGAAAGCTGGTGATGTAACTCAGTGATAAAGCATTTTCCTAGCATGTGCAAGGCCCTGGGTTCAAGCTCTAGGAACACACACACACACACACATACACACACACACACACACACACACACACGCATATACCAGAATAGCAATACTTCCATCTCCCATAAGGCAAGTCAAGTTTTCTTTTTTTTTTTTTTTTTTTTTTGTTTTTGTTTTTTTTTTTTTTTTTGGTTTTTCGAGACAGGGTTTCTCTGTATAGCCCTGGCTGTCCTGGAACTCACTTTGTAGACCAGGCTGGCCTCGAACTCAGAAATCCGCCTGCCTCTGCCTCCCAAGTGCTGGGATTAAAGGCGTGCGCCACCACCCCCCGGCAAGTCAAGTTTTCTAAGCATCTCTGCTGGGCACTCAAAGCTCAGACAGGCTTTAGACAATCTAGCTGTTGGTGTCACTCTGTTCCCTTCTGGCTGCTTGCAGCACAACTATACTAGGCACAGGTATTCAGGACATTGTACCTGGTTTCTATTGTGTGACCTTTCATTCAGAAAAAAAGAGCCTCTGCAGCCCTGTGGGAACAATTCAGGGTGACAAATGCTTACTGACCAACACCCCAGAGAAGTGGGCACTGAAATCAAAAGGCTAGCAAAGGCATGAAAACTGCCCCCAGACAGTTCAGCTTTCCATGTTTGCCATAATCTCTTGTAATTTAGCCAGAAGGGGCAAAAGATGTCAAAGCAGCAGGATAATCTCAAGAAAGATACTTACTTGTTTATTTCCTTTTTTGTGACCTTTGGATCCTCTACCAGCCTGTTCTTTTCCGTGTCTTTAGCAAGAGGGAGAAAAGTGACCATGAGAACAGAATCCCAAATTCCATTTTCACTTGGTTAACTGCTCATCCTGTCTTGTTAACTAGATGACTCTCTTTAGTATTACCACTGCAAATGTCTACTTCTACCATTGCTATGTTGTACTGAATTATTCTGTGTTCTTTTTTGTCCTCACCACAAAAACTAACTCTTTTTATCAAGTAGAACATTTGTTACATATTTGATGAGCTAAAGTTAAAGCTTATTTCAAATACTAAAGTTGATTAATACATCTTACCTTAACAGAAGGATTCAATAGCTGGGTATTTTCCTAAAGGTACACTAGCTCATACCAACGCATTCAAGTACATACCCTTTTCCTGGCCCACCGACAGAAACCACTTGCATGCCAAAGGATCCTCGACTTCTGGAAGATCTGCTGCCAGCCCACTGGCCCACCACCATGCCAGCAATTTCCAGTTTTCCTCCTTGGGGTGGGATTGGATGGAGACCTGGTAATTGAAGAATAGCAGCAGTGGACGGCAAGTGCAAGATAGAGCAAGAGGTGAAATGAAAGATACTATACAATCTACCTATTCTTCTTATCCCCACTTCTCAATGAGCAGACTATGATAACAAAGGAAGTTCATGCAGGGAAGAGGATTAAGATTTCTCTTTAGATCCACTTGAATAACTGGAGTGGAAGTGAATGATTTCTTTCAACTCTATACCTGCCACATAATAGGAATTTGTATAGAAAAAAGTTTTCTAGCACCAAATATATTTTTCCTTTTTTAAACAATTCAAAATTTTCATCCATGCATATGAGTTTTGATCAAATCCATGCGTTCCTCTCCACTCTAAATCTTCACTCATTCTTCTCATCATGTCACCCTTCCAGCCCCAGCTTCTTTAACACTCAGACAATCAGAGAACAGGTAAGTCAGCTTAAAGGATTAAATGGTTGGCTCCTTGGTCTATACGACTTGACTATACAGGGGGCTGACTCGTACACTGCTCATGTAAGCCCACCTTTGAGCTAAATATAACTGCTGCATTTTGGGACCCTAAAAGTCTAAGTTCAACTTCCAGCTTTACTATTTTTTTAAAGATTTATTTATTTATTTATTTATTATATGTAAGTATACTGTAGCTGTCTTCAGACACTCCAGAAGAAGGAGTCAGATCTCCTTATGGATGGTTGTAAGCCACCATGTGGTTGCTAGGATTTGAACTTAGGACCTTCGGAAGAGCAGTTGGGTGCTCTTACCCGCTGAGCCATCTCACCAGCCCCCCCTTTACTATTTTTAAATAGAGGAGAAACATACAATATACATGTTCAACAGCAAAGATACACTCACCTAATGACATGCTCTTACTAGTTCATGTTAAAATATCCCTATTGTTTATCCTGTTTCAGAGCTGTGGATGCATACAGCTAGAATGCCAGCCTAGAATGTTTAAAGTCCTAGGATTGATTCCCCCCTCCAACCACCATACCCATACAAATTGTTTCACCAGAAGCAGGTTGTTTAGTGTATCAAGATTTGAGCTGCCTGAATCATGCTTGTCTATTCCTTATTAAGTAGAATCTTGGCTGTCAGCATAATTTATACATGTATCCATGTACTTGTTTTCACTACTAAGATGTAATCCTGGGACTGGAGAGATGGCTCAGCGGTTAAAAACACTGACTGCTCTTCCAGAGGTCCTGAGTTCAATTACCAGCAACCACATGGTGGCTCACAACCATTTGTAATGGGATCTGATGCCCTCTTTTGGTGTGTCTGAAGACAGCTACAGTGTATTCATTTAAAAAAAAAAAGTGATCAAATCTCTTTCCATGCTTTTAGAGCTGAAGGTAGGCAATGTATTAGGTCTACCCCCAGAGTGAATGTAGCTACATCAAGCTACTGTCATCTTCCAATACTGACATGTATTTTCAATTCTTTTCCTAAAAAAAGCTTCCTGCAACTGCCTATAAGGAGTGAATGAACTAGCATCAAGCATGCTCCAGTTCACAGGAATTATAACTATCAAAATAAGGAAGTCATGAGTGATTCTTGGTTTTCCATCAGCCCAGACTGCGTGAGTTTGGATGATGAGACTCAAACCACTGCGAAACAAACACCTCTATCGAGAATGGACTTGGATTTCGCTGGACTTTCTTCCATAGGATATAACATTTATAGTCACATGTCACATTACTATACTGTCATGTGGAATTCAAAGTAAGATATACATGAAACTGTTGACTCTACAACTGGCAGGATGCTGGCGTGTTGATTATGAGATACATTAGATGACACCTCATTCTTAGATACTGACCTGCAAACCCTCGACTCCTTGCTTGAGGGGGAGGTGGAAATGAGCCCATGGCTCTGGAATAAAGAGAAACGGGGTAGAGAGAGGGCACCATGGGGGGCACGAAAGTAGGTGAGGGGAGCAGAGCAGAAGGTGGCGGATGATTCATGTTGACGCCTTCAAGGATGCTCTGCCGCATCTTCTCCACTTTGCTGGCCAGGTCAGCCTTCAAATGAGCACAGGAATTAGTACTGATTTGAACTTTCTCCATGTTCCACGCACAGTACTGAGCCCTCTAGGCACACTCTCACAATTCTCTTCCCATTATGGGAACTGAGCCCAGGGCAAAATGCTTCTAGATTATAGCCTCCGAAAGCCTGTTTGGCATTGAAGTTCCTACTCTTCACAAGAAACCTACAATACCATAAGATTATTGCTGACCAGCAGCTTATGAGGAAAACAAATATAACAATAGGGACATCAGAAAAGGGCTGACTGCATGCCAACAATAGGTTAGATCTCTCTTTTAAGGGAGAGGCAACAAAATCAGGTAGCAGAGAAAAGAAAAAAAAAAAACCCTAGATACTTACAGAGCTTTTGAACCTTTCTCACATTCAGGACTGAAGACCCTTACCTCTGATGAGGCTGTGTGCATATACCTAGTTCCAGAGGTTGGTAAACTTCTGGAACTTTGTGGGCCACACTGTGTCTGCCACAACTACTCTCCTCTGCCATCCTTGCATGAACCAAGTCGTAGATATATAAATGAATGAATGTGGCCATGTTGCAATACAATGCTATTTATAAAGAAGAAGGGGCAGGATGGGAGTGATTTTCTGACCCTTCAGTCCCTCAGTTCACTCCCCAATAAACAGATACACTACCGAGTAAGGTTCCCTTTCCCTTGCTGTTTTTCACCTTTCCCAAGGTTATACTGTAAAACCTACTCTATCATCTCCTTACCACTTGCTTCTATTTCTAACCCCCTTCCCCCCAGGAATATCACTTAGAAAGGTGACTTGCAGTATTTGTGAATAAGGAGAAATGACATTCCAAGAGTTCCAGAAAGGGCATATAATACAATGTATGTGGGAATTCCATGGAAAAGAAATACTCTCAGTAAGGCAAAAGTTATAAAAACTTTAAATGGGGAAAAACATAACTCTCCAACACATGCTTTTGTAATAGACATATATTAGATTACAGGTATTGGAGACCATGTTGATTACATTTAGCTTAAGTCTGACACGTTGTCTCACTCGTGGTCCCTACCGAACAAATGTTTTAGCTCTAGCCCCACTTCCATGCCTACAAATTTGTTCCCATACCAGATCAGGATGTGTACTGGTACCTGACCATCACAGAGTTCAACCAGTGATACTCGCTCTCGGCCTGCTTTAATGAGTTTGCTCTGGAACAGCTTGCCATCAAAGTAAATCCAGGGGCAGCAGTGCTCCCATGGGACTGGCTGTCCACATGCATCATTGGCAAACAGAGCTGTATCGACCCCACTCATGAAGAGGGCAGCAAGCTGGATCCCTCGAGCATCCAGTTTTTCAATCTAAAACCATCACAGAGAAAAAAATTATTAAGAAACTACAAGGAAAAGAAAGAAAGAAATGAAAACCTTTATGCCTAAAACAACCTAAAGTCTGTGGCCTCATATGTTTGGTTGCAGTTAAAATGCAGATTCCCTAAAATATTGTATAAAATTATCTTTAGGCAATGTTTATAAGGTACCTATGAAACATAAATGAAGTCATAGTTAGATTTAGGTCCTATCCCAAGATACCTCATTGTGTATACACAAATATTTAAAAAGTCTGAAAAAAATCTCAAATCTGAAATATGTCTGGTCAATTCTGTGCATTTCAGATAAGGGGTACCTAACCTAGATTGTCATTGGTAACAGTTATTAATTATTATTCCTGTAATGTTGACTCTTCCAATTAAATTAGAACATGCTGGGCCGGTGGGATGGTTCTGTGGGTAAGGGTACTGAGTTCACTCCCTAGGCCATCCACATGGTCGAAGGAGAGAACCAGCCCCTGCAAGTTGTCCTCTGGCCTGCACATGGACTTCACGGCACAGTGCACCTCCTGCACTGCACCCACAAGTAAGTAAATAATAAATGTAAATAGCATTTTTTTTAAAAAATGGTCTTACACTATCACTTAAGCTTGTCTCACAGTCATGGTAATACTCCTGCCTCAGATTCCTGAGTACTGGGATTACAGTCATGAGCTGCCATACATACTGCTTTTCAACAGTCACTTGAGTGCAAAAGTCCTTTATATGTCCACCTTTCCCTGAGATGATTTAGAGGATACACATTTTGCTCATCAAATTTGAAACTTTTAAAAAGTGAACACCAAAAGAATATTCAATACTGGTGACAGTGCAATGAGATAAATGGGAAGTCTTACAAATGCTGAGGAATATCTACTGCAACTAAGTAATATATATCAAGAACTCCGAAAATGTTTACATTTGTCAACTCAGAAAGTTTCCTTTGAGGAATCAGTTCTAGCAAGATGATAGTGCATGAACTGAGGAGGCTAAGGCAGGAGTTCTGCTGTGAGTTCAAGGCCAGCCTGGGCCAAGACAATATATCTTATAGAAAATCAACCAGCTACCCAGTCAAACAAACAAGCTCTCTTCTGCCAAGTACATCTACAGTCCCAGCTACTCAAAAGGCTGAAGTGACAGGACCATCTGAGCCTGGGAGTTCAAGCTTAGCCTAGGAAACGTAGCAAATTACACTTGTCTTAGGCTGTTGGATTTTTCCTTTGAGACCTAACTTCAATTATGATGTTGCAATTTTTTTCTCTTTTTTATTTTCTGGTGTTTCTGATTGAAGCCCCCATGGAAATTTGGTCATTAGCACACCCAACCATCAAAGAAAGATAACATAAAAAATGTATAGTATGGCACTGGATAGATGTCTCTGCAGTTAAGAGCACTTGCTGTTTTGTAGAGGACAAATGTAAAGGTTCTTTTGATAGGAAATAGATTTCTGAGTCCTAGAGCAGCTCTTCATGCCAAATCACACCCAGAACGGGACTTGAAACTATATCAGCTTTCTATTGAGCTATCTGACAGGCCAGCCTTAAATAACCACTAGCATCAGTTTTAACTTGTTTGTTTTTATGTGCGTTAATATTTTACCCATGTGAATATTTAGATACTGTGTGCATGTCTAGTGCCTGCAGAAGTCAGAGGAGATAACTGGATTCCCTACTACCAGAGTTATAGATAATAAGCTACCCCATAGGTCCTGGAAATTATGATGTTGCAAATCTTTCTCTCTATTTTTCTGTTGTTATTGACTGAACCAAAGCCTTTTGCACCCTCAAACTGAGCTAGAATAAATAAATAATTTGTCACAGCAATGAAAAAAGTAATAAATACAGGCATCAAAGTTACATATCTACTAAAAGGGGTATCTTGCATTTATGGCTTGTATTTATAGAGTAGAATACATTTAAAATATGCAAATATACAAGAGACTATTCTGTTTTATGCACATTACTTTATTATCTTGACAATACAATGAGTAATGACATAGAAGGTAAAAAAAACAAGTAACCTGGACAGTATCATGTAGATAGGAGGCAATGATGCCAAGATTGAGGGGCAAGGCAATCTATGCTTATAGTTCACTACTATCTTCTATTGCTTTCAGTTCATGGTGTATCTATTTTCTTCCTTATGCTTTTCTATTTTTTCTCCCAGTTTTTACTACTGTAGAGGGATTTTGATCCATCAATATGGCTAGTCTGGCTGGAATAAAGACATGTCCTCTGGTGGTTTAAATATGTTTGGCCCAGGGAGTGGTACTATGAGGAGGTGTGACCTTGTTGGAGGAAGTGTGTCACTGTGGAGGTGGGCTTTAAGAGCCTCATTCTAGCTGCCTGGAAGCCAGTCTTCTCCTGTTTGTTTTCAGAACAAGATGTAGAAGTCTCAGCTTCTCCTGCACCATGCCTGCCTGGAAGCTCCCAGGCTTCTGCCTTCATAATAATGGACAGAAACTCTGAACGTGCAAACTAGCCCCAATTAAATGTTATTTGACCTCCACATGTATACTGTAATTCACACACACCTACGATCACACACTAAATAAATGAATAAATAAATAAATAAATAATGAATAAATAAATAAATAAATAAAATTAGCTAATAGGAGATAGATATTTACTCAGAGGAAAGTAGAGACACTAAGGTCCCTGCAACATATCTTATAAGTGCCAATCTTACCATGGTTTACAAGGCTTGTAAAATATCTTTTCTGAGTATTCTTATTCATCATGGGAGTAGGAGAATATAGCAGGCATCCCTTGGTTTTATTAACAGAAGGTTCTATTTGGCTAAGGTAAATCAAACACTTACCTATAGAATTATTCTTTCCCTAGCTCCAAAAGAAAAGGACTTAAAGTAGACCTATGAGCTTATGCAAGAGAATGTGAGTGTGGTGGGATACACCTATTATCTCAGAACTTGGGAAGTAGAAGCTAATGGATCAGGAGTTCGAGGTCCTCTTTCCTTACACAGCGAGTTTAGGCCCAGCCTGAGACTCTCTCAAAAAACAAACAAACAAACAAACAAAAAACAAAACACACAAATCAAATCAAATCAAATCAAAACCAAAAAAGCAGGGGAAGGAATTTAAATGAAGATAGAATAAATCACCTTGAGTTCTTGAAGCTGATCTGGTTCATAAAGCTGAGTAGAAACTGCCTGTGCAAGGAAGGTGTCAAGTTCATGGCGATGCAGGATTCGGCCACCAGGCCACTGAACCATGTATCTAGAAACAAAAACATCATTATTTGATCACAGTTCCCATCATTCATGTCCCAGACCTCAAGAACCTAAAGTGGTGCCAAGCATTATAGCACACACCTGTAATCCTATTATTTAGGAGAAAAACAGGAGGATAGAGAGTTCCAGGCTAGCCTGGGCATTGTAGCAAGACACTACCAGAAATAATAACAAGAATGATGGCTGGAGATGTAGCTCAGGAGAAAACTTTCCTAGAATGCACACAAAAAACATGCACACACAAAAACTTCCAAAACTTGTCAGGAGTCAAACTCTGAGTTAATTTATAGTAATTCCAAATCTGAGTGGCAGAGGAGATAGACATGAACAACATTGACAGTGTAGTGTGGTATGCTAAGAAAAAAATGCACAGAGTTCTATAAGAACACAGAAGAGTCCAGTGGGCAAGGAAGTCACCTGAAAAACTCATCAGGAGCAGAGTTTCAAGGGGATTGTATAATTTAATAAGACACAAGGTAGGAATAAAGCATCCTATTTTATTCTAGGGAAGAATAATATGGAGGCATTATATGGCAAGGTACACCTGGCTTGATATTGCTGAATGATAGTGGGTAAAATTATAAAGTCGGTCACTATATCATAGTCTCTAAATAAGATTATGTAAATCTTTGTCTCTGAATTGTAGGAAGACATTTAAGGACTATGAGCAGGAGAGTGATACTGACATATGTATCAGTTGAGGTGACTGAATCTGTGGCCAAAATGGACTAAATGAAGGCACTGACAGTAGGGATGATGTTGTTTGGGGATAAGATAAGAGCTGCCAGCATATAAACCCACAAGGCTTGGTCATAGGAATTTCTTTTCCCACAGTGCTAGGGGTGGAATTAAGGACTACATGCATGTTAGTCACTCCCAACCCTTGGCCACAGGTTTTACAGGACAGGGAAGGGAAGGGAAGAACCCAAGACCCCAAGAACTTTGGCTTGTGAAGATGGCGATGACATGGTACCATTTTTAAAGATAAGAAATCTAGTTAAGTACCTATTCACGAGTATTTGAATTGACTGTCAATGAACTGAATGTGTCTTACTATTATAGATAGTGTGAATGAAGAGACAAATGGAAAAAAAAAACTACAAATATATCAGTATAAAATATGTACTTAGCTCCTTAAGGGTGCATAAGACAATGAACAACATCTAGTCTAGAGTTGTTCTAGACTTTGGGAACTTGGCATTTAAAGCAACAGGTGGCTGGAGCAATACATGGAATGAATTCCTGGAGACTCTAGCATAATTACTGGAGCCACAATCTGGCTTGGGATCTAGAAAGTTCTCTGAACTACTGTCCTCCATTGGGGAGAAAACAGTATAAGCATCCCTACCACCAATATTTTTCTTCAAGCTCAAATTTCTTTGAATTTTACAATGATTCTGGAATGGCAGGAATTAACAAATCCTGTGATTTGTTTAGCAATTATATTCTAAATATCTAGGATATGTAGGTAGGAACTCTGTAACCGACAAATCTTCCCTTTGCCTAGAACATTCTGTACTGTCTTTTCTGCTCATTGTTCACTTGGGAAATTTATTCATAATTTATAACCTAGTTTATATTTTCTGATACTATGTTATTTAGCACATAATTCATAGTTTGTATCTTTCCCAAAGTGTTCTTTTTACCAATACTTTTTTGACTTGAAGACTACTTTTTATAGTTTCTTGATTTAGCTTTACTTAAGCTTTTATTTCAAAGCCTTTTATCTTTATTTCTTGGCAAATGTGAAGAAAACACATAAAAAATGTTGTCATCAAGGTATTACATGAAAAGTATAAGTAAAAGACATTGAAAATTACAGACTGTGTGAGTAAAAGAATAAAGTTTAAATGTTTTACTAATTAGCCACAATGAAAATATATTCAAGTGTCTATGTGAATTACCAGGAGGTCTAGGACCTTGGTGTTCTTGATGATCTTTGTTTATTATTTCTCCTTTATCATGAACCTTGGTATAGAGTGGGTATTGGTAAATATTTATTGGAAGATTATCAATCAGGTCATGCTAAAACAAATGAAAAAAACAACACTTAACCAAAACAGAGCTTCCAAAGCAGAATTATTTGCATTATATACATCTTGAATATTATAAAAGAAAAATGATCTAAAGGAGTCAACTGAGAGAGAGGCAAACTCACAGAAAGTCTAATACAATTCACAGGGCATGATCATGCAGGCTGTTCTGAGTGCCTCACTAAATGTATCTAGAGAATCAAAGACAGCTTTATGGAGGAGGAATTAACTTACTTTATTAGGGATTAGAGGTTTTTGCTTGGTTTGATTTATACTCCAGTGTTAATCTGAATTCTTACTATAAAGTATAGCACAGTAGGTGCTCAATAAATATTTGCTGAGTAACTCACTGCAGCATATGCTAACCTCCATTACTGAATCAGTATGCTATTCAATGAATGTTGAATAAGTTATGAGACACAGTGTAGGGCCTAATAAGTTAATGGGGTGCAAGGATAGAAGAAATAATAATTATGATTAAATCTACCAATGTTTAGGTTGTTAATCATACACTATTTTCTAAACTATATTATTCCACTGAGGATTATCTCTGTCAAAACTAAATCATGGGGGCTGAAGAGTTGATCCAGTGGTAAAGATGGCTTGTTGTTCTTGTGGAGGACTTGGGTTTGGTTCTCAGCACTCACATGATTTCTAACGACTGCCTGCAATTTCAGTTCCAGAGGATTCAATGCCCTCTTTTGGTCTCCATGGGTACTGCATGCACATGGTGAACAGACATATATGCAGGCAAAATACCCATACACATAAAATAAAAATACATAAATATAAAAATAACAAAAACCCATATCATGAAAACTTTCCATTTTTGGTGATAAGATAGCATTTTTTCTATTACATAATTATACATAATCATGTAACTATTGCATATTCTATTATAATTTTAGTAAGCTATTATTTACTTATATGTAGTAAATGCCTGTGATATCGTAGACACACTGATAGAACCATTATTTTTATAGAATATAGTGGCAAAGATTACATACTTTGGAGGCTGACTTCCTTGGCATTGAGGTTCTAATACTCTGTGACCCTAGGCAACTGCCTTAACCTTTGGAAGATTTAGTTTTCTTGTCTCTAGAACTGGGCTAGTACAGCTTATATGTGAAAAGGTTCTTTTTATTTGGTAAAACTCTTATTACATACTACATTTTTAAACATAAAAACACTTGTCACTAGCCTATTAATTTTGTGTTGATTTGTGTCAAGCCAATACCATATTGACTTAAATTTAACATATGATTTAATAATTGGAAATCTTTCCTACCACTTCTACTTTTAATTTTATTTAACATTAACAAATTTGTTCTGATTCCAAACTTTCATGTTCATTCTGAGTCAGAAAAATGTAAAAGGCTGGGACCAAGTGGTAGAGTACTTGGGAAGGAGGAGGTTTGATCTAATATTGCAAAACAGAAAAGTATAAAGAGGTATGGCCATCCTTATTTCTACAGACAAAAACACCACAACAAAACTTAAGTGGCCTTTCAAGGGATAAGATTTTAAATTCTGATAAAGTCCATATTTTCTCTTCCAAATCATTTTCTGATGCAAATCTAAGAACTCTTTACTCAGCACCAGATCCAGGATGTGCCCTGCTTTCCTTTCTTTCTGTAGTAAGATAATTTTAAGATAATTTTGAGCTCATGGGGTTTTAAGCCACAGTTCATTTTTTTCTGACTACAAAGTTATCTAATTGGCTAGCACTAATTGTTGAAAAAACTTCAGTCTAGTGAACTGCTTCTTTGTCAATATCAATAGAATATCAGTGTGAACATATGTTCTTGAGTTCTTTGTTCCACGAAATAATCCTTAGCAAATACCTCTGTGTCCTAGACACTTATAATAAGCCTTCACTTTGTATTTTCCTCCTTTTTTCAAGATTGCTTTAGTTATTAAGAGGTTAGTAATCTTTTTTTCCAAGATAGGGTTGGACTATATGTGTTCAGGCTAGCCTTGAACAGGCACAGGGATCCTTCTACTTTTGTTGTGTAGCTAGGAATAAGGGACCGTGCCAACACATCCATTCAACTTTACCTTTTGATATAAGACTTAGAATAAGTTCATTGAATCTAATAAACAATGCATGAAAACTATGGATTGAGGAGATGACATCTTTATAATAGTAAGACTTCCATTCCATGAAGTTTCCAGCTACTTAATATCTCTTTGACTTTTTTCATGAACATTTAGCATAATAATTATTTGAAGTGCTGGGGGTTGAACTCAGGTCCTCATATGCATGCACTCTACAATTGACCAGCCCTAAGCATAAAGATTTTAAGGTTGATTCATGATCTGGCCTGTAAGCAGTAGTTTGACTTAATTGCTACATAATTTTTCATTGATGGACATACCTCAGTACGTTTATCCACTTACCAGTTGATAGATAATAAGGTTCTTTGAGCTTTTTGGCTATTATGATTAATACTTCCATTAATATTCAAGTCTTTCTGTGGGCATATCTTTTCAGTGCTCTTGGAGCGATAGCTAGGAGTGAAATGAATGAGTCATCTGATACATACATATTTAATCTTTTAAGAAAATAATAAATTTGGGGCTAAGAGATGGCTCTGTGGGTAAAGTGTTTGCGGCTCTTCCAGAGGACCCAAGTTCAGTTCCTAGCCCCCACATTAGGTAGGTTAGAACTACCTGAAACTCCAGCTCCAGGAAATGATGCCCTCTTCTGGCCTCCACAGGCATCTTCACATACATGGCACATACTCATAAATATACAGACAGACAGACAGACAGATACACATACATACATATACACACA
This sequence comes from Mus caroli, assembly GCF_978045245.1. NCBI lineage: Eukaryota > Metazoa > Chordata > Mammalia > Rodentia > Muridae > Mus > Mus caroli. The sequence continues at coordinate 21,116,677 of NW_028227260.1, forward strand.
CAAAACAAAATTTTGAAAAAAATCTTAAGGAAAAAGAAAATGGCAAACTTGATGGAGATGTATCTCACTGTTAAAGCATTTCTTACTGTAGGCCAAGCTGTGTTTTTGTTTGTTTGTTTGTTTGTTTGTTTTTAAAAACCATTTGATTTAAAATAAGAAAATCACAAAGTAGTCTTAAAAGTAGCTATACTTCCTATACTTTTTCAACATTTAAAATTTTTGCTATGGTCTTTTTAATTATAATTATTCTGACCGAGTGAAGTAGTATCCGCTATTATCAATTTTCTTCAACAAGCTTCTGGAAATCTTAGAGTAATAAGACAAACACAAAAGAACTATAAATAGGGAAAGAAAAATCAAGCTATCTGTGTTTTCATGGATGTGATCTCATATTTAAAAGATCCTAGAGAATGACAGGATACAAAAATTAAAAAAAAAAAAGCAATAGCCTACACACTGATGAAAAAAAACTTGCTGAGAAAAAAAATCATAAAAATAAATTAACTTAACCTCAAAAACAAAACATAACAAAACCACAGAAGCATATTGCAGACAATTTGGGTATACACATGTATGATCCTCTCTTTACGTTCCATTACTATACATGCCTGTTTTGTGCCAACACCGTGATGTTTGTTGTTTGCCAACACCAAAACCACATCGTAAATCTAACTGGATCAGTGGTTCTTAACCTTCCTAATGCTGCGACCCTTTAATATGGTTCCTCATGTTGTGGTGACCCCCAACCATAAAATTATTTCATTGGTACTTTGTAACTGTAATTTGATACTATTATAAATTGCAATGTAAATATTTGAAATGCAGGATTTCTGATAGGTGACTTCTGTGAAAGGGTCATTTGATCCCAAAAGAGGTCGTGACCCACAAGTTGAGAACCAGTGGAATAGATGAAAGGATTCTACAATAATAATTATAATACCTCAAAGAAAGATGACAAAATATGAAAGGGTCCTCCTATGTTCATGCATAAGATGAGTTAATATTGCTAAACCTACATACTAATGAAATTCACCTATAGATTAAATATAATTCCCCATTAAAATACCAACACCTTTCTTTTTCACAGAACTAGAAAAATAATCCTCAAAATCATATAGAAGCAGAAAAGACCCCAAATAGGAAAAAAGCACATCCAGAGTTATCATAACACCCAATTTCAAATTATACTACAGAGCCATGGAAACAACAAACATCACGGTGTTGGCACAAAACAGGCATGTATAGTAATGGAACGTAAAGAGAGGACCATACATGTGTATACCCGAATTGTCAGCAATATGCTTCTTGGCAAAGGTGACAAAAACATACACCAGAAGCTAGAATCATTTTAACAAATGGTAGTTAGACAATTAGATGATCCCATGTAGAAGACTGAAACTGTGCCAACTCTTTTATTCTATGTAAATCTTTAACCAAACCCTAACAGTTAGCATAAAACTGAAACTTCCAAACTATAAGTGGAAAACAGGAGAAACACTTCAAGATGCTGGCACAGGTAACAATTTTCTGAATAGGATGCCAATAGCTCAGTGAAAGAGGAAATATAGACATTAGGATTGCATCAAATTCAAAACATCTGCATAACAAAGGAGAGGATATAATGTGCATGTTCATATTCACAGCAACAATGCTCACAAATCAAGTTGTAGAGTCAGTTTAGGTACCCATCAGTGGACGAGTAAATAAAATGTACTATTTATACAGCACAGTATGATTCAGCCTCAAAGAATGAAATTATATCATTTGTAGGGGAATAATGAAACTGGGAATTACAATATTAAATTATTTGTAGATTTTAATTAGTTATTTGAGTCCTTGTTATATATTTACACAGATTTTCCATTTCTTCTAGAGTTAACTTTAGTAATTTGTAACTTTCTACTAATTGCCAATTTTGTCTATCACTTAATTTGTTGCCATATTATTCCTCATACTTAATTTTTCCAAAGCCAGTAAGTAGTGTTTCTTTATCATTCTTAATTTCAGGTTTTTTTCTAAGTCAGGGAAGGGGGATCACAAGAGACCATATTATGGGTATGATCCAAATACATGTTTGAAAATGACAATGAGGCCCTTTATGTATAATTAATATATCCAGTAAATAAAACTTAACAACGTGTGTATTATTTAACTTTATTATTTTGGCATTCTTATTTCATTTATAGAGGATCCAGATTTAGCAGTTCCCTGCTTTCTGGTTCTTTGGGTTTACTCAGTTTGCAGTGCTAGGGAGATTCAAGACCTCATGCACTACATGTCAGGTAACTGCATTCCCATTGCTTTGGATGCCCTTTAACTACCCCCTTAACTACCAGGCTCATGCAGCAATCCTTCCTCGGCTTCCCAAACAGCAGGGACTAGCAATGTGTAAAACTCCAATTTTGTCTTTTTTTTTCTAGTTTAATATACAAAATTAGGTTATTGGTTTGAGGATTCTCTTCTTTTATACAAAAAGCGCTTACAGATATATATTTATCAGCATTATTTTAGATGTGCCTAATAAGTTACCATGTTGCCATTTTGTTCTTATTCATCTCTATTTTCTAATTTCCTTTGTGGTTTCTCGTATGACTCATTATGTAGGACCCTGAAGTTCAATTTTCATATACTTGTGCCCCCTTTTTTTCAGATTTCCTTTTATGAATTACCCCTAATTTGCAGTTGCCACAGACCACAGTTTGAATAACTCAAGCCTTTTTTTTAACATTCATCATGTCTTGTTCTGCCACCTAACATATTGTCTGTGATGCACAACGTTCCATGTACACATAAACATGTATACTTTGATAGTGCTGGGTGGGGTATTCTATAGATAACTGGTGGCCTGCTTTATTGTATGCTTCAGGACTTTTACATTTGTATTTATGCACGTGATCTTTAAGCACTGTTTGAAATAACATACTGCACTCTGTATTTCATTATCTTGTGTGGGAACTGGGGACTCAGTGCCATGAGCATGTTAAGTACGTGCACCACAGTGTAGCTACAGACCCCATCTCAATCGTTACTCTTAAAATTGTCCATTTATAGTTCTCCTTCCTTTCTTTTGTTTTTGTTTGTTTGTTATAAGATAGAAGGTTTCTCTGTACAGCCCTGGCTGACCTGGAACTCTCTGTAAACCAGGCTGGCCTTGAACTCACAGAGACCCACTTGCCTGTCTCCAGAGTGCTGGGATTAAAGACATGCACTATCACTGTACAGTTCCAACCGTGTATTAAACCATTTACTAGGTCAGAGCTTTCATGATCTATTTGTCTCTGGTCATGTCCTCAGATATACTTAGAGGTATGCCTTACTAATCTCCTAGGTGTTTCTCAATTTTATCAAGTTGATGATCAGGATTAACTATCACAATAAGGTAGGTTACCATGCCTTCATTTAATTTTGCATGTGTGGCTTTATTCAGCTGAGATTTTTTTCTTTTAGTGTCGGAGTTTAAACTTATATCCGGAGCAAGTATACCACTAAAGAACTATATCCCCAACTTTTCATTTACTTCTTTGAAAGTATCTATACTGCTTTAAAGTGTTTAGTCTTCTTTGAAAGCCTGAATTATTTACCATTTGTCACATTTAGAGATCTGTAGATTGATCAGGAGTAGTCAATATTATTAGTCAATTTTTCTCTTGTTTAGTTAGTGAAGTCTATTTATATATATTTTTATTAGATATTTTCTTCATTTACATTTCAAATGTTATTCCCTTTCCTAGTTTCCTCTCTGAAAATTCCCTATCCCCTCCCCCTTCCCCCCTCTCCCCAACCCACCCACTCCTGCTTCCTGGCCCTGGAATTCCCCTATACTGGGGCATAGAACATTCACAGGACCAAGGACCTCTCCTCCCATTGATGGCCAACTAGGCATACTCTGTTACAAATGCAGCTGGAGACACGAGACCCACCATGTGTTTTCTTTGATTGGTGGTTTAGTTCCAGGGAGCTCTGGGGGTATTGGTTAGTTAGTTCATATTGTTGCTCCTCCTATAGGGCTGCAGACCCCTTCAGCTCCTTGGGTGCTTTCTCTAGCTCCTTCACTGAGGACCCTGTGCTCCATCCAATAGCTGACTGTGAGCATCCCTGTATTTGCCAGGCACTGGCATAGTCTCACAGGAGACAGCTATATAAGGGTCCTGTCAGAAAAATCTTGCTGGTGTATGCAATATTTTCTGCATTTGGTGGCTGATTATGGGATGGATCCCTGGGTGGGGCAGTCTCTGGATGGTCCTTCCTTCTGTCTCAGCTCTGAATTTTGTCTCTGTAAATCCTTCCATGGGTATTTTGTTCCCCATTCTAAGAAGGAATGAAGTATTCACACTTTGGTCTTCCTTTTTCTTGAGTTTCATATGTTTTGCAAATTATAACTTGGGTATTCTGAGTTTCTGGGCTAATATCCACTTATCAATGAGTACATATCATGTGTGTTCTTTTGTGATTGGGTTACCTCACTAAGAATGATATCCTCCAGATCCATCCATTTGTCCAAGAATTTCATAAATCCACTGTTTTTAATAGCTGAGTAGCTCCATTGTGTAAATGTACCACATTTTCTGTATCCATTCCTCTGTTGAGGGGCATCTGGGTTCTTTCCAGCTTCTGGCTATTATAAATAAGGCTGCTATGAACATAGTGAAGTATCTGTCCTTTTTTCAAGTTGGAGCATCTTCTGGGTATATGCCCAGGAGTGGTATTGCTGGATCTTCCAGTAGAACTATGTCCACTTTTCTGAGGAACTGCCAAATGATTTTCAGAATGGTTGTACTTTCTATGCATAATGTAGCACTTGATGTCATTGTTGAAATTTTTCTCCTTTGTTTTTACCCTAACTTAACCTATCTGTCACTCATAATAAGCAAAAGCCACTAGCTTGTTAAAGAATATGTTTATGTCTCCTCAGCCAACTAGATGTTTACCTTTTACCATTGAATACATCTCAGAGTGTTAGGAGGTTACACACTTCAGCCCCACACTCAGCGAAGGACAAGTAGCTTACAGGTCATGTCTAAGAAGGCATGGCCTTGAAAAGTCACACAGAATAAAAAGATACATTTGATTTTAGTTTAAAATTTAGCTTCTTGATAGTTATTCTCAGGTGCTGTTTAATCAGAGGTGCTATTTCAGGCTTTTGCACCATAGAGGCATATGCCCTTCATTGATGGGGCTGAATGTATGGGTCTTTAGTGAATGGCTTGTTGTCTTGTCTCACTCTAGCACATATTCAGGAAGACAACAAAGAAGCTGATTCTTTCTATGATTCTTGGTATAAAATGTCTGGATCTTCTGCCACATTACTATGTTAGTTAGCTATCAGCCTCCTGATTGCTTATCATTAAGCCTCCCTCTGCTTTCCACATACTAGTAGGCACAGAGTTTTCCATTTCTCATTCTAAATTATATCAGTCTCCACCCTGTCTTTTCTTAGTTAGGGTTATTATTGCTGTGATCTAACATCATGACCAAAAACCATGTTGGAAAAGAAAAGGTTTATTAGGTTTATACTTTTACATCACTGTTCATCGCGGAAGGAGCTTGGGCCAGGAACTCAAACAAGGCAGGAACCTGGAGGCAGTAGCTGATGAAGAGGCCATGGAGGAATGCCACTTACTGGCTTGCTCCCCATGGCTTTCTCAGCCTGCTTTCTTATAGAATCCAGGAGAACCTGGATATCCCTCAACTGAAGAATGGATAAAGATAATGTGGTTCGTTTACATGATGGAATACTACTCAGTTATTAAAAGGGGCATCATGAATTTTGTAGGCAAATGAATGGAACTAGAATATATCATCCTGAGGGAGGTAACCCAGACCCAAAAAGACATGCATGGTATGCACTCACTTATAAGTTGATATTAGTTATAAAGTGTACCAAGTTACAATCTACATGCCCAAAGAAGCAAAATACCAAGGAGTGCCCAAATGAGGATGGTAGAATTTTTCTCAGAAGGGGAAATAAAATAAATATTGTAGATGGATGGGTGAAAGGGAACTGGGCTGGAAAGGGGAGGGGAGTAGGGCAGGGGGAGGATCAAGTATAGGGGGAATAGGGGAGAGAGAACGAAATCAGCAGTGTGTGTGGGGGGGGTCATTTCTAGGACATGCCAAAGACCTGGGATAGGGGAGGTCTCAGGGTGGCTATGTGGGTCACTTTAGCTGAAACTCCTCCCAGTGGGGGATATGAAGCCTAAAGTGGCCACTTTCTGTATCCAGGCAGGACTCCCAGTGGAGGGATAAGGACAGCAACTCACCCACAAAACTTTGACCTAAAATGTGTCCTGCCTATGAGATGTGCAGGAACAAAGATAGAGCAGAGAAGGAGTGAATAGTCAACCAATAATTGGCCCAACTTGAGACCCATTCCATGAGCAAGAAGTAATCCTTGATACTATTAATGATACTTTGTTATGCCTGCAGACAGGAGCCTAGCATAATTGTCTTCTGAGAGGCTCCATCCAATAGCTAACATAAACAGAGGCAGAGACCCATAACCAAACATTAGATGGAGCTCTGGGAGTCTTGTGGAAGAGTTGGGGTAAGGATTGGGAGACCTGAAGAAGATAGGGATTCCATAGGAAGACAGTCAACTAACCTGGATCCCGGAGGCTCCCAGAGACTGAATCACCAACCAAAGAGAGAACATGGACTGGACCTAGCCCTCCCCCAACATACATATGTAGTAGGTGTGCAACTTGGTCTTCATGCAGGTTCCCCAACAACTGGAGTGGAGGTTGATCCTGAATTTGTTGCCTGGCTGTGGATCACATTTCCCTAACTAAGCAGCCTTGTCTGGTCTCAGTGAAAGAGGATGCACCGAGTCCTACAGTGACTGATGTGCTGGTGTGTGTGTGTGTGTGTGTGTGTGTGAGAGAGAGAGAGAGAGAGAGAGAGAGAGAGAGAGAGAGAGAGAGAGAGAGAGACAGAGAGAGAGAGAGACAGAGAGAGAGAGAGAATGTGTTATGGTGTAGCTCCCTTTCTCAGAGAAGAGAAGAAGGGAAGGGGAAAATGGGAGAGGAGCAGTGTGGGGGACTAGGCAGAGAAGAAGGAGCTAATATTGGGATGTAAAGTGAATAAGTAAACTAATTTTAAAAAACCAAAATACCTTATAGCCAATACTTATTTTTCTCAATTGAGGTTCCCTCCTTTCGGGTAACTCTAGCTTGTCAGGTTGACATAAAACTAACCAGCACACATACACACTTTATGGCTTGCTTGCCCCAGCAAAGATCTGAGTGTTTTACTAGATGTAGGGATTTTTTCCCAGTATGGTATGTAATACTTCTGCTCTATAGATGGGTAGTGAAGATGGGGATACATTCCTGTTGGTAGCCCTGATCTTTGTAGCTTACCCCTATGGCTGTGAAAACTCCTTCCATCGTTTGGGCTTCAAGGAGTCAATTAGGGCCTCAGTTGGAGCAGTGGTTTTCAAACTATAGATCATGACTACTTTGAGGGTCAAATGACCCATTCACAGGGCTCACACATCAGATATCCTGCATATTTACATTACCATTCAAAACAATACCAAAAGTACAGTTACAGAGTAGCAACAAAAATAATTTTATGGTTGGGGGTCACGACAACACAAGGAGCTATATTAAAGGGCCACAGCATTAAGAACATTGAGAACCACTGGATTAGAGTCTCTGCCCTTTATGAGTGGGGTTGGGGGTCAATAATCCTCTTGGCCACACTTACCTGGACTTGGGGATGGGATTGATGACAAATGGCAGCCTTCCCTTTCCAGGGTAAAATAACAGCCCAAGAATAGGAGCTGGGAGAAGGAATCCCTGTCTTCTTGGCTAGTCCTGCTTGAAATAGACCCACTTTAATACAGGTGAGGGCAAGGGAGTGAGCCTGACTCACAATTACAGATTTACTGATACCTTGAGCAGATTTAGATGGTCTTTCTTTTTGAAAACTACATGTCTACTTGCATTAGGAAACTACTGCCTATATAGAATTCTGTTCCACTTCTGTTGTCTTTAATACCACTATTCAAATCTACATATTTTAATTTTAATTAAGCAAAACAAGAATCTTTTATCTTGTTTGACAACTAAATATTTACATTACTAACAGCATTTAAGTGGGTTTAGCTATGCTTTTCACTGTGTCTCAAAACAATAGCTTAACTTTCCTGCATGTTATTTCCCTCTATTTTTATGCATTTGAGTAACTATGTCATAAGTCTCTTTCCCCACATTTAGCAACATAAATGTCTATGGATATAATTTATAGTTTATCAGTAACTAGATTTATTGTCTCCATTTCATCCTCAATTATCCCTGTTATATGGCATTTCGATAATAACCAGATATTTTAGTACAATGGACACTTACCAGCCTTCATTTTACAATTGAGATGTTTTAAAAACAAACTGAAAATGCTAGCTGAACCAGTAAGCAACACTGGGCCCAGTAACAGAGAGTTCCTTGCACTGGTCTATGCTTTAGTCAACACAGCTTCCACTGGACAAAGCCACAACCTGAAAGGCAGCAGTAGCAGGCAAAGCAGTTTGAAAGTATGTTTGTAGGTCTCACTAATAGGACAAAGGTCATTTATGCCAGCCAGTTGGTCACTATGTCACATTAGTAAAGCCACAGTCTAAAGCGTTCACAGTATTCTACAAGTCTATAAGTTTGCTCTGTTTCTTCTACTGTCCTTCTTCTATGCCCCCAACCCCCTGGCAGAAACTGTTCACCTCAAGAGTGTACATCTAGCTATTCCCAAGTGTACTAACACAGCTTGACTGTTGGAATCAATGGCTTCTGGGGTCTTTTATGGTATTAATCAGTTTTCTAATCAGGTGAAAAGCAAATGAGCCTTTGCTTTTATGAGCCCCTCTAAGAGAAGAAATCCCTACTAGCCCCTAAAATCTTCCTTTAGTAGATTTGATTTTTACAAAAAGTTTAAAATGTTCTGAATTTATAGAGTGTATGCATGCATGTGAGGGGGCATATGTGTGTTCCACAGTGCACATGTAGAAGTTAGAGAACAACAGCTTATGGGAGTCAGCTCTTTCTTTCCACCATATGGGTCTGGAGTTAAAAGGGGTTATCAGGCTTTCAGACAGATGCCTTTATCTGCTGAGCGTTCTAGCTGGCCCTAGTAGAGTTTATGTTTTCCTATCTGGGATATGTCATTAGGAAATACAGCAGAAACATTAAATGATGTTGTTTCCTAGTTTTACTAGGGAAATTGAAATACAGATTTATCTAGCTTGTGAGTAATTTTGCACATATGTCTGGGTACCACACATGTGCCTACTGCCTATAGGGATCAGAAGAGGGTGTTAGATTTCTTGGAACTAGAGTTATAGATGGTTATGGGCCAACATGTCGACTCTGAGCAACTGTCTAGATTTAGCCTCCATATCCAATAGGGCTACATTCTACCTTAAAACTCAGAGTTTTTCTGTATGCCTCCCTCCTCAGTGATGACTATATAAAAGTATATACACACACACACACACACACACACAGTGATGTATATACAAAAGTACACCTTTGAGTTAGATAAGTCTTTCCTAAAAGGCTATTTCTAGGACTGCTAAAAACTTTATGAACATATATTTTACTATATTTCCATGGGAGGCCTCTTTTAACTATAATTAGATGAAGTAATTGAGAAGGATTGGTTCCTGGTATTCAACTAGGCTAGAGTTCAATGTTCACACATTGAGTTCACATGATATTGGTAAGCAATGTCATGTTTAAACTTATTCTTCACTTAAAGTTAATTTTTAGAAAATTTCAACTACTTTTTATATTAATTGTTTTGAGTACCTTTCTAATTTTAAAAAGTGCGTGTGTGTGCTCATGCATGTGCCCATGTGTGTGTTCAGAGAACAACTTGCTGGGGTTAATTCTCACCTTCCACCAGGTGCATTCCATGGGTCACATCAGGTTGTAGCGTGGATAAAGCACTTTTATCCACTGAACTATCTCACTGGCCCAAAACTACACTAAAAATATTTTATCTTCTTTAAAAACATAAAATGGCAGTCAGAAAAGTGGGGGTTTGAACTCTTACTACTTTGTCTTCCTATATCACTACTGCTGGGCGCTGCTCTATTATATATTCCTCAGTTATGCTATCTGGCCCTATTATTGTAAGGATCAGAAATCTCAACAACAAGGCACATGGTAAGAAAGAGAATAGTACCTGCTCGTGACGATTTAATAAACATCAGGGTACTAATTAAGAATAGGCAATTTTACCTTCAGATACTGTCTCTTAATCTTTAGTGTCTTTTGAATCTTTAAGAAATATAATCTTAGCCGGGCGTGGTAGCATACGCCTTTAATCCCAGCACTCAGGAGGCAGAGGCAGGCAGATTTCTGAGTTCGAGGCCAGCCTGGTCTACAAAGTGAGTTCCAGAACAGCCAGAACTACACAGAGAAACCTTGTCTAGAAAAAAAAATCTTTTTTCCTTTGAGTTTTTGGCAGTGTGCTAGCATTTGTCATTGCAATTAGCAGGCCTGTCTGTTAAAGTATCTGTCTGTCTGGCTTACTGTGGTAATTAATCTCAATTGTCAACTTCATGAGATCTACAATCACCATGCAGATGGGATTGTCTTAATTAGGTTAACTGAGGTAGGAAGAACCACCCACTGTGGGTGTCACCATTCCCTGAGTTGTGATCCTTTACTGTATAAAAAGGAGAAAGCTAGCTGAGCACCAGCCTTATGTTGCTTTTTCTAGACAATGTATATAATATGACTAACTGCTTCCAGGTTCAGCTGCTTTAAATTCACTACCATGATGCTTGAACTGAGATTCAAAATGAACTCTTTCACCCTTAAGTTGCTTTTACCAAAGTATTTTAACATAAAAAATTAGAAAAGATATTACATTTAGTATGTGGTAAATTTTATTACCAAAGTATATTTGGTAAAATTTACAATTTGGTGCTTTGTGATCTGTGATACACTAGAAAATCAGATGACTAAATTGTCAGAAATGTGTTTAAGAATAAACAGGTTGACTTTCACCAATGGACAGATCATGGAAACAGAAATTAAACAGGGACACAGTGAAATTAACAGAGGTTATGAAACAAATGGATCTGACAGATATCTACAGAACATTTTATCCTAAAACAAAAGGATATACCTTCTTCTCAGCACCTCATGGTACCTTCTCCAAAATTGACCACATAATTGGTCACAAAACAAGCCTCAACATATACAAAAATATTGAAATTGTCCCATGCATCCTATCAGATCACCATGGACTAAGGCTGATCTTCAATAACAAAATAAATAATAGAAAGCCAACACACACATGGAAACTAAACAACACTCTTCTCAATGATACCTTGGTCAAGGAAGGAATAAAGAAAGAAATTAAGGACTTTCTGGAGTTTAATGAAAATGAAGCCACAACATACCCAAACTTATGGGACACAATGAAAGCAGTTCTAAGAGGAAAACTCATAGCTCTGAGTGCCTCCAAAAAGAAACTAGAGAGAGCACACATTAGCAGCTTGAAAACACACCTAAAAGCTCTAGAACGAAAGGAAGCAAACTCACCCAAGAGGAGTAGACGGCAGGAAATAATCAAACTCAGGGGTGAAATCAACCAAGTGGAAACAAGAAGAACTATTCAAAGAATCAACCAATCGAGGAGCTGGTTCTTTGAGAAAATCAACAAGATAGATAAACCCTTAGCCAGACTCACTAGAGGGCACACGGAAAGTATTCTAATTAACAAAATCAGAAATGAAAAAGGAGACATAAAAACAGATCCTGAAGACATCCAAAACACCATCAGATCCTTCTACCAAAGGCTATACTCAACAAAACTGGAGAACCTGGATGAAATGGACAAGTTTCTAGACAGATACCAGGTACCAAAGTTAAATCAAGATCAGGTTAATGATCTAAACAGTTCCATATCCCCTAAAGAAATAGAAGCAGTCATTAGTAGTCTCCCAACCAAAAAAAGCCCAGGACCAGATGGGTTTAGTGCAGAGTTCTATCAGACCTTCAAAGAAGATCTAATTTCAGTTCTTCATAAACTATTCCACAAAATAGAAACAGAAGGTACTCTACCCAACTCATTCTATGAAGCCACAATTACTCTGATACCTAAACCACACAAAGATCGAACAAAGATAGAGAACTTCAGACCAATTTCCCTTATGAATATCGATGCAAAAATCCTCAATAAAGGTCTCCCTAACCGAATCCAAGAACACATCAAAACAATCATCCATCCTGACCAAGTATGTTTCATCCCAGGGATGCAAGGATGGTTCAATATATGGAAATCCATCAACGTAATCCACTATATAAACAAACTCAAAGACAAAAACCACATGATCATCTCGTTAGATGCTGAGAAACCCTTTGACAAAATCCAACACCCATTTATGATAAAAGTCTTGGAAAGATGAGGAATTCAAGGCCCATACCTAAACATGATAAAAGCAATCTACAGCAAACCGGTAGCCAACATCAAAGTAAATGGTGAGAAGCTGAAAGAAATCCCACTAAAATCAGGGACTAGACAAGGCTGTCCACTCTCTCCCTACCTATTCAACATTGTACTTGAAGTCCTAGCCAGAGCAATTAGACAACAAAAGGAGATCAAGGGGATACAAATTGGAAAAGCAGAAGTCAAAATATCACTTTTGGCAGATGATATGATAGTATATATAAGTGACCCTAAAAATTCCACCAGAGAACTCCCAAGCCTGATAAACAGCTTCAAAGAAGTAGCTGGATATAAAATTAACTCAAGCAAGTCAATGGCCTTTCTGTACACAAAGGACAAACAGGCTGAGAGAGAAATTAGGGAAACAACACCCTTCTCAATAGTCACAAACAATATAAAATAACTTGGCGTGACTCTAAGGAAGTGAAAGATCTGTATGACAAGAACTTCAAGTCTCTGAAGAAAGAAATTAAAGAAGATCTCAGAAGATGGAAAGATCTCCCATGCTCATGGATTGGCAGGATCAACATTGTAAAAATGGCTAACTTGACAAAAGCAATCTACAGATTCAATGCAATCCCCATCAAAATTCCAACTCAATTCTTCAAGGAATTAGAAAGGGTAATCTGCAAATTCATCTGGAACAACAAAAAACCTAGGATAGCAAAAACTCTTCTCAAGGATAAAAGAACCTCTGGTGGAATCACCATGCCTGACCTAGAGCTGTACTACAGAGCAATTGTACTAAAAACTGCATGGTACTGGTATAACGACAGACAAGTAGACCAATGGAATAGAATTGAAGACCCTGATAGGAACCCACACAACTATGGTCACTTGATATTTGACAAGGGAGCAAAAACCATCCAGTGGAAAAAAGACAGCATTTTTAACAAATGGTGCTTGCACAACTGGCGGTTATCATGTAGAAGAATGCGAATTGATCCATTCCTATCTCCTTGTACTAAGGTCAAATCTAAGTAGATTAAGGAACTCCACATAAAACCAGAGACACTGAAACTTATAGAGGAGAAAGTAGGGAAAAGCCTTGAAGATATGGGTACAGGGGAAAAATTCCTGAATAGAACAGCAATGGCTTGTGCTGTAAGATCGAGAATTGATAAATGGGACCTCATAAAGTTGCAAAGCTTCTGCAAGGCAAAAGACACCGTCAATAAGACAAAAAGACCACCAACAGATTGGGAAAGGATCTTTACCTATCCTAAATCAGATAGGGGACTAATATCTAATATATATAAAGAACTCAAGAAGGTGGACTCCAGAAAGTCAAATAACCCCATTAAAAAATGGGGCTCAGAACTGAACAAAGAATTCTCACCTGAGGAATACCGAATGGCAGAGAAGCACCTGAAAAAAATGTTCAACATCCTTAATCATCAGGGAAATGCAACTCAAAACAACCCTGAGATTCCACCTCACACCAGTCAGAATGGCTAAGATCAAAAATTCAGGTGACAGCAGATGCTGGTGAGGATGTGGAGTAAGAGGAACACTCCTTCATTGTTGGTGGGATTGCAAGCTTGTACAACCATTCTGGAAATCAGTTTGGCGGTTCCTTAGAAAATTGGACATAATACTACCAGAGGATCCAGCAATACCTCTCCTGGGCATATATCCAGATTTTCCAACTGGTAAGAAGGACACATGCTCCACTATGTTCATAGCAGCCTTATTTATAATAGACAGAAGCTGGAAAGAACCCAGATGCCCCTCAACAGAGGAATGGATACAGAAAATGTGGTACATTTACACAATGGAATACTACTCAGCTATTAAAAGGAATGAATTTATAAAATTCCTAGGCAAATGGATGGACCTGGAGGGCATCATCCTGAGTGAGGTAACCCAATCACAAAGGAACTCACACAATATGTACTCACTGATAAGTGGATATTAGCCCAAAAACTTAGGATACCCAAGATATAAGATACAATTTGTTAAACGCATGAAACTCAAGAAGAACGAAGACCAAAGTGTGGACACTGTGTCCCTTCTTAGAATTGGGAACAAAACACCCATGGAAAGAGTTACAGAGATAAAGTTTGGAGCTGTGACGAAAGGATGGACCATCTAGAGACTGCCATATCCAGGGATCCATCCCATAATCAGCCTCCAAACACTGACACCATTGCATACACTAGCAAGATTTTGCTGAAAGGACCCTGATATAGCTGTCTCTTGTGAGACAATGCCGGGGCCTAGCAAACGCAGAAGTGGATGCTCACAGTCAGCTATTGGATGGATCACAGGGCCCCCAATGGAGGAGCTAGAGAAAGTACCCAAGGAGCTAAAGGGATCTGCAACCCTATAGGTGGAACAACATTATGAAATAACTAGTACCCCAGAGCTCCTGACTCTAGCTGCATATGTATCAAAAGATGGCCTAGTCGGCCATCACTGGAAAGAGAGGCCCATTGGACTTGCAAACTTTATATGCCCCAGTACAGGGGAACGCCAGGGCCAAAAAGTGGGAGTGGGTGGGTAGGGGAGTTGGGGGGGGAGTGTATTGGGAACTTTTTGGATAGCATTGGAAATGTAAATGAGGAAAATACCTAATTAAAAAAAAAGAATAAACAGGTTGAACACAATACTGAGAGTTTCTGTTGAGGACATTCACAGGCTTTATTAAAATAGTATAGTATTTGTCTTAGATACTATAGCTCCTGGACACATTCTACACAAACAAGACAACCAAGTAAATAGTAAAGTATGCTATTACTAAATAATTGAGAACTAAGATTAAAATAGGCTGGTTCCAAAGACAAAGGCACTTGACATCAAACCTCACAAGCCTGAGTTCCATCCCCAGGACCCACGTGATGGAAGGAGAGAATCAACTTCCACAAGTTGTCCTGACCTCTGCATGTGAATTATAGCAAATGCATACCCCATACACATAATCCACATATATAATAAATGTAATAAAAGAAGAAACAAAATACCCAATTTCAGAGTCAATATAGGACAAGCTTTTAAATGATATATTTTATGTGCATTAGTGTTTAACCTGCATGTATGTCTATGTGAGGGTGTCAGGTCTCCTGGAAATGGAATTGTAGACAGTTGTAAACTGCTATGTTGATGCTAGGAATTGAACCCAGGCCCTCTGGAAATGCAGCCCGTGCTCTTAACTGCTGAGCTATCTCTCTTTTGTGATCCAGGAATATGTTAGTGATGAGATATTTAAAAATCTATGGTGGTGCACGCCTTTAATCCCAGAACTCAGGAGGCAGACGCAGGCGGATTTTTGAGTTCAAGTCCAGCCTGGTCTACAGAGTGAGTTCCAGGACAGCCAGGGCTATATAGAGAAACCCTGTCTCGAAAAACCAAACCAAAACAAAAAACAACAACAACAACAAAAAACTATATCTATTATTCATTTGGGAGAAAATCTCATGAGTCATCAATCTGATTGTCAAGATAGATAACCAATACATTATATTGAGCATCTATTTTGTAGGAGGGACCTTGCATGCATTATTTAAATGCTCAAATGACTCTGTGAAGAATTATTATGTCACTTACAATGAAAAAACAAATGTTCAGAAAAGCTAAAGTGAGTTACCAAGACAAAAAGGGCCAAAGCAAAAATCTAAACTGAGGCTGAGTGTGGTGGTCCATAACTGTAATCCCAACACTCAGGATTTTCCTCAACACAAGATGAAGGCTAACCTGGGTTCCACAGTAAAATTCTGTACCAAAAACCAATCCAAGGCCAGCAGGAATGCTCAGCCTGTAAAGGTGCTTGCTGTGCAACCATGGCAACCTTAGTTCAATACTGGAATACATGCAAAGGTAGAAGAGAACCAACTCTGTGAAGTTGTTCTCTGAATTCTACATGCACATTGTAGCATGTGCATCTCCTCACCCACATCATGTACACACATGCATGGTGATAATCAAAACACAATTCAAGCTAAGATCTTCCCAGTTTCGAAGGTCAGTTTTCTATAACTTACAGAAACTAGAATCTGAACTACCCACTATAAAAAATACTTTCAGTGCATCAGCAAATAACAATTAGAAAGCATAAAAGGGAAATACCATCCCTAATTATAGTAACATATCATGTACTTAGGAATTAAATTGTAGAGATCTGTAGAAAAAAATTAATCTATAAAGGCATGAAGAAAGAGACCTAATCAATCAATGGGAGAGGTAAACTATGGTTTTTGGACACAAAGACGTAATATTATAAAGATGCCAATGTCCCCAAATTAATCCATTCAATGTCAAATTGAACTGCAATAATATTGTTGTAAAAATTAATCTAATTACATATTATATATTTTAAGAGTTCATAAAATGTAAAAATGATATAATTTTGAAACAAGACATGCAGAGTAATTTGCCCTGCCTAATATTAAAGAAAATTTCGATCCCTTAATAATTAGTTAATGAATAAAACAGAATCAATTAATGGAGTGTGTGTGTTGTATGTGTTTGTGTACTGCATATGCACATGTGTACACAGGAAGGTGGTTATTATAGGTCAGTAAATCAAAGAAAAAGAAATTATTTAATACATGCAAATGGGGATCTAACTCAGTATATGGAGAAAGAAAGTTAAGACCCTTTCTTCTGCATATCTAAGATAAATATATACTATATTAAAAACCTTAAAAACCTTACCTGAAAAGTGTTACAGAAAAATATCTTTATGATCCAGGGGCATGGAGAATTTATTAAATAATTTATCAAACCAAGTTACCGGGTTTGACAAACCAAAATATGTGCTTCTCAATAAGAAGAAATGTTTATTGATATCTACAGTTATCTTAGCAATCTGTCAAGAAGGATACATAGAAACCAGGGATAGGCAAGTGAATAGTTTATGGATAAAATTTCTACATTGATCGTAGACTACAGGTAATGTTCATATTGATGTATATTATATTATTCTAATTTTTCTTCATGTAGAAAATTATAATAATAAAAGATTTGGAAAAATGAAGTAATTCCATCAGATAAAAGGATGTTGTATATAAAATTTGAACAAACTGTGACAGGCCAGAAATACACATGCATAAGAATACAAATATACAAAATTTCTGTTATATATCTCACAAGGAACTTGTGCAATCGGCAAGTATAAGAGACATAGTCTAATAGAGAATAAACAGATTAACAAGAAAGGTGGAGAGATGGCTGAGCAGTTAAGAGCACATGTTTTTGCATAGGACTCAGGTTCAGTTCTCAGCATCCCTTCTGTAATTCCAATTCCAGGGGATCTGATACCCTCTGGCTTCCATAAGCACCTTCCCACACATGGAGAATATACATACATTCAGGCACACATACATATACATAAAATAGGAATAAATGATAGAAGTTTTAATTTTATATTTAAAAGATTGTTGTTAGAGACAGCATCTCTCTATGTAACCTTGAGTGCCCTGGAGCTTTCTATATAGACTAGGCTGGTCTCAAACTCAGAGATCCACCTGTCTCAGCCTTCCTAGTACTAGGACTAAAAGTGTGTGCCACCACAACTGGCATATTAAAAAGTTAGTATAAGGGGCTGGAGTGATAGTTCAGCAGTTAAGAGAGTATTGGCTGGTCATCTAGATAACCCAGCCAGTTTCAGCTCCCAGCACTGATACGGCATCTCAGAACCATCTGCTTTCTTGTGGCCTCTGAAGGCACCAAGCATGCTCGTGGTACACAGACATATATGCAGTCAAAATACTCATAAACATACAATTAATTAAAATACTTTAAAGTTAAAAAAACGCTCAAAAACTTTATATGCCCCAATACAGGGGAATGCCAGGGCCAAAAGAATGGGAATGGGTGGGTAGGGAAGTGGGGGGGGGGTATGGGGGACTTTTGGGATAGCATTGGAAATGTAATTGAGGAAAATACGTAATAAAAAATATTAAAAATTAAAAAAAATGCTCAAGTTGCCAATAAGCACAAAAACAGAAAAACGGGACTGTTGTGTAGTTCAAGGTTACAGCAACTTCTTTGCACATAATCTTTAGCCCCGAAGGCGGGGCAGGGGGAGACAAAAAAAAAAAAGCAAAGGCCATCCTTATCAGTAGTTAAAGAAAAACAAATGTCAAGATATTGTATAAAGTCTACTAGATTTTGATTGAATGACAATTAGTACTGGAAATATGAAGAAATAGGAAAATCTAAGTGTTATTCTAGGTATATAAATCAGTAAGGCTAAGATCTATTATAATTTGGCAATGTTTAGTAAAATTTTTACAGGTATATTTTTATAGCAGGGGTTCTCAACTTATGGGGTGTATGTGACCCCTTTGGCAAATATCTGTCTCCAAAATTGTTTGCATTATGATTCATAGCAGTAGCTGTTATAAAATAGCAATGGAAATAATTTTATGGGTGGGTGTCATTGCAACCTAAGGAACTGTATTAAAGGGTTGTGGAGTTAGGAAGGTTGAGAGCCACTGGCTTGTTGGAACCAGAAGTTCTATTCCTGGGTATTTACTCCAGATACAATGACAAAGGAACATTAAGTAAATATTTCCTGAAAATATTTCCTGGAAACTGTACAGACAGTTCAGTAGTTTGATTCATGGCACCCACATGGAGGCTCACAAGCATCTCTAATGCCATTTTTGAGAATCTGATAGCCTCTTCTGACCTTTGTGAACACTGTATATACATGGTGCACAGACATACATGCAACCAAATAGCCTATATACATAAAATCAATAAACACAGGTTTTTTAAAAAATATTTTTTGAACACAAAGAACTGGGAAGAAATATCCATCAATTAATCAGTAAAATACTGTGATAATAGTATAATAGTTGAAATATAACCCAACAATCAAGAAGAACATATATGAATGTAGGTAGATTAAAAACAGCTGAATGGATGTAAGCTTCTACGCCTACAGTCCAATTCTCTAGGGATGCTTAGTAGAGAGGATGGTTTGAGCACAGAAGTTCAGACAAGCTTAGTAACATAGCAAGAGTCCATTTGTCCTAGCTAGCTTTATGTTGACTTGACACAAGCTAGAGTTATCTGAAAGGAGGGAACCTCAGTCAAGGAAATGCCTTCATAAGGCATTTTATTAATTAGTGGTCAATGGGGGAATGCCCAGCTTATTGTGGTTGGTGCCATCCCTGGGCTGGTGGTCCTGGGTTCTATAAGAAAGCAGATTGAGAAAGCCATGGGGTGTGAGCCAGGAAGCAGCATTCCCTCCTCCATTGCCTCTGCATCAGGTTCTTGCCCTGTTTGAGTTCCTGTCCTGACTTCCTTTGATGATGAACCCTGATATGGAAGTGTAAGCCGAATAAACCCTTTCCTCACCAACTTGATTTTGTCGTGGTGTTTCATTACAGCAACAGTACATCAGTGCATGTCCGAATGAAGACATGGGATCATAAACTGAAACTATCCATATAACAATCATTCCTAAGACAACATTATGATAAATAAGATCAAATAAATTAAAATTCAAAGAAAGAAACAAAAAAGTAAGCAACAGAAAGATATGTGAAATAACCTAAGGTTAAGAGAGATACCACATGCTGTCTCTAATATTCTATCCTAGCTGGTAATTTTTATATATGTGCATTTAGGTGGAAGTGAATGTGTGTACAGTCAAGATTCCAGAAATGGATCCAGGAAGGGAAAAAAAGAGGCTTTAAGAGGAAGAGGATAGTAGAACACATGTGAAATGAAAATGGAAATGGGGATACGGGGGTTAACTAGGAAGGAGGAGCAGAGAGATGCAGGAGAGGAGGGCTGAGGGAGAGAATCAACCAAAACAAAGGATGCATAAATAGAGGAGAAATCTTGATAATAGGTGAGCTAATCAAAAAAATAATAATAATAAACAATGAATGAGGACTGCTGGCAATAAAATGTAAGTAAGATCAAACAAATCAGGGCTGGAGAGATGGTTAAGTGTTTAGCAGAACCTGGGGTTTGATTTCCAGCACCCACAGGTGGCTCACAAATATCTGTCACTCAGGTTCCAGGGGATGCAAAGCCTCTCTGGTCTTTGGGGGCACTGCATACACATGGTGCACAAACATACCTGCAGGCAAGCACTCATCCACATAAAAATAAATGACTCTAAAATTTTTTTAAATAAAAAATTGAATTCATGTATGTCCAAATGATGACATGGGCTCACAAACTGGGACTATCCATATAACAATCATTCGTAATGTTTCTGAAGGCTAAGGCTAAGTCAAGCACAAACCAAAAATCTTTTCACCTTGAAATGCTATAAGAAAACCCTTAAGGAAGATGTCAAAAAGTGAAGTGGGAGAGTCTGTTGTACAGCTTACCGGAGTACACAGCACATGAGCAGCAGGTGGGTGGGGACATTAGCTGGATTGAGCATACTGGGTGTGTCTGACTTCATACAGGCCAGGAAAGCCCGCATCCTCCTGTTCTTGTCCTCAACTGCTTTGCCTAACCAGAGCTTCTTGAGGTTTGGGCAAGTCCATTCCCGAAAAGTGAGTGCAGATACCAGCTCGGGGGTCTGAGGTGACTTCCCTTTATATGCAGACCACTCTTTAAGGATCACAGAAGGAACTGAAAAACAGAAAATCAGGAGAAATGGGCTCCAGAGAAGCTGAACATTACTGTAATTGCCTACAACAGACAACCTGTTGTACTTCAATATCTGTTGATTTTGGTCACTGTAATTGTTATTGTCAGTACTAGTAAATCCTAGGAGCCACATGCATTTAGTAGGCAGTTGATACTTAATTATCACATTGATTCTCATAAAGATCCAGAAAAGGGAACAGTCATAACAAAATTTTTGTAGAGCACAGTGCTTACTTTGCAGAGGAAAAAGTCAAGATCCCATCCCACATAGTTTTGAAAATACTTTCAAACTCATTTTAAAGTAGATATAGCAGACTAGACAAAGAAAGGCATCCAAGGAAGAATTATGTGAGTACTTAGTTTCATAACAGATTGTAGGATATTCCCAATGATTTTCAGTTCTAAAACAAAACGCCCCAAATCTTAGCAATTTTGGAAGTTTGTCACATGTTGGGGGCCAGCCGAGGTAACAGAGACTGTCTCCAAAACCCAAAACCCCAAGTCCTTCAAATCCAACATAAATTAGATTTACGCAGGTAGACACAGTAGACAATCACAGCATCCAGCACACCTCAGATTCCTAATTTGTGGTCTGTTATATGAGATGTGTGATATTCACTCAGTGCTCCAGTTGAGGTATTTCCTCTCATTTTCATTTTTTGAGAGATTTTTATCATGAATATATGTCAAATTATGCCTAATGCTTTTTCCTATATATCTATTGATAAAACCATATGATTCTTTTCTTTATCTTATTTAGACAGCAGGTTAATTTTAAGTAAAAATTTAAATATTGTATTACCCTTGCCACAACAGGATAAACCCTACTTATCAAAACAAACAAAAAAGACTACTTACTTTGGTTTTGTTTGAAAATTTAAAATTTCAGTGTATGTATATATATTCAGTGTTGTTAAATTCTACTAATTTTTTGTTTCTTTGTTTTTCTAAGACAGCACCACGGCATGTAGCTCAAGCTGGCCCTGAACTCTATACATATGATATAGGCTAATATTTAAAGAATTTTCATATCTATATTGTCTTAATCTGTTTGGGTTGCTATAAAGAAAACCAGCACCGGAAGAGGTAGTAGTGCACACCTTTAATCTGGACACTGGGAGGTATAGACAGGTGAATTTCTATGCGTTCAAGTCCATTCTGGTCTAAATAGTTATTTCCGGGCCAGTGAGAGCTACACAGTGAGACCCTGTCTCAAAAAATCCATAGGCTAGATAGATAGCATATAAACCACAGATATCTACTTCCTGTTCTAGAAGCAGGAAAGCAAGTGTAGAGAGATCCATCTGGTGAGGGCTTGCTTTTGAGTTTACAGATAGCTATCTTAATATATTTTCACACAGCAGCCTCTGGGGTTCCTTTCACAAAAACGGAAGTGCTGTTTATGAATGTTGTCTTATAACCAACCAATGAGTCGTTAGGATTTCAACTTATCAATGTGGCAGGTATGAGAAAGCATTCAGTCTACAGCACATACTGACTAATCTAGTGATGTGACTCATAATGATGTGACTATTCTATATTAGAGAGTAAGACTATCATTTTAGTTATGGGACTGTTTTGTTTGCCATTGCTCAGCTTTATGGTTATTCGCTTCCTATGAATAACCTGAATTAATTTTTAAAATCCTATATTGATTTATTTATAATACTGATTTAGAATGTTATTCCTGTCTTTTTTGTTTTTTTTTTTGAAACACAGTCTTACTCTATGGACCAGGCTGGCCTCAAACTCAGAGATCATCCTGTCTCTGCCTCTGTCTCTTAAGTACATCTCTCTCTTTCTCTCTCTCTCTCTTTCTCTCTCTCTCTCTCTCTCTCTCTCTCTCTCTCTCTCTATATATATATATATATATATATATATGTGTGTGTGTGTGTGTGTGTGTGTGTGTGTGTGTGTGTATAGGCAGGTGCAAGAAGCTGAAACCACAACTTCAGGCATACTAAGCACAGGGTCAACCATAGTTATATCCCCAGCTGTATTATCTATATAATTTAATATCAATAATGTACATTAAAAGATATATAAAGAGAAAACAGGAATATAGCTCTATGGCAGCATGAATGTTTGGTATCCATGAGGCCCTGGTGAGTCTTTAGCATTAAAACTAAATAAGGAAATAAATAAATTATATTAGTAGATACTAATACTTCGACAGTTCAAATGAACTCCACTTATAACTGTCTAAAATATATTCTCTTTTTAAAATGCTTATTTGTTCACTTAGTATGTGTTTGGGGTGGGTACACTTATGCCGCAGCCTGCACACAGAAGTGGTTTTCTGCTTCCAACATGTGAGTTCTGGGACTCAAACTTAGATTGTCATTGGTAGCAGGCCTTTAGCTGCTAAGCCATCTCCCTGGCCCTAAATAGCTTCTGTATATACATTGAAATAGTGTTATAATTTTCATTTCAGTAAATGCAATTTAGAAACTCCAAAGATGTTTATTAAATTTATCAATTATTTTGATTTTTTTACTGTTTTTTCTTCTTTTCTGGTATTCTAAGACTCACTCTTTTACCATTCTCTTTCTGTGTCAACTGCCTTTAGACATTCTGCATGAAAGAAAAAAAAAAAACCTAGTTCTTCTTCATTACTAAAGGATCTTTTTTTTAAACTTTTTTTTTTTGTTTTAAGATTTATTTATTATATGTGAGCACACTGTAGCTGCTGTCTTCAGACACTCCAGAAGAGGGTGTCAGATTTCATTACAGATGGTTGTGAGCCATCATGTGGTTGCTGGGATTTGAACCCAGGGCCTTCAGAAGTGCAGTCAGTGGTCTTAACCGCTGAGCCACCTCTCCAGCCCCATTTCTAAAGGATCTTATTTGAAAAATAATCATATGTTGGTGTGGTGGTTTGAATGAGAATGAGGTCATATGTTTGAATGTTTGGTCTCCAGTTAGTGGAGCTGTTTCAGGAGGATGAGGGGTGTGGCCTTGTTGGAGAAGATATCTCAAAGGGGATGGGCTTTAAAGTTTCCAAAGACTCTTGACATTCTCAGTGGGCTCTCTCTCTGCCTCCTGCTTGAGGATAAAGATGTTCTAGCCACCATGCCATTGCTCAGCCAACACCATCATGAACTCTAATTCTTTAAAACTATAAGCCCATTTGTTTTATAGGTTACCTTGGTCATGATGTTTCATCACAGCATATACCCAAAAGATGCTCTACCATCCCACAAGGATACTTGCTCAACTATGTTCATAGCAGTTTTATTCATAATAGCCAGAAACTGGAAGCAACCCAGATATCCCTAACCCAAAGAATGGATACGGAAAATGTCGTTCATTTATGCGATGGAATACTACTCAGCTGTCAAAAACAAGGACATTATGAATTTTCCAGGCAAATGGGTAGAACTAGAAAATATCACCCTGAGTGAAGTAACCCAGACCCAAGATGATTTTCATGGTATCTACTCACTTATAACTGGATATGAGCCATAAAGTACAGGATACCTAAGATACATTCCACGGACCCAAAGAAACCAAATAACAAGGAAGGCCCAAGAGAGGATGATCAAATCTTTCTCACAAGGGAAAATAAAATAGATATTGGAGGTGGATGGAGGGAGTAAACTTGGTAAGGGGGGGTGAAAAAGGGAGCAGGACATGGGGGCAGAGAGGGAGAACAGGGGAGACAGAACTGAAATCAGAGGTAGGGGGAGCACTCTCTAGTACATGCTAGAGACTGGGATGGTTGGAAGCCCCAGGGTGGCTCTGAGGGCCATTCCATCTCAGACTACTAGTAGTGGGGGTATATGGATCCTAAAGTGGCCACTTCCTGTAGTTAGGCAGGACCTCCGATGGAGGGATAAGGACAGTACCTTACAAACCTTTGACCTAAAATGTGTCCTGCCTACAACATGTACAGGGACAAAGATAGAACAGAGATGGAAGGTATGGCCAACCAATGACTGCCCTAAATTGAAACCCATCCCATGAGCAAGAACCAATTCCTGATACTATTAATGTTACTCTGTTATGCCTGAAGACAGGAGCCTAGCATAACTGTCCTCTGAGAGGGTCCCCACAATAGCCAATGGAAAGAGATGCAGAGACCCACAGCCAAACATTGGATGAAACTTGGGGCATCTTGTAGAAGAGTTGCAGGAAGGACTGAGGAACCCAAATAGGATAAGGACTCTACAGAAAGACCAACAGAGTCAACTAACCTTAGGAGTTCCCAGAGACTGAACCATCAACCAAAAAGTGAGTATGGGCTGGACCTAAACCTCCTGCACATATGTAGCAGTTGTACAGCTTGGTCTCCATGTAGGTCCTCCCAACAACTGGAGCTGGGGTTGTCCCTGATTCTTTTGCCTGCCTATGGATCCTCTCCTCTAACTGGGCCACCTTGTCTGCTCTCAGTGGGAGAGAATTTGTCCCTGTCTTTTAGTGATTTGATGTGCAATTTGGTTTTAATTAGATTATCGTGAGTTTTTTTTTAGTTGTAAATTTCCATTTGATGCTTTAAATATTTTTTTTTTTTTTTTTTTAGTTTTAAAGATTTATATAGCGTGTGTGTGTGTGCATGTGTGTGTGAAGGTCAGAGGCCAACACTCAGGAGTTATTCTGTCTTTTCACCATGGGTTCCAGGGATATGCCCTTTTATCTACTGAGCTATTTTGCTGGCTTTCTATGTTCAATTTGTTTTGAGAACGTTTGTAATTATTTATTAAAAACTTTTTTATGAAAGTTGCTTTGAAATTCTTCTCTAATTAGCTTTGTGGTATTCATTTTCTTTCCAATCTGTCTGAGATCTGCATTTGAAACCTTCATATTTCTTGGTATGGGAAGGAATTTTCAGTTTGAATCCAAACATGTGAGTTTTAATTTATGATTCTGGACCTTAGTCACATCTTATATTTGGCCAGGCATTTTGTGACCACTGTAGTATGTGAAGGTGGGCATGCATTGCTGGCACGTGGAAGAGTATGCTTTGATTCCTCATTTGGCCTTTCCTGACACCCCCCCCCAGCGGTATCTGGTAAAGCAATACACTTTATTACAGCCTGCTAATGGAAGATAGTTGTAAGGAAGATAGTTTTTGCTGGTGAAGGTAAGGTGGGAGTGAACCATGGTTTCTTTTGTGGTGCTTGGCTCAAGTAGAACAGTTTTTATGTTAAAAAAAAAATCTGGCCGGGCGTGGTGGCGCACACCTTTAATCCCAGCACTCGGGAGGCAGAGGCAGGTGGATTTCTGAGTTCGAGGCCAGCCTGGGCTACAGAGTGAGTTCCAGGACAGCCACGACTACACAGAGAAACCCTGTCTCGAAAAAAAAAAAAAATCTGTTGAACTAACCAGTACCCCGGAGCTCTTGTCTCTAGCTGCATATGTATCAGAAGATGGCCTAGTCGGCGATTACTGGAAAGAGAGGCCCATTGGACACACAAACTTTATATGCCCCAGTACAGGGAAACGCCAGGGCCAAAAGAATGGGAATGGGTGGGTAGGGGAGTGGGGGGAGGGTATGGGGGACTTTTGGGATAGCATTGGAAATGTAATTGAGGAAAATACGTAATAAAAAAATATTAAAAAAAAAGTTAATCAATAGTTCCATAGGAAAAAAATTCAACATCAACATATATGTTTTCATATCTATATACAGATAGAATATATATTTATGTGATGATATATTCGCAAACACTTTAAATATATTTAAAAATAAATTAAGATGATTCAAAAAAAAATCTGTTACTAGGTTGGTCCTTTGCAGGCTTCCAGGCAGGGAGTATTGGTCTGCTTCCCTGTCAACTTCTATACTATCCAGTTTGGATGTATGTGACTAAAAGCAAACCAAGAGCACTCACTGCTCTAGCATTCCTAGGGTCTCAAGGTTACCAAACAGTCTCTACTTTCTGGAGTATCTTGTGGTACCTTTCCCCCACTACAATGTATTATAATATTAGTTGTATTAACAAGAAGCGTAAGGAACGTATATCTAATCCAACTTACCTTCACAGAAGTAGAAACCCACGTGATTCGTTTGGATATACTAATTTGACTAAGTCATTCTATAGTTTAAAACCACCTAATAGTTTCCACTACCAACAGCATCATATTCTAAAATAAAAACCTCACTGAGGACGAGAGACTATGCGATGAAGTCATACATTCTTAAAAGTCCACCATTGTTCTTAAAAGCAATACACATTCTGAGTGTTTCATGATTTCAGAATCAGGGCTTATATTTGTACATTTCTTATTTCAATGCGCAATCTGGTAAATGATACATTTTCTTCTTAAAGGTTGTTTTACAGCCTGAAGTATGGTATGCTAGCACAGGCTTTGAGTGTGTGTATATCTGTGTGTGTGCGCGTGCGCGCGCGCGTGCACATGTGTGCACACATGTCCTGTGCCAAGTGTATAAAGCTGTCAATATTAGAATAGCTGGAATAGTACTTACCTTCCATAGGTAACCGGCGCCGTATGGCCAGACGCTCCATTTTTCGCTGTGTCTCTGCTAGGCTAAAAAGAACTCCATATACATATTGGCGAGCTGACCGAAACAGGAGAGCAGCTGGAGGCAGCTCCATGTTACATTCATCCTCAATACATACAGGGATTTTAATCTCACCCTAATAAGAAAATGGTCCAGGGAAAAGAAAAACATGAATTCTTCAAGGTTTAGAATAATGAACTGTAGCTTCTGGAGTTAAGTAATTTACTGTTTGTATTCAGAGAGATTTTCAGATTAAAAGGAAGAAGCCCTACTGACTACAGCCAGCTTTCATTTGTAAAGTTCATATCTAATGGACTATAGTTGACTATCAGGGAGAATCTACCTTAGCCATTTTGTTTGTTTTGTTTTGTTTTCTTTTTAAGATAGGTTCTCACTATATAACTCTGGGTGGACTGGGACTCATTCTGTAGACCAAGTTGGCTTGGAACTCAGAGCTCCACCTGCCTCTGCTTCCAGATTGCTGGGATTAAAAGCTTGTGCTACCATGCCTGGCTTAGACATTTGGTTGGTAATTTGTGTGTTAAGACCAGAGGAAAGGAGAAGGCATATAGAAGTATCAGAAGAGATAAGGAACAGGGGGAAAAGACCATTCCTTAGATGACGCCTCCAGAACCAGTCTATCAACTTAGTACATCCCTTCAAAGTTTACAATTTATACTTCTCTCTTAGCATCTTTATTCATTGCTTAGTCCCAATTCCTACTAACTTCCCCTTTTCTGAGGCCCTTAATACAATGAAGGGCACAAACATACACACTTTCCTTGTACCTCTTGAGATACATTGATCAGTGGGCTGGGGATATAGCTTCATGCTACAGTGCTTCTCTGGAATGTGCAAGACCCTAGGCTCAATCTCTAGGACTACTTCCCCTGAAGAAAAATAACAATTATCAGACTTTTATCTAGTAGACTTCATAACTTACTCTCAGTAAATATGAGATCCATCAGAGAACAGGAAGGTAGATAGGTATATGTTCTCTCACCTTAGTAAGGACGTGGTAAATATATGGATACATAAGACCCCTTCGGTGTCTGTGCTCAGCAACCCTCAAGACTTCTGGAGCTACTGGAGGTAAGGGTGGAATGGTGATATCCATGTGGTTCCTTGTAGACATAGATAACAGAGATGGGATATGAGGTTCACTTTCAGCTACGGTGCTTTCTGAAACTCCAGCATCAGCAGGCTGTACCCAAGCCCCTCTGTCACCACTGGGATCTTCCCATCCAGGCTGTTGTTGAACTGCTTCTGTGATTTGTCTAAAATAAAAAAGAAACAGCATAAGACAGGAAAGGGAAGTTAATGAAGATATTTCCATTCAAGTCCTGATCACAAGGACTTGTAAAATTCTCTGATGGTCAAGATTCTGGGTTAGGACTGGACTTGACACCTTTCCTCTCAGTGATCACCACTTCTCCTGTCCTTCTTCACCTGACACAGACCAAAGAAAAAAATGTCATGGAAGTCACTCTAAATTCTTTTTTTTTTTCTTTTTGGTTTTTGTTTTGTTTTGTTTTGTTTTTCGAGACGGGGTTTCTCTGTGTATGTAGTCCTGGCTGTCCTGGAACTCACTCTGTAAACTAGGTTAGCCTAGAACTCAGAAATCCACACACCTCTGCCTCCTGAGTGCTCGGATTAAAGGCATGTGCTATCACTGCCCGGTTCTTTATACTTTTAAGATGTCATGTTTACTCTAGCCATATATAGTCTAAGAAAATAATTAAGATTTTAATCTCAAAGTAGCTCTATCTCTTTAGAGTAATACTCTAAATATAATCAAGCCAGTATATGAGACCTATACTACTAAGGAACTATTTCAATATTTCAATTATATAAATTCTTTCATTCTTTTAACTTTCAACCTATGTTCCTCACAGACTGAAAAACGACAGGATTGTTATGTAGCACATCCATGTTAGGATTTCCTAAGCAAATGCCTTTCTTATATGGCTTGGCTATCTGAAATCGAGCACCTGCAGAAGGATGAAGGGCAAAGAGTAACAAAAGGAAGCCAAGAACATCCACCTCTCCACATTTCTTCTGAATGCATTTCTTATGGTTGTTTACATAGACACTTACTCAGAACCAGCTCCATTTGCCTCGTCACCATCAGAGGAAGAGGAATGGGAAGAATCTGGTCCCAAAGGAGGTGAAGTTTTGGAAGTCAGGCAGTTAGGAAACTGGGATGTATTAGAGTCATAAGAAACAGCCCAATTGGCAAAGGAATTGTCCTGCAGCATGGCATCCTCAGAGAAAGCATGGGATTCCCCCACACTATGGGAGAAGAGAAGAGACGAGTTGGGTCCCATTGGAAATGGTGGTGGATATTTCATTTTCTGGGGCACTTGGCGAGAAAACTAAAGAATAAAACAGACAGGAAAGCTATTTAACATTTTACCAGGATACAGGATGGTTTCCTCAGAAGCTGTGATGTAGATGATACCAGTAGTAGGAACTGTTGAGGTATGAAGTACCTACTGAAAATATTAAGAAATAATTCTGACTGTGATATCTGAATAGAATTTACCTGATCCAAGAAAATTAATGAAACTAGATCCCTTTGAAATATTTTGTGACATTATACAACACACACACACACACACACAGTGTACTGGTGTTTACTAATTTGGATGCTCTCTTTCAATAGTCTTCTGGCCTCAAGGTACAAAACATAAAACCTGCATAGTCTAATTAACTCTGAATCATCCTAACTCCTCAATTCAGATTATAAAAATCAGCAATGAGTCTCAGTCTAACATAAGCAAGTGATCCTAATCCCCTTAATGAATATATAATCAACAAATGCTTACCATTGGCTTTCCAGGAGAAATAGGGCCCATCTGATTCCGTGGAAGGGGAGGATTTCCAAGTCGATTATTTCGAAAGCCTGAAGCCAAGAGAAGTGCCACGCTTCAGCAATCCTAATCATTTTTACCATATTTATTACATTGTGTTAAACCATCACTGCATTAAAAAGCCTGTTATAAAGTTTATGATCTGAAGATGTGGAACAGTGGTAGGTCAGTTGCTCTGCATACACAGAGCCACTGGTTAGATCCCTAACATTGCAAAAAGTTATAATTCACTGGTCTGCTATCACAGGCTATTCCACAAATCTGGCTTTTTGTACCTTGTGGGATTTCTTGACACTGTCTTTGATACCCTCAAGATATCTAAACTGGGCGCATGAGACTGAGATTATGTACGGGTATATTCACAAGCTGTTCCTTAGATGATATATATTCAATATTAATTCCTTCGAACTGAGTTCCCAGTTCACTTTAATAAACCTGTCAAATTTATAATGGCAACAATTAATCAAAGTCTTTCTATCAAGAAAGTAAGTAACATGAAGTTTCTGTGGTGAGATAGCATCTGTCTGGTGTAATACTGGTAGAATGAATAAGTGGCATACTAGGGATCCTGTACAAGGTATTTAATCTGCTCATAACCCTACATACAAATGTGAAGTGAAGCGATCACACAACTAGCACGGAATAGAAGAATTTAAAATTGACAGGGCTATTTTTACATGCACCAGGTCACAATGAGGGTTAGGATTAGAAGCCCAAGCTAGGGAAATGGCATTATCCCCCCACCTATAAATGTGAAAAGGCAGGACACCAGCAGAAACAAGGGGTTCCATTCTGACCCTAAGGAATAAACTCAATTTAACAGCAGCTGGAAGCCTTACCTAGAAAGGAAGGACCCACTGGCAGTGAAGAGAGTTTGGTTGTGACTGAATAGTACTCAACTGCTTTCTTGAATCGTTCTATTTTGTCTTCTGTCCTAGACTGGATGTTGGAACATCAGATTTTCAGAAAAAGAAACAACACAAGAGTGTCTTTTTCATACAATATACACATTGAAAGTCAAAATGATAACAGAAACAAAATATTTAAAGAAACCCAAAAAAAGCAAAAGATCAGGTAGGAAAAAAAAAAAAACATTAATCCCAGCACTCAAGAGGCAGAGGCAGGCAGATCTCTGTGAGTTTGAGGCCAGTTTAATTTACATAGTCAGTTACAGGCCATCTAGGGCTACACAGTGAGATGCTGTCTCTAAAACAAAATATAAGCAAATGTCATGTCCTTCTCCCAATCCACTGTACCTTCAAACCTATAAGCCTAGTTCCACACCTGTGGCCTTCAACAATCTTCATATGTAAATCCCCTAACATGTCAAGTCATTTCTTCTCTTTCCCATCCCTTCCTCCCTTTTCTCTCATCTGCAAATCACAAGTCTAATTCTAGGCCATGGCCATGGCCATGAACTCTCTTTGCTTTTGAGACACTTTGCCAGGATAAG
This sequence comes from Mus caroli, assembly GCF_978045245.1. Lineage (NCBI taxonomy): Eukaryota > Metazoa > Chordata > Mammalia > Rodentia > Muridae > Mus > Mus caroli. The sequence goes on from NW_028227260.1 coordinate 21,148,487, forward strand.
TCTCTTCCTCCCTTTCCCATCACCCCTTTCCTCAAAACTCCAATTCTCTTCCTCCTGGTGTAACCACCTCCACATCCAAAGACATAGCTCTAGATCTGTGGCCTTAGAACCTGCTTTCATCAAGACTCATCTTTAGCCAGGTGTGGTGGTGCACGCCTTTAATCCCAGCACTCAGGAGGCAGAGGCAGGCGATTTCTGAGTTCGAGGCCTGCCTGGTCTACAGAGTGAGTTCCAGGACAGCCAGGGCTACACAGAAAAACCCTGTCTTGAAAAAAACAAACAAAAACAAAAACAAAAAAAGACTCATCTTTGACTGACTCTTTCCTCTCCCATCCTTCTCTCTGTTGGCTGCCATCTGTGCACCTACAGGCCTAATTCCAGAACCGTTTGGGAGCTGTAGGGTTTCTATTGCTAAAGTAAAACATTATGACAAAAACAATGTGGGGAGGAGAGGGTTTAGTTCATCTTACAACTCTCAGGTCACACTCCATCACTGAGGGAAATCAGAGCAGGAACTAAAGGCAGGAGGAACCTGAAGGCAGCAGCTGATGTAGAGGCCATGGAGGAATGCTGCTTACTGGCTTGCTTCTCTTGTATTACTCTGCCTGCTTTCTTATAGAACCCAGGACCACCAGCCAAGGGTATGGAACTGCCCATGGTAATCTGTAACCTCTCAAATCAACCATCAATCAAAGAAAGTGCCATAGGCTTGCCCACAGGCCAATCTGGTGGGGGCATTTTCTTAACTGAATGATTCCAGCTTGTGCTAATTTGACATAAAACGAATGACAATTAACCCTTTATCAACTTGACATATAAATGTATTATTGTTAAACCATAACCTTTTCTTTCTTGTTCATCCCCAAGATCTCATATTAATATTGATATCACAATATAAAACATACTTAACTTTAAAAGTCTCTTAAAACATCTAAGGTCTCTTTCAACATTCGATTCCTCTCCAAAATACTCAAAGCCTCTCAAAAATATCTAAAGTCTCTTAACTATGGGCTCCTTTTTAATTTTTTAAACATATACTTTTAAAAAAATTTTATTTACTTATTTTTTTACATACACATGTGCATGAACACAACACAGCATGCATATGGAGGACAACCTCTGAGAGAATAACTCTTCTTCCACTGTGGGTCTGAGGAGCATGTGCAGGCAGGTCATCAGACTTTCACAGCAAGCAGTATTACCAACTAAGCCATTTGGCCAGCCCTTGTCAATCTCTTCAAAGAACCAAAGTTTTGTCTGACAATTCTATATATTTTTAAAAGTTTCATTGTTTTTACTTTATATGTATATATATGGCATGTATACTGCCAACAAAGGCCAGAAGGAGAGGTGTTAGATCCTGTGAAACTGGAGTGACAGAGGGTTCTTACTTGCCATGTACTGGGAACTGAACCCAGATAGTCGGCAAAATAAAGAAATAGTCCAAACAAACACACAAACAAAACAAATAAAACCACCAAGTGTTATTATCCACTGAGCCATCTCTCCAGCCCCTGTATTGTTCTTTTAGTGTCTATTTTTATTAATGTCTACCTCCATTTTTATTATTTCTTGCTATCTGGGGCATTTGGGTTTGGCTTCTTTTTCTAGAGTCTCAGGGTACATCATTAGGTTCTTTTTTTTTCAGGATATCTGATATTTTGAAAAATCATATATTTATTTAGCGTGTATATGCACATATGTGATGTCAGAGGACAACTTGTAGTCAGTTCTCTCCTTCATCTCATGAGTTGCAGTGATTGAACTAAGTTCACTACGTTGACAGCAAGTGTCTTTACACACTGAGCCATGCTGATAGGTCTCCGACAAGTTTCGTTTTGTTTTTTGAAACATGGTTTCTCTGTGTGACCCTGGCTGTCCTGGAACTAGTTTGATTAATCCAGGCTGACCTCGAACTCAGAGATCTGCCTGCCTTTGCCTCTCAAGTGTTGGGAGTAAAGGCCTGTGCTACCACCACCTAGCTGTTGTTTGATTTTTAAAATGCAAGCCAGGTACAACTTTACATTTTACTCTTAGGACTGAATGGATGGAGTCCCAGATATGCTGTGCTATTTTCATTTGATCCTAAAAATTTTTAATTTTCTCTCTCACTTATCTTATGACACAAATGTATATTGTTTCTTAGCCAAGTATTGTGTATTTTCTGAGGTTAGATTTTCTGTTTATTTCTAGGTTTATTCCACTGTTGTCTGATGGTTTCCATTGCTGCGAAGAGGTACTGTGACCAAGTTAAACATTTAATTGGAACTGGCTTTCAGATTCAGAAGTTTAATCATTATCAACATGGCGGGAAGCACAGCAGCATGCAGGCAAACATAGTGTTAGAGAGAGTTCTGCATCTTGATCCAAAGACAAACAGGAGACTGGATTTTTCTTCACACTGGGTGTACCTGGAGCATTTAAGACCTCAAAGCCCTGCCTTGACAGTGAAAAACTTCCTTTCAGAAGGGCATATTTTCTCCAATAAGGCCACACCTCCTAATAGTACCATTCCCTATAGAGCAAACACTCAAACACAGAAGCCTTTGGGGAGCCAAACTTATTCAAACCACCACATTCCCCTCCCTGGCCCCTCTATAGGCTAGTAGCCATAACATAATACAAAATGCATTTAGTCCAACTTCAAAAGTCCCCATAGTCTATCACAGACTCAATGTTTAAAAGTGTAAAGTTCAAAGTTTCTTCTGAGATTCATGCAATCTCTTAAGTGTAATCTCCTATAACCAAAAAGTAGATTACACACTTCCAACATACCATGGCACAGGATATAGATTACCATTCCAAAATGTAGGGATAGGAGCATAGTAAGGAAATACCGGAGCAAAGTAAGACCAAAAACCAGCTGGGCAAACTCCAGATACTGTATCTTCATGTCTGATGTCAAAAACCTTTTCAGATCTCTAACTCCTTATATCTTTATCAACTGCAACACACTTCTTTGTCTTTGGCTGATTCCACTCCATATTAGCATCTTTTCCCAGAAGGTATACCATAGCTCTGGTATCTCTAACATCTTATCTCTGAGGCATTTCAGGCTTCATGTTCACAGCTTTATGCAATGGCCTCTCTGGGCCTCCATGCAAGGTCACCCCTGCCACACATCTGGGCTCAGCAACTTCTTTACTTAGTCTGAGGGAGATTTCTTGACTCAAGCCACAGCCACATTACCAAAGCTGCCATGTTCTGTTTGCTGAGGCTGGAACAAGTTCCCCTTGTTCAATTACATCTTCACCAACTTTCTACTCAATGGTTTCCTTCACTGCCTGTCTTGGAAGACTGGGATGTCATGAAACTTCCTCTATAAACCAGGCTGGTCTTGAACTCAAGAGATCTCCATGCCTGTGTCTCCTAAGTGCTGGGAGTAAAGACTTGTACCACCATGCCTGGACCTTAGCTTTTCTTTAATTCTTTTTTATTATAGCTCTTTATAAGCATGGTGACTATGCCGTAAAATCTGGAACAAAAGCATATGCCATCCCACCTCAAGATCCAAATTAAAAGCCTTTGTCTTCCAGCCTTAAGTTCTGGATCAGGGAATATTGTCTTCATGCCTCAAGATCCAGATCAGGTGTGCCCTCCATTTCTGAACTGTAGTTCATTCCAAATATAGTCAAGATGACAACCGAGAATAGCCATCACAACTGATACAATACAGGAAATTATTTCAGATTTTTATTTGCTAAATATTGTTTTTCGGCCTATATTGTGGTAAATATTAGAGAAGGCTCCATGTGCTTATGAGGAAAAAGATACTTTATCTGTTAAATCTAATTGATCTATGTTATATTTTAGTTCTGAAGTTTGGGGTTTTTTTCCCTGATTTTTAATTAGGAAGAACTATTGAGGTATGAGAGTAGAATATTGAAATCTCCCAGTGCTATTGTATCAGAAATTATCTATATGTGTTTATGCATTTTAATGTAAAATTTTGAAATTTGAATTCCCATAATTTGATACATATATATTTACAATAATTATGTCCTTCTGATTCACCCTACAGCCTTCTTTAGCTCTCCTGACTAGTTTTGGTTTGTTATCTATTTTATCAGATATGAGAACTGCTATATCACTCTATTTACAGCTTCTATTTTATTGGAAATTTAGAATCTAGCCTTTTACATTCAGTCTTTCTTTGTTATATGAGATTCTTAAAGTTGGTAGGTAGTTGAATCTTGCTCTTAAATCCTGTGAGATAGCCTCTGTCTTTTAACTGCTAAGACCACTGCAGTAGAAGAGGGTTTGTTTGCTATTATTTCTGACTTTCCTTTGTGTTCTCATTGGTAGCTTTGGTCTTCTGCCCTGGTAGTACAGATGTTTGCTTGCTTAATGTGCTAGACATGACTGAGACCTCAGTTCTCCTATGTTCATCTATTGATTTCATGAAATTCATTCTTTCCTGTGTTCTTATGTGTGAAAATTTCTGCATTCTTAAACTCTGTACAGTGTTCCTTTTCTGCAGTTCTGGCTTAGTGATCATGAATTACCTTAATCTGTGACAGTTTTGAAAAGGTATTTCTCCATATATTTTAATAGATAATTGTGTTGATTATACCAATCTTGGTTGACAGTTGTTTAATTTCAATGCTTTTGATATATTGTTTTGTTGGTATTTTGGTATTTAGTTTTTCCTAGCTTTTAGAATTGCTGATGACAGGTCAAACACTATTCTGATGTTTCTGCTTCCGGATATTACATTGTGATTTTTGTTTATGGCATTTAGTACTGTTCCTTAGATTTGTTTATCTGATACCTGTATGACTATGTCACGCAGAGGTTCTCCTTTACTTGTATATATTTGGGATTCTGTACACTTCTTGTGGTTTGGATGTATATTTCTTTCTGTATGTTTGTGAAATTCTTTGCTATAATTTAATAGAATATGTTGTGTAAGCCATTTGATTTTATCTCAGCCTCTTCTTCTCTGCAACAGATTCTTCTTTGGTTTCTTGAGTATATTCCAGTCTTATTGGAAGTTTTGTTCAGATTTGTTGATTTTTTTTCTGTATACAAATGTGTATATATCATTGACCTGATCTTGTCTTTCATCCCTAAGACTCGTTTTCTTCTTTGTCTTACCTGTTGTTTCTTTATATGTTGTTTTTAATATAAGTGATTGATTGCTTCTTTCCATTTCCAAAATTTCTGTTTGGTTCTTTTTCTGTATTTTGATTTCCTTGGTTAATTTGGTCCCCATGATTTAAATTTTTCATCTAAGTTACTGATTCTTCCATCCACTTTGATTCTTGGTTTTGTAAATTTTTTTTGTCTGTGTCTTGAATTAAATATTTTTATTCTTTTACTCAAGTCCTCTATTTGATTGCTGATCCTTTCAAAATGTAGGACTGCCAAAACCTTTTCTGGGATTTCAACTAGTTTACCTTTTTTCTGTGTTTTTGAGAATACCTGTAGACATGTTGTAGTGAAGTACTGTTTCATGTTTCTGGAGTTTCTTTATTGTGTTTTACATATCTGTTGGAGTGTGTGTGCTCTCCAGTTTGTGGTCTTTTCTTTTGCACTGTTTTTACTTGTCTCTGCGTGGTACATGCATGTAAGTGTGCAGGTGTGCACACTCATGTACACAAATGTGGAATCCATAGGAGTACATCTGTTATCTTTCTTTTATCACTGTCTTATTGCCCTGAGACAGTATCTTCCACTAAATCAGAAGCTGGCAGTTTGAGGTAGGCTGAGTGGCCAATGAGCTCCCAGGATGTGCCTGTCTCTACACCTCTCCCTACCTACTACTGCGGTTTTAAGAACATGCAGCCATTCTTAGCTTTATTATATGGATGCTAGGGATTGGAAATATGATTCCCATGCTTATGCAGCAAGTGTTTTACTTGAGGCCATCTTCTCAGCCCCTGTTTGTTTTATTTTATATATGTCTTCCTAGTGGGTTGGAGAACCCACTTGGGTTCATGAAAATCCACTGCAGTAAAAATCATGATAGTTTGACAGTAGATGCAGTTAGCTGAAGGAAAATATACTGTCCTCCTGACTTACTTTCCTAATAAGGGTTGGAGATAAGAATACTTGTGCCCTAGTTGTGGAACAGGTAATATATTTAAATAGCATAGTAGGGAACTAGTGAGGTAGAGTGTTAGAGAAGAAAGAGTTGCAAGAAGAAGATTATGTGGGTTAGAGGTAGAAAAAACAGTAGAACAAGTGTACAAGTTACTCACAATATACAAGTTACCCTAGTATACATGTTAAGGGGTCTAAAAGGGTAAATATTCACACTCTTATACTCATACTCTCACTCTCTCTCTCTCTCTCTCTCTCTAAAAGGGTAAATATTCACACTCTTATACTCACACTCTCTCTCTCTCTCACACACACACACACACACACACACAAGAAATAAAAGATTAAAAAATAAAGTGTATAAAAACAGAAGCAATAAAATGAAACAGAAGGTATTAAACTCTTAGTCAAAGCTTCCTTCTGGTTTGGAGAAAACCTGTCCTCCGTGTTTGCCTTAGATCTATCAGGTGGCCAACTTCCTGTGAAGAACACAACTCCTCCTGCTCCATCTGCCAAGGTGCAGAAAGTCTCAGCTTTGCACTCTCAGCACATTTCCATCACTCTGCAGAGGCTGCTCAGCTTGGTGGCTTTTGCTCTGATTCTGAAGCACAGCAGTTTTCATTCTTTGTCTTCCTATTTCTGGAGGTTGCTACTGGTTGCTGGGGACAACTTCGGAGTGGCTCTTGTTAGCTTTGGGGTCTTTCCTGCCTGTTTCTCATCCATTCAGCTTCTGTGGGGCTCTGGTCTCGTTTCTTGCATCTGCACGTCTCTGTCAGTGCCAAGGCATGCACTTTATTCTGTCTCCTGCATAGGATCCATTTCTCTATATCTTCCAGAGTATCATCTAGGCTCATCTCTGTCCCTGCTTCTGTGCTGGGACTAAAGGTATGTACTACCATTCCTGGAAGGCTAAGGCAATTTTCTTTGTCATTGAAGCACTTCTTTTCCTCTGCTATTTATTTATTTATTTATTTATTTATTTATTTATTTATTTATTTATTATCTATTTGGTAATCTTGAATTTCCTTCATGGACTTCTTTTTTATATTGGTCATTTTATTTACATTTCAAATGTTGTCCCTCTTCCCGATTTCCCCTCTGCAACCCCCCTATCCCATCCTCCCACCTCCTGCTTCTATGAGGGTGCTCCCCTACCCCCACCCACTCACCCACTCCACCTCATCACCCTAGCATCCCCCTACACTGGGTCATCAAGCCTCCAACAGGACTAAGGGCCCCCCTCCCACTGATGCCAGATAAGGCCATCCTCTGCTACTTATGCAGCTAGAGCCATGGGTCCTTCCATGTGTACTCTTGGTTGGTGGTTTAGTCCATGAGAGCTCTGGAGGGCCTGGTTGGTTAATACTGTTGTTCGTCCTATGGGGTTGCAAAACCTTTCAGCTCCTTCAGTTACTTCCTCTAACTCCTCCATTGGGGCCCCTGTGCTCAGTCAGGTGGTTAGCTGCAAGCATCCTTATCTGAATTGGTCAGGCTCTTGTAGAGCCTCTCAGGAGACAGCTATACCAGGTTCCTGTGAACAAGAGCTTTTTAGCATCAGCAATATTGTCTATGTTTGATGTCCGCAGATGTGATAGATCCCTAGGTAGGGCAGTCTCTGGATGGCCTTTCCTTCAGTCTGGATTTCCGAAGCTCTTCTCTATTTCTCTCTTTGAGATAAAGGCTATGTTTTTTTTTGTTTTTTTTTGTTTTTCTCACTTTGGCTTTCTCATTGACTGGCTCACTCTGATGCAGCCATCTTGTTCAGAAGTCCGAAGCATAGTCATTAAAAAGAACTGTGTCCTTCCCTTTCTCTTGATGTATTATTGGCATAGAATTTCATTTCGTTGCCCATCCTAGCTTAGAATTTACTATGTAGCCTAAACTGGCCTCAGACTTATGACCCTCCTTCTTCAGCCTCTAGATTGCTGGAATTCTAGGTAGGCACTACCATGCCCCACTAAGTATAATCAGTCTAATACATGTTCAATTTCTACAGTTGGTACTCTATGTGTAACTTTCTACCCTGATGCTGATTTTACTAATGTATTGATGTCTGAATGGTTCCATATTTTATTATTGTGAATATATCATACTCATAATCATTTATAACCTAACATTTAGGCTATTTTTCAAATTTGGCTATTATAAGTTATACAATGAACAGATACAATGCCCATTTGGTTTTTTGCTAGATTGTAGATTATACCTTAGAAAACTCCATAAAAATGAAATTCTTATCTCAAAAGGCATGAACATTAAAACCAAAATCACTTAAACATACAAAACTATGATGTGACATAATTACGTATTTACCAAAAAGGCTAAAATTAAAGACAATTAATATTAAACAATGGTAAGGATAGTGTGAAATAAATTCTACCACACTAGTAGTAGGACTGTTCATTGGTACAGTTTGGACTATAGTATAGCAGTCTCTTACAAAATCAAATATACATTTACCATATGATATTGCAATCCTACCCAAGATAAATGATATTGTATATCTTCTAAAATACATAAACTGTTGATAACAGTTTTATTCATAAATTTCTCAAACTGGAAACTCAAAAGTCTATCTATAGAAAATGGGTAACTTGAGGCACCATCAAAAATAGAATATGATAAGATGTTAAAAAGAAAGAAATCATCTTTATTCTTCATGGAAATGCAAATCAAAACTACTTTCAGATGACATCTTACTCCTGTCAGAATGGCTAAGATCAATAACACAAGAGACAGTTCATGCTGGTAAGGATATGAAATAAGGGGAACACTCCCTTTTTGCTGGTGGGACTGCAAACTTGTGCAGATACTTTGGAAATCAGTGTAGCAGTTCCTTAGGAAGATTGGACCTCAACATCCAGTTCTAATACTCTTGAACATATACCCAAAACTGTATCTTACTAAAGAGATATTTGCTTGTCCCTGTTGCTCTAGTCATAATAGTCAGAAATTGGAAACAGCCCAGATGTCCATAAACAGAAGAAAAGATAGAGAAAATGTGGTACATTTACATAACAGAATATTATTTAGCTGTTAGGAAAAGTGTAATTATGAAATTTGCAGGTATATGGATGGAACTAAAAGAAGATAAAAATCTCCCTGAGTGAGGTAATACAGACATGGCTTCTTACCCCTAACCAAGAAGCAAGTATCTCAGGCTATATTCCCATTGTTTCATCTTATATGTGAATGTTAGCATCTAAGCTTTCAATACATGTGCCACAATCTGAATAACTACAGAGGTTAGGTTCATAGCGAGGATCATGGAGAAGGAACAAATCTCATAATAAAGGGAAAATAGAATATGCTTGTTACAGGAAATATTAAAAAATGAACCCGCCAACTCTCAGTGGGGCCAGACCATGCTCCCTCGCTCCTGCCACTGCCAACAACTCTCTAGAGCTAGCCCCTGTGCCAGGTGATCTCACTGGCTCGGTCTCTCGGCCTGCCAACTTGCCAGCCCTGTGAGGCCACATGGTTCCCACGGGGCCATCTCTTAGCCAGGGCCCCGAGTTCTTCTCACTTTCACACAATGCCCCATGTACCCCTGGTTAGCCATCTATCTCAACACCTAATTACCCGGTAGAATCATGACTCTTAATACTTAATTAGCCAATCAGATTTATGTATCAATAATAACACAATTTACAAGATGCCAATTCAATAATTTCAGAGCCAAATGATAACGATAAAGCTTTAACCCAATTATTGTAACCTTTTGATAACACCACGTCAGCCTCCATTCTGGTTCTCTCTCCTCAGACCACTCTCTCTGTCTCCTCAACTCCTCACTCTGCCTCTCTTCTCCTGTCCAATCACAAACCTCCCACTGCCCTAATGTGATTGGACAGGGAAAATCCTGCAACATATACTGTTATGGAGAGAAAAAGGGAAAACTCAAATAAAGCGGTTAAATAGGGAGGAGCATGGGAGAGAAGGGTATAGGAGGGAATATGGTGAGGATCAAATAGTACTAAAGGAATTTTTGAAAAACCATATGATGTGGAAGCTTCCTACAATGTATGTATCTTATGTACATGATATATATATTTATATACATACATACATATATATGTATGTATGTGTGTGTGCATACACACACATACACATGAGAAAGGAATCTAAATGTAGCTACCAAATGGTAGAAGAGCTGAAAAGCTGATGTCCCAATTAGACATGCCACCATGAAAAGTCTCCAGTGCCAATAATGGGTTAAATCATGTTGTTTACCAAAGGGATTCCCAAACTTCCCAGGCTATTGCCAAGGCTACTGAGTTGCTCTCCACAACCTGATAGTAAGGCCCTTATTGGTGAAGATAGCACTTACATATGTAATAGAACACGGAGAAGTCAAGCTGGAGCCTAACTAGAAGCTCCACACATACTGACTAGTGTTCATGGTGTTGGGAGGTTGCTTGCTACTGGAGGAGATATAATAATATCACAGCAATAAACTCTGTGACCTACAACAGTGCCTGCCAGAGACAATGCTACAACTGTAGCATTAGACTATGGGAATAACTAACCACTTGCTAAAAAACATTGGATTCGAGGGCCACTCCATGAGATGGAACCAACATTTGATATTGCTAAAGTGGCCAAGAACCTGATATTAGACAAGGCATGGCCTAGGGGAAACCTATTACTATTATTCTGTTAAGGAAATGGGACAACAAAATGACTCTTAGTGATATACTGCTATATCTATACATCAGTCCCTTGCTCGGCCATCATCAGAGAAACTTCTTGTTATAGTAGATGGGAACTGACATAGAGACCCAAACTGAACAATGTGCAGACAGTGAGAGACTTTGTAATATCCAATGCTATAAGGGATGTCTCCATCCCCAAGGGCCCAGGAAGATAAGCAGAAATACTGTTAAGAGTGGGAGGTGCTAAATGACTCCAAGAAAACAGTGTCTTCCAGACATAACAGGACTGATGTATATATGAACTTACAGAGACTGAGGAAGCATACACGGGTTCAAGCCAAACAGGGTAGAGTCTTAGTACTGAGAGGGAGATGTGACCATGGTCTCTCTCCTATCCAAGAGGCAAGTATCTCAGGCTACATTCCTCCCATCATCAATATAAGAGAATATATTGTTCACCATACAGCTAATTCTAAAAGGTAAACAGAAGCAGTCAGATGGATGAAGTCTAGGGCCTAAAGTACGTTGATACAATACTGAAATCAGCATTTCTTTTTTTTTCAAGGATCAGTGATCTGTTTATTAGTTCAAATTATCAGCATTTCTTGTTCTTTTGATATTTCCCGGTAAGAACACAATGCAAAAATATAACCCCAAACTATTCACTTGCAGGGAGAAGGAAAATTCCAAGAGAAGCACCAATCTAGTTCTGGCTGGAGGAATGACAAAAGACTTTCAGAAACTAAGAGAGTATTCAAAAATCTTATTTTCTAGTCTTTTTTTGCTTTCCTGTTTCTTTTGAGGCTAGCCTAAATCAAACATTTGGCAGTAGAAACAAAAGGGAAACAGCAGGAAACTAAGATGGAAGGACAAACCCCTTCCTCTTTGATTGGAGGAGCAATGCTTTATTTGATGTAATTTTCTCTTCTATCCTGCTATAGTCACAAAAAGTTTGGATAATTAATGTCTTGACTTTATGGCAGGAGGACTGAGAAGGGAGGAGCTCAAAAAACAAAACACTAAGTTATTTCTAAACAGCTCAGTTCACCACTGAACTGCAAGTGCACACAGGTAGCAAAAACAACAAACCCAGAAGACCCCAGGCTCTATGAATTGAATTACAAACAACACCAATATCAGACAAAACAGTTACTATGATCAACACACACCTTTAATAATAACATTATATATTAGCAGCCTTAGTTCTCCAATCAAAAGACACAAAGTAAAAGAATGAGCAAAAGTATTCTAATCAAACAGTACCAGGAAGCAAGTAGGTATGGCTATAGTAATATCTGACAAAATAGACTTCAAATTATAACTAATCAGAAGAGAGAAAGAGGAAGACCTCATTCTAATCAAGGGAACAGTTAACCAAGAAGACACTAATATCTTAAACATATAGGCACCAAACTGCTATAATCAATTTCATAAAATGATATACTACTGGAATAAAGTCACAGTAGGTGATTTCAATATATCAGCTGGGTAGTGGTAGCACATGCCTTTAGTCTCACCACTCAGAAGGTAGAGGCAGGCAGATCTCTGAGTTCAAGGCCAGCCTGAACTACAGAGCTAATTCCAGGGCAGCCAGGACTACAAAAACAAATCCTGTTTTAAAACAAAGCAAAACAAAATACAAATAAATAACCTACTTTCTCCAACAGACAGATCATGGAGATAAAAATAAAAGAAACATAAGAATTAATTGCCGGGCTGGGGAGATAGCTCAGAAGTTAAGAGCACTCAGCTGCTCCTCTAGAGGTCTTGAGTTCAATTACCAGCAACCACATGGTGGCTCATAACCATCTATAATGAGATCTGGTACCCTGTTCTTGCCTGCAGGCATACATGTAGGCAGAATGCTGTATACATAATGAATAAATAAATCTGTTTTTAAAAATAATTAATTGACATCATACATTAAATGGTGTAGCAGTTTAAATAGGTTTGGCCCTCATAGACTCAGGTGTTTAAATGCTTGGCCCATAGGAGTGATATTATTAGGAGGTGAGACCTTCTTGGAATAGGGGTGGCCTTGCTGGAAGAAGTGTGTTACTGTGGGGGTAGGCTTCACAGGGTGAAGTTGCTATTGCAGCTCCTCCAGCACCATGCCTAGACATTGCCATGCTTGAAGCCATAATGATAATGGATTGAACCTCAGAACCTATAAGACAGCCCCAATTAAATGTTGTCCTTTATAAGAGATACCCTGGTCATTGTGTCTCTTCACAGAAATGGAAACCCTAACTAAGAAAGAAGTTGTACCAGGGACTGGGGAATTGCTGTGATAAGCCTGAACATGTTTTTGTTTAGAGGAATGAGGATTTTGGAACTCTGGATTTGGAAAGCAGTGGAATGCTCTAAGTGGGGTTTGATGAGCCATCCTAGTAGGGATATGGAAGACATTGGTGCTGAGGGTGAGCCTTGCTCAAGAGGACTATTCATGTGATAATTTGTAGAAGAATGTGGATGTTTTTGCATATTCTGAGACTCCCTAGGCTAAGGCTAAGTGAAAAGAATCAGATTAATTACACTGACAAAGGAAGTCTCAGAAAAGTCCAGACTTTGTTTTCTGGTTTACTTTCATGGAGAATATTTTGATCAAGTGTAGCAAGCTTAGAAAGGAAAAATACAAAATGTATGGTTCAAGTATTAAAGAGGCACGAAGAAGTACAATGGAGCTAAATCCTGTGTTTGAGGAGATAAACAGATTAAGGGAGTGGTGACTTCAAGGAAACGTCCCACCTGGCTATTATGTGTTTGCAGTTGAACAATGGATAGTTATTTTATATGACCTGGTAATTGCTTTCATTTGGACATAAGGAGATATGATTGTGTGTCAAATTGACATGGGATGACACAAGCTTTTGGTCTAGATTTTGAAGCATAGTCACCATAAAAAAGCTTAGGTCCAGACATGGTGGCACACACCAAGATGAGCCTGATACAGAGCAAGTTCCCAGTTTAAAAAAAAAAAAAAAGTTTAAATTCAGGTGTGGTAGTACATGACTTTAATGCCAGCATGCATTAGATAGCCATTCAAATTTCTGAGCTCAAGGTCGATCTACAGAGCAAATTCCAGCACAGCTGAGCTTAGGCAGTGAAGGAAAATAGAAATCTGGTGATAATGTAATAGAACGTAAACAAAAGAACTCAGCAGCATTAGACATGTGACTCTAGCTTAAGAGTTAAGAATAGAAGGGACTATTGGGACAATCAATACTGGTTTTCTAGAGCTAAGAATTTAGCACTGATTTAGAAGAGACCAGTATGACTGAGGTGAAATCTTCTGGGAAGTGTTTTCAGAGTGCACAAAAAAGTTGTGTTCCAGAGATACTCAAAGTTGAACCTTGTGCTGCAACTGGACTTGGTAATGTGTAAGAATCACCCAAGTGGTATTGGTTTTATAGGCATGAATGGGTCATGGAAAACAGCTGAGGCTTGGCACAGTGAGAGGTCAAAGAAGGCCATTGGTAAAGTGCAGCCTCAGTTGCAGTTGACAACCCAGGACTGAAAGGGTCATGCAAAGAAGTTGAGGCTTGGAACCATAAAGAGAGCCTATGAGAGGCTATTGATAAGGCCTAGTTGCAGTGGAAGACTCGAGTGAATTAGAGATGCCAGTACTATGGGATGACCACCAAGAACAACAGCAGCATTGGAGTGGAGTCAAGCAGAATGGTATAGAGGGCAGAGCTGGAGATGTGACTCAAGCTCTTTGGGGGAGCCTAAAAGATCATGTATAGAACCCAGACATTGGAACAAGAAGCTGTGAAGTTGAAGTTGCCTTGGAGACCCCAAGTAAAGATATCAGAGCTATGGATACCTGCAAAAGAAAGCTGCCAACAGGAAGTGGAACCAGCCCAAGAGAAAGAAGTTTCAGTCTACAAAGCAGAAAGTTGTACATCAGACATAGGGATGTAAAGTTTGGAGTTTTCCCAGACGGCTTTTAGTCTTGCTTTGGTCCAGGAATTCCTCAGTATATTGTTTTGGAATGGTAACATATATTCTGTGATGATAGAGGTATGTGATCTGATTTTTAATTTTGACTTTATAGGGGATTACAGTTAAGCTATTGAATGAATCCAGAAGAGACTTTGAACTTTTAAACATTGTTGAGACTGATAGACTATGGATACTTTAGAAGATGGATGGACTAAATGCATTATGCTATGGTGCGGTATGGCTCCCATAGACTCATGTGTTTGAACAAGTCTATGGAGGCCAGGGAGTGGAATGGAATGGTTTGAATAGGTTTGGCCCCATAAACTTATGTGTTTAAAAGCTTGTCCCACAGAGAGTGATACTATTAGGAGGTGTGGCCTTGTTGAAGTAGATGTGGCCTTGTTGGAGGAAGTGTGTCACTGTGGAAGTAGGCTTTGACATTCTTCTCCTGTTTGTCTTCAGAACAAGATATAGAACTTTCAGCTCCTCCAGCACCATGCCTGCATGGATATTGTTATGCTTGAAGCCATGATGATAATAGATTGAACCTCAGAACCTGTAAGCCAGCCCCAGTTAAATGCCCTTTATAAGAGCTGCCTTGGGGCTGAAGAGATGGCTCAGCAGTTAAGAGTGCCCGACTGCTCTTCTGGAGGTCCTGAGTTCAAATCCCAGCACCCATTTTGTGGCTCACAACCATCTGTAATGAGATCTGACACCTTCTTCTGGTGTGTCTGAAGATAGCTATAGTGTACTTACATATAATAATAAATGAATGTTTTTTTTAAAGATTTATTTTATTGATTATATGTAAGTACACTGTAGCTGTCTTCAGACACTCCAGAAGAGGGAGTCAGATCTTGTTACAGATGATTGTGAGCCACCATGTGGTTGCTGTTGTGAGCCACCATGTGGTTGCTGGGATTTGAACTCCGGACCTTTGGAAGAGCAGTCAGGTGCTCTTACCCACTGAGCCATCTCACCAGCCCATAAATGAATGTTTTTTTTTTTAAAAAAAAGAGCTGCCTTACTCATGGTGTGTCTTCACAGCAATAAAACCCTAACTAAGACAAATGAACTTAAAAATATCTACAGAATATTCTATCCAAAACACTAAAGAATACACATTCTACTCAGCAGCACACAGATTACTTAAAATAGATCACATTTTTGTGCAACACACAAATCTTTACAAATTCAGAAAAATTTAAGCAACTCTAGTCTATCTGAGCATAATGCATTAAGCTTAAAGTTAAAACTTAAAATCCACATCAAATAAATTTCTTGTAAATATAGAAACTCATAGAGGTTAAACAACTCATTACAAAATGATGAAGGAACAAAGAAGAAATCAAGAAATATAGAAAAAAATCCTGGAACAATATGAAAACATAACAAAACCTCTGAAACACATCAGAAGTGTTCTATAAGGGAAATGTATAGTTCTAAGCACATGCATTACTACATCAGAAGGAACTGGGCATGTTGGTGCACATTTTAATCCCAGAACTTAGGAGGCAGAAGCAGGCCAATTCCTGTAAGTTCAAGGACAGCCTGGCCTACATAGCTAGTTTCAGGATAGTCAGAGCTACCCTGATATACCTTGTCTCTAAACAACAACCACTAATCAAAATGAGCACAAATAAATGACTTGATAATGCAACTCAAATCTTTTGATGAATAAGAATACAATAATTTGAAAGCCGGTTTATCCTGACTCATTCCTTGTTCGCTACCACTCACAGGAGAACGGAATTAACATCAAATATAATTAGACCCAGGGCTATCCACAACAATTCACAACAAACATAATCCTAAATGGAGAAATACTTGAAATAATCCTACTGAAATCAGGAAGAAGATAGGGCTACCCACACTCCTTTTCAATATACTGATCAAAGCACTAGCTAGAATAATAAGGCAAGAGAAGGAATTAAAGGATACAAATGGGAAAAGAAAAAATCCTTATTTGTCAAAGTCATGATATTACACAGAAAAGATACCAAAAATTCTACCAGAAAACTTTAAGAAATAATAAATAATTTCAGCAACATTTAAGGACACAGAATCAACTTGCAAAAATCAAGTCTTTCTATATACCAACGAGATACATTGATAAAAAGAGATCCTGGACATACTCTCATTCATAACAGCCTCACAGATATCTACAAACAAATCTAAACAAGGTGATGAAGGAGCCCTACAATGACAAGAAAACATCTAAAGAAAGAGATAAAGACACTACTAGAAATAGAATGACATCCCATGCTCATGGATTGATGACAGACTACTATGAAAATGACCATTATAGGAGGCAGAGGCAGGCAGATATCTGTGAGTTTGAGGCCAGCCTGGTCTATAAAGTGAGTCTAAAACAGCCAGGGCTTGTTCCATGGAGAAACTCTGTCTCAAAAAACTAAACCAACTAACCAACCAAACAAACAAAAGTTATGCATAGATTCAATGCAACCCTAATCAAAATCTCCATCTCATTCTTTATAGAAATAGGAAAAAAAACTATGCTAAAATTTGTATAGAACCACACAAAAGAAAATCCCAGTCAAAATAATACTGAGCTTAAAGAACATTACCAGTGGACTTACTATTCCATATCTCAAGATATATTACACAGCCATAGTAAAAGAAAAAAAAAACAATATGGTACTGGCACAAAAACAGTCATATAGACCACTGTAACAAAATCCAAGACCCGAACATGAGTACACAAAAATTCAGCAAAAACATACAATTGAGAAAAAGTATCTTCTACAAATGGTGCTAGGAAATTGAATGTCCACACATAGAAGAGTGAAATTTGACCCAGATCTTTCACCTTACAAAAAAATGATCTCCAACTGAATCAGACCTAAATGTGAAACCTAAAACACTGAAACTGCTAGAATAAAACACATGATGTGGGTACAGCAAAGGACTTCTGCTGAGTCCTATATGGTTGTGCAAGGGACAGCATGGCACACTTCCTGCCCCTGGAGCAGAGGCAGCAGGACATGAGCCTCCATGAATGTTGAGTGTTGCTACAAGTGAGGCTTGTTTGTTTATTTTAGTTTATGTTCCTTCCTCTTTCAGGGGAATTCCCGTCTGTGAAGGCTAGTTGATGTTTTGTGTTTTACTCTCTATTGTACTGCTAAGTGTGAGTCCCCAAGATCTGGATTCTGCCCGTGGCCCTTGGAACCCTTGCCCTGAGTTAATTCTGATTGGTGAATAAAGATACTGATAGCCAATAGCTAGGCAGAAGAGATATAGGTGGAGTTGAGGTTTTGTGGCCTTGGAGAGAGAAGACCAAGAGAAGGGAAGGAGCAGAAAGAAGCGGCCTGGGAATAAATGAGGATGATGAGGAGAAGGAGAAAAGAAAGAAGTTGCCATGGAAGAAGAATGTGTAGGAACAAGGAGAGCTGCCATGGGCTAAGGGCCAAGAGAATACAGCCCTGAAGGCTGCCCAACTGGGTTAAGAGCAGCCCAGATGGAACATAGTAAATAGTAAGTGATAACTTGAGGTTATCAAAAGTAGATTCTAACAGCATAGAGGGTAGGTAGTGACCCAGATAGTGTGCTACTAAGACATATTAAAAATTAAAGGCTATGTGTGTCTTTTATCCAGACACATAAATAGTTTAAGGCTGGGAAGAAGCAGCTCTGGCCAGGATTTTTAATTATTTTTTACTACAACGGTTATGACTATATGATAATCAGAAGACAGCATGCATCTGGGAGGCTAGGGTATGTCTAACGTCCTTAGCAAAATGGTAATTGTTGTTACCTTCAGAATAGCCCTTAAGCCTGTGGGGGGGAAAAAAACTCCTAAAACCTGAATTCAAAAATATATAATTTCTCAACTATGCAAAATATAAGGATGCAACATGAATTACATGAGGGACTTCATGGACCTAAAAGAACAGAGGCAGCTGCACCATGAGCCAGATTGTCAGAAAGATATTGAGGAAGGAGATAAAGAGATTTGGGGAACAGTGATCACAGGGTAAGATCCCACTCAGCTAAACTTATTCTTTGTGCTTACAAAGGCAGACAGAGGTCTGAGTTCAAGATTGCCTGGACAGATCAAATTTAGGCCCAGACATAGTGGGAGTGGTGATCTCAGAGCTGGATCCCACCCAGCTAGTTTATTGTCTGTGCTTAAAAAGGCAGACAGATCTCTGAATTCATTTGCAATGTTTAAAAAGGTGAACTTGCTGTCTTCTAATAATCAAGGGGCTAAGGTCATAAAATGCTGATTAGTAAACAAAAGGGAACCTGGAGTAAATGACTGAATTAATATATAAATAAAAGACTGGTCTTTGGTCTGCAAGAGAGAACTACCCAGAGGGAATTACTTGGAGAGCAAACACAGTTCTTTTAGAATTTTTTCTAGCAGCTTTTATGATTTTGGTCAGAAAATCCAAGAATTTTTTCTAGCAGCCTTTTGGACTTTGGTTGGAAACCCCATGAGCTATCTAGAGAGCTTTCAGAATTTTTTTCTGGCAAGAGAGAGCTGTCCCAAGCAGAGAGAGCTGTCTGAAGCAGAGAGATACTCGAACAGAAATCTATCTTGAGCAGGCTACAGAATCAACCACTATTTATAGAGAGAGGTCTAGGGAGCCATCTCAAGCAGAATACAAAGCCCATGATTGACTTTGAGTTGTTTCTTATGAGGCTCTCAAATACCCCTTCCTTAGAACCCCTCTCCAAGTCAAGGCTGGTTCTTGACAGACTTCCTGAATAGGACACAATTTGCCCAAGAATTAATGCCAACAACTGATACATAGGACTCTATAAAACTAAAATGATTCTGCATGGCTACCCCTCCCCCAAAATAACAATCACATGAGAAGAAAGTCCACAGAAGGGGAAAGAATCTTTGTCAGCTATATGTCTGACAGAGGATTAAGAGCCAGAATAATAGCTAAAATTAAATCTACCATATGAACATATACTACTCAGCCATGTTTACTGATTCTCTATTCATAGTAGCTAGGAAATTGAAACAACTTAATGTTTCATAATGTCCTTCAACTGACAAATAGGTAATGAAAATATAGGACACTATACAACTTTGTATGTAAATGGGTGAAACTAGAAAAAAATCATATTGAGTGATATAACCCAGACCCAGAGACAGGAGGGATGTGGGAAAATAAGCATCTGAAAAACTCATAAGGAATCATATCATTAGTGGTCCATTTGAAAATACCTATAATGCATGTAAGTCAGTCAGTCAGTCAGTCTCTCTCTCTCTCTCTCTCTCTCTCTCTCTCTCTCTCTCTCTCTCTCTGTGTGTGTGTGTGTGTGTGTGTGTGTGTGTGTGTGTGTGTGTGTACCCATATGGAAAATTTCATATCTGGGTTGAAAATGTTCCCCTCCAGTGTAATTCCTAACTACATTCTAAACATTTATCCTTACATCCACAGGTAAGTGTAGTCCTTACCCTTCATCAATGAAACTTCTCTTTGCAACAGACTGAGACCATTTCAGAAACCATAATCAATTAAAAATGCGGAAGTGTGGAGCCTAGTCCCACCAGAGAAATCTATAACACAACTCCTTCGCCTAAAATTTAAGAACCATGGAAGAAGGAGTGGAAGACTGTATTAGCTAGAGGACAAAGGAGTTTTCTGTGAGATTGTATCTTCTAGAAATGACATGGACATCCATGAAGTCTCACTAATATTGTTAACTAAACAAACATGACCTGAGCAAGGACTATAGCAATAGACATGCTATGCTAAGCTAACACACAAGAGGGAAACTCCGAAGTCTCAACCTTAGATGAAGAACTAGAGATAACTGAGGGATTCTGAGAGCAGGGAAGACCAATACCAATTCATCAGCCCTGAATAAAATAAATTATAATTTAAAAAGAAAGAAAGGAAACAGCCATAGGATTCTATTGAGTAATACCAAAAGATCTAAAATGGTGGGGTTTGTTTTGCTTTGTTCCCCTCCCCCATGGGTTAGTAAGGAAGGAGCTAGGCTGTGGAGCTAACACAGTTGGTAAAATACTTGCTGAGCATGCATATGGACCTGAGTTTGGTAACTAGCACCCATGGCAGAAAGCAAGACATTATGGTGCATGCTTGTAGTCTCAGCACTGGGGAGGGGGAGAAATAAGGATTCTTGGGGCTCACTGGCCAACCTTCCTAATTGGCACGGCGCAGATCCCAGTAAGACACTTTGTCTCAACAAAAAGGTGGACAACTGTTGAAGATTGACACCCACGTGACCTCTGGCATCCATATGTACACAAACACACATATTTGGTACCTTTGAGGTCAAGGAAGTAAAGAACAAAAGTATGAAACAAAAAATCTGCTTGAAGAAACAATCAAAAACTTTTCCAAATTTAGTAAAAGACAAAGTTAGAGATTCAAGAAGCTGAGCAAAATCTAAACATAACAAATTCAAAGAAATCCACACCAGAAACATTACTGAAAAATTCTAGGAAACAAAGAACTAACTTCACACTAAATCTACACAATCCTTTCTCAAAACTACATTAAGTATGTTCATGTGTCTATGTCACTTTACACAAGTGGAGATCAGAGGACAGCCTTCAGAAATGGGTTCTTTCCTACAATATGGGTCTCAGGGAACAAACTCAAGTTATGGGATTGGCAGCAACTACCTTTGCTTGCTGGGCTACCTCACTGGTCTCTGTAGAGGAAGGAACACTTGCCGAATTAGTTACTTTTCTCAATACTATAACAAATACCTGACAAAATCAACTTGACAAGAAATAAGGGAAGATTTATTTCATCTCAGAGTTTGAGAATGTAGCTCTTCATGGCAGGATGGCGTAGTAGCAGGAACATGAGGGGGTTGTCACATTGCATCTACATTCAGGGAACAAAGAGAGATTAATTATAGTGTGAGCTTACCTCATCCTTTTCATTCATTCTAAGGCCCCAGTCCATAGGAATGGTGCACTCATATTCAGGGTGAGTGCTCTAGTCAAGTTGGGGCAAGTGGGGCTGGGATCAAGGTACTTGCTCCACCATACCTGATGCCCTGAGTTTGAATCCACATGATATAAGAAAAGAATCAACCCCTGGGAATTGTCTATGACCTCTACATGAATGCCATGCTGCACCACACATGCATACAAATAAGTACATGGTTTTTCTTTAAAAGAAAAAAAAAACTTAGTTGGGCTGTTCTGGCATATAGCTTTAATCCCAACATTCAGGAAGCAGAGGTAGTTGCATCTTTGAGTTCATGGACAGCCTAAGCTATATATAACAAGTTCCAGGACAACCAGAGTTTCATGGTTAGACAATGTTTCAACAACCAACCAGCCAAACAAACAAACCTCAAAAATCCAGTCAAACTGACAGTGAAGATTAACTACCAGACTTGCCAGCTCACTTTTGAGTCTTTATTATCTTGTAAAAAATAGTTTGACATAGCACAAAAAACTACAACTGTTGTTCAGGAAACAAAATACAAACATACTCTGTGAAATACCAATAATTCGATTGCAGAAACACAAAATATTTCAGAGAGGTTTGATATAAAATATATTAATGCTAAATAATGATGACTTAAAAGAAGAAAAAAATATGATTCTACTGTAGATGTGTAAAATACATTTGTATGAGTGACTAGAGAGATGACTTGCTAAACAAAATGTGTTTCTTATCCAAGTATAAGTTCAACTCCTTAGCATCCACATAGAGCTGTGTATGGAGGCATACATTTGCAATTTCAGTGCTGAGGAAGCAGATAGGTGGATTCCTGTAGTTCACTGGCTAGCCAGCCTAGCCAAATGGGTAAGCTCTAGGTTAAGCGAAGGACCCTGTTTCACAAAATAAGATAGAGGGGCTGTAGAAATGGCTCAGTGGTTAATAGTTAACTGTTATAGGTTGGAGATAATGGCTTAGGGGTTAACAGAAATGACTGCTCATTCAGAGAACCTGAGTTCAGTTTCCAACACCCACACTGAGCCTCTTTTTGTTTGTGTTTGTTTTTGTTTTTGTTTTGTTTTGTTTTTCGAGACAGGGTTTTTCGGTATAGCCCTAGCTGTCCTAGAACTCACTTTGTAGACCAGGCTGGCCTCGAACTCAGAAATCCGCCTGCCTCTGCCTCCCGAGTGCTGGGATTAAAGGCGTGCGCCACCATGCCAGGCTCACACTGAGCCTCTTACAATTGCCTCTAATATCCATATCCAGGAGATCCAATGACTCTTGTCTCCAAGGGCAACTACACTTGTGTGTGTATATGCCCACATGCACACAGACACGTAATTAAAACAAATTTTTTTCAAAACTAGAACATATTGCTCCCCCAGAGGGCCCAGTTCCAGGGGATCCAGAGCATCTGTCCTTTTAGGACACCTACTCATGTGTGCACACTCATATCCATATATAATTAAAATAAAATAAATATTAAAAAGAAAGAAAATAGAGAGTGAGAAACACACTTAACATTGACCTCTGGCCTCCATATGTATGTACAAAACAGTCCAAGTGCACTGTCACAAATGCAGGCACGCACACACACACACAGAGAATATACTATGCGGTAGTTAAAATGACGAATCATCTTACCAAACTAAGACTAGAAGAACCCATATAATAATGTATGTCTACAAAACCAACTGCTCTTATCATATTTAAGAATGATTGAAATTTTTCTCTAAAGAACTGGAATAAGAAAAAGAATTGTAGTCTTGGCAGTCCTAGAAATCCTAAACAGTACAATAACTCAGGGTTAGGAGGGAGGCCCACAAATTGGAAAAGAAAGATAAAGCATCGCCTTTCAGAAACATGGCTACCTCCACCAAAACTGCCAGACAGTCTACCAAACACTCTTAGAGCTAATAACTGAGCACCGAAAGGTCCACGCCAAGACTCAGCATGCAGAACTCCATCTTATTTCTATGAGTAATTATAAATAATAATGAACAAAATAGTAGTCTTTATAATAAATGAAATAGTAAATAGTACATGAAATAGTAAGTATAAACACTAAAAACCATGTACAGAGCCTGAGAGCATAACTCTGTGTATTGTGGAATACTTGTCTAACATGCACAAGGCCATGAGGTCAATATCTAGTACCATAAGAAAAAAGGGAAAAGCATAAAGATAAAACTAAATTTAAAAATATTGCAGGGGTTGTATGTTAAAACTGTAAGACATTAAAGAGATTTTTTAATTAAAAAGGCATAAATAAAATGGATTTAGCATATTACTGAACTCAACTGAGCTCAGCTGTACAGACCTACAACCCTAGCTACTTGGAAAACTGAGACAGAAAGATCACAAGTTCTAGACCTGACTAAGCCACACATTTCGTTAAAGGCAATATAGTGAGATCTTATTTAAAAAGAAAAAAAAGGGTTAAAAAAAAAGGGCTAGGGATAGAACCTCATGATAGATGTCTGGCACTACATACATGTATGTGGCCCTACGTTTAATCAGTAGTATTTGGGGGAAAGATTTCTTCTGCATATTTAACACAATTCCAACTGACATCCAAGAAAGAAAGAATTCTTTCTTTCTTTCTTTCTTTCTTTCTTTCTTTCTTTCTTTCTTTCTTTCTTTCTTCCTTCCTTTCTTTCCTTCCTTTCTTTCCTTCCTTTCTTTCCTTTCTCTCTCTCTCTCCTTCCTTCCTTCCTTTTTTATTTTAATAGATACAAACAAGACTATTCTAAAATTTATATGGAAAGGCAAAAGAGCTTACAAATACAAATCTGAAGAGAATTTCAGGGACTGGAGAGATAGCTTAGTGGTTAAGAGCAAGCTTAGTGGTTAAGAGTACTGACTGCTCTTCCAGAGGTCCTGAGTTCAATTCCCAGCAACCACACGTTGGTTCACAAACTTCTGTAATGGGATCCTATGTCCTCTTCTGGTGTATCTGAAGATAGCTATGGTGTACTCACATACATAAAATAAATAAAATCTTTTTAAAAAAGAATGAAATTTGGAGAATCACTACTCAGCTTCAAGACTTAATATTGAGGTATTAGTAATTAAGTTGATGCACTTCTGATAAAACAATGTACATATTTATTAATCAAAAAGTATAGAAATACACTGATATAAATATGGTCAACTGATTTTTTAATATATAAAAACACAAAGGCGATTCAAGGGAGAAAAAAATAGTCCTTTCTATCAACTATATTCAGACACTGGGATAACCACATGCAAAACCAAAAGACAAATGACCTCATATTTTATACACAAATTAACTAAAGATATACATGTGAAATGTACAATCATTTGACTTATTAAAAAGAAAGGCTGACGACTTAATTCAATCAATAATGTTCTTGCCTTGTAAGCATGAGGACCCCAGTTTGATCCCTAGAACCTACATTAAAATGTTGGATAAATGGATGGTAAGTGCAAGAAAAAAAAATGTTCATTGTGTATAATGGAACAATGCCTGCAATCATGTTCCACTCAGGAGGCAGAGACAGGAAGAACAGTGCAAGTTTAAGGACAGTGGTCTATATAGCAAGTTTGGGGACAGCCAGAGCTACCTAGCGAGTCTCAAAAAGCAAACAAAAGTTCACTATGAGCCATTTATAAATACAAATTAAAACTATGATTAGCACTGTGGGTATAGCTGCGCAGTAGAGTACTTGCCTGGAAGGACAAGGTACTTTATAAATAAATCAGGACTAGCAAGAAAATGCTTGCCACGAAGCCTGACCATGTGAGTTGGATGCCAAGTGGTAAAGGAGAGAACAGACTCTTGCAGGCTGTCTTCTGACCTCCACATAAGCACACTCCACACACACACACACGCGCGCACACACACACACACGTGAGCACTTGCATGCACAGAAATTTTATTTAAAATATTGTCCAAGCATGGGTAAGGAAAGAGACAGCTACTATGAAAACTGGTTTGGCATTGTAATACATTTAAATATACACTTACCATATGTTCTAGAAATCTTAATTCTAGATATTTACACTATGAAAATGAAATGCTATATTCATACAAAAACTTGTATGCAAGTGTTTACAGCAGCTCTATTTATAGCAACCTAAATTTATATCCAATCTAAATATTCTTTAAGGCATGTGTGGATGAATGAGCTGTTCATACATCCATAAAATTGAATTACACACACACACACACCACAAAACATCCAATAACTTGAAAATTCCCTTTTTTCTTTAAGAGGTTTCCTTTCATATGTGTGTATATATGCCGCATACATGGAAGAGAGTGTCAGATCCCCTGGAGCTAGAGGTATAAGCAGGTATGAGCTCCCCACATGGATGCTGTTAATGAATTCCAGTCCTCTGCACATGTAACAGTACATGCTCTTAACCACTAAGCCGTCTCTATAGCCCAACTTGAAAGAATCATAAAAGTATTATGTCGAATGACAAAAGACATTCTCAAACTATTATACTTTATGATTCCACCCATGTAATATCATCTAGAAGGCACAACTATAGTTACAGAGAATGCCCAGGTATTAGGAATGGGTTTCGGTGGTATTACAAAGGGACAGCCTGAGAATCAGGGGGAATGGGATACTGCAACTTTTCTGAATTCTAATTTTAATGATGATTACATAAATCAATAATTCAAAATTTCATAGAACTTTACACACACACAAAAATCAAACTGACTAATTTTAATTTAAAAACAGTGTAAGTTTAGAAATGAATTGCACATGTAAATCAAATTGCTAAAAATAAACCTACTTATTTTTATAACTTTTACTTTATAATATAAAATTCTAGTTGGGGGTCTTTCTTTCAATATTAACAATTATTTTTATTCTTATTTTATGGGGACTCATTTTAAATAGTCTTTTTTTATTATCCACTTTATTTTATAGCAGGACATCCTTTATATTAAAATATACATTAAGAACAATGAAATGGCTCAGTGGGCAAAGGCACTTGCCACCAATCCCCAGAACCTGCATGGTACAAGGAGAGGACCAACTCCCCAGAGTTGTCCCCTAGCCACCAAATGTTTACTGTGGCTTACACACAATAATAAACAAAAAATTGTAAAATATGTAAACATCAAGATTGGCTAAGGATGTAGTTTAGTTGTATTCTACAGCATGGGTTTGATCCCTAGCATATAATGCTGAGAGAAGTCTCATAGTGGCATTACCTAGAATATTTTGTTTCTAGGAAATGAGATTTTAGGCAGGTTAATTATTTTCTAATTTTCAGAATATGTTTGTAATACATTAATCATCAGTAAGAAGAAAACAAGAACAAAGGACTCTTTCTATTCAGATCTTAGAGTATTTTTAAAGGAAATTTTAGGATTTCAGCCAGTAAGTAGGGGAAATCAAGTAGGAAGGAGGAAACTGGGAACCAGAGAAAAGAATAGAGGACTTGGTACTGTGGCAGGCAAATGTAAGAAAGCTGGCGAAGGCCAGCAAGATGGGCCAGCAAGTAAAGACACTTGCCACTAAGCCTGACAGCATGAGTTTGATTCCCATTAAGCCACATGGTGGAAGGAGACAACCAACTCCAACAGGTTGTCACCTGACCTCCGCACATAGGAGAAAGCATGCATCTGCAAACATGTGCACCCAAAATATTTTTTTTTAATTAAAACTAAAGAAAGCTGGTTATTCTTGGGAAGGGGAAGACAAACTCACCTGAGATTGTTTGAAAACATCCTTGCCAACCACATCCAGGTTTGAGGGGTCTTTGATGGAACTAACATACTCAGAAACAGCCTTGATCACGACGTCACAAGGAGGAAGAACCAGCTGATGAGCTCGGACCTAGGAAAGGCAAGATCAATAAGGTATACCAATGTCAAAGTTGAATCACTAAGAGAAACTCCAAAAATGAATGATACCTTGGCATGGTCTACCAGAGTCTCCAGAAAATAAAAGAGAAAAGAACTAGATAACAATTATTGGAAGAGGTGGTTGACACCCAAACATTGCCAGCTTAAATAGCAAAATAGGGAACTTTACAAAGCAGGAAAATCCAGCTTATATCCAGATGGATTGGCTAGGTTTGGGGGGCTACCTGTTCTCAGTGAGAGGAAGCACCAACAGTAGCTGGGCACAAACCAGAAAAGCTTAGACAATCTGCAGTTGTCTCCATACCAGACATTTTAATGTATTTTATTACATTTATTTATTTGTTTGTGTGCGTTGTGCTACAATACACATGTGGAGGTCAGAGGACAACGAATAGGAATCAGTTCTCTCCTTCGACCATGTGGGTCCCAGGGATTAAACTCAGGTTGTAGGTTTGGTTGTATGCATCTCTACCCATCAAGCCATCTTGATCACTCCTTAACAAATATTTTAAACAGCAGAAAACAGGGCAGATCCTACATGGCAACAGGAATGATGGAAGGAGATGCTGGAAAAACTGTTCTCAGTGCTGGGTGGATGGTACTCAGAATTCATTGGAGCAGTAGTGAAATGTCATGCTGTATAGGATAGCAGTAGTGAAATGTCATGCTGTATAGGCTGTGCAAGACACACTCTTGGGGAAACTCAGAAAGAGTTGCAGGGACTATATACTGAAGTCTAGCCAGGAGAACACTGCTAGACTGGAGTAAAGGAACTTTAAATGGAAACTACATATTAAGTGAGTAGAAAACTTCCTGGGAGCCAGAATTTGCAGTGGAACTTCACATTAGCTCAAAGTAGTACTCTAGACAACTAAAAGGACTGTACAGGGGTGAAGCCACCATTTATAATCAGCCCTATTATGGAACACCCAGATGTGTAAGTGACATCACTTTATCCCCAAACCCAGTGAGAACTCTTCCCTTCACATTTATTCTTCCTTTACTCAATACCAAGTATCAATTTAGCAAGCAGATTGGGTCCTGCTCTGTTCTTCCCACATCTGTTATATTCCTTTCTCCTTACAACTCCCTAATAGCATAGGCTTGCCTGGTATGCAGGGGGTCTCTGTGTCTTCTGAGAAGTGGGACTGTTCTATGTTACCTGATCTCATGTCTTTACCCTTCCCTTTCAGTCTACTGTTAGTGAAAACTGTCTCATATCCTCCACTTTTGGTTGCCATTCTCCTTCCTATTCATGTTCTCTCCTTTCTATTAATTCAATACTACTATATATACTGTGCTTTCTCCTCAGATCCACAATAGCTAATATATTAGCACACACATACTAACAGTGCCTCTTCTAAAAGCGGTCAATGTTTAAGTGGTGATGGTTTTATATTTCACTACTACTACACAGTATCCTAATGGGCCTAAGCCTGGATAGTGACTACTGCTGTGACAGCATTGTACTCTTGGGGAATACTGGAGATCAAGTCTGGTGCTCTGAGCACAAGTGTAAGAGAGGAAAATGACATCTCAACCCATCAAAAACTGAGTATGGTCACATGTGTTTGTTACCCCAGTACAGGGGGGTGAGTGTAGATAAGAGCATTGCTAGGGCTTAATGACTGCAAAGCTCATTCAATGACAGACCCCATCTTAACAGAATAAGGTGCTAAGTTATATGGCATGACACTTGATATTCTCACCTGGTCTCTGGGCTTGTACCCACATACATGTGCACATATATGGATACACTATACACATTCACACTAACAGAATTTTTAAATAAAAACAATTCTGCAATATATGGAAGATCTTTATATCCTGACTTGAATTAACTGCAAAAAGACCTCTTTGAAACAACCAGGAGCCCCAATATAGGGGAATGCCAGGGCCAAAAGAATGGGAATGGGTGGGTAGGGAAGTGGGGGGCGCTATGGGGGACTTTTGGGATAGCATTGGAAATGTAACAGGAAAATATGTAATAAAAATATTAAAAATTAAAAAAAAAAGAAACAACCAGGAAAAAATGTATTAGATATTAAAATGATAACAGCCAGCAAGATGGCTTAGTGGATAAAGGCATTTACAGCCAATCGTAATGACCTGCATTAGATCCTCAGAACCTACACAGTAGAGGGAAAGAATGAATGCCTGCACACTGTCTTCTGACCTCTACACAATCATCATGGCACACACACACACACACTAAACAAATAAATGTAAAAAAGTTTTCTCCACATAAAAGATAGTACTAAGAAATTAGCATTATGTGCATGCATGCTCATATCATTTTTAAATAGTGGAAGCTAAAAAGGCCTCATTGGGAAAATGACATTTGACAAACTTTTAGGAGTGAGGAAACAGTTATGTAAGCAAAAGGGTAGTCCAAGCAGAGAGAATGTTAAGTATGAAGCGTCTAAGGTGCTAGGAAGTGCTGTGGTTGGCAGGCCATGAGAAGTACTGAGTGACAGCACGTCATAGGATTATAAATCAAAAAGTGACATGCTCTGAGTCCTCCCTTTAAAATATAGTATATATTATCTATATAAAAGAGTAGGTTTTATTATGATATTTCTAAGTATAAATATTAAATGTGATCATCTTTACCTCTTCATTACTCTCTCAGTCTCCCCATCCCAATCATCTCCTTATTGGTCCCAAATAGTCTACTTCCTCTACCCTATCAGTTTTTTTTTCACACAGACAGAATAAGACAAAATAATGCTAAAGAACAATTTTTACAGCTGGGGATATAGCTCAGAGGTACAGTCATTTCCTAACACATTTAAAGCTCTGGGTTCAATCCCTAGTACTGTCAATTTTTTTCAAAAACAAATTTGCATACATTGTGTATGTGTTTCTGTCAAATACATATTGGGTGTGTCTGTGTATGTTTGGGGAGGGAGGCCAGGTGACCAAGAATAGGCAGACCAGAGGTCACCCTCAGAAGTGGTTCATCTTGCTTCTTTTTTTTTTTTTTTAAAGATTTATTTATTTATTATATGTAAGTACACTGTAGCTGTCTTCAGACACTCCAGAAGAGGGTGCCAGATCTCGTTATAGATGGTTGTGAGCCACCATGTGGTTGCTGGGATTTGAACTCTGGACCTTCAGAAGAGCAGTTGGGTGCTCTTACCCACTGAGCCATCTCACCAGCCCTCTCATCTTGCTTCTTTAAGACAGAGTCACTCACTGGTACACTGGGCTCCTGAACTCGGGCAGGCTGGTTGGTCAACAAGCCTCAGGAATGTGCCTCTCTCCAGCTTCTTGGTATTGGGATTACAAACACAAGCCATCTTGCCTGGCTTTTATATGGGGCTAGGGCTAGAATTCAGGTCCTCATGCTTACCCATCAAGCAGCTTACCAACTGAGCTATCTCATCAGACCCAAGAACAAATTTTATTCTTTCTCAAAACACTAAAATCACATGTGGCATAGTAATTTTGTATACAACATACATGATATAATTACCCCCAAATGGTGATCTTAGTTTCACCTTCAAAGTTCCTATAAACTAATTGCTTATGGGCCCAAATATAACTAAATGGTAGAAGAAAGGCAAATTAACTCTGCTTGACCAGTCAAGATAGGACAGACATCAGTCTCCTCTTCCCTAAGGAGCTACTTGTTCTATCTGATCTACATCTTTTTACTTACTCCATCAATGCAAATGTTACTATCTACTGGAGATATTCACATATGTAATCACCAAGATGATGCTTAATCAGCCAGCTAGGTATCACCTGATATGGACAACTTGACATGTAATATTAGCAGTCGTCCTAGCTAAGAATGTAATAACCTTATATGGGCTATAACATGTCTACAGTAAGGATCATAAAATGGGTGATATAAATAAATAAATAAATAAATAAAATAGGTGATTATCCAAGATGATTCCAATAAATCCTAAATGGAATCAATGGCTCCTCTTAGGAGATACAGAGAAGAATTTTACATTCATAGAAAAGAATGTGGTGTAAAAATGAAAGATACTTAGGTATGCTCATAGCTATTGGAAATATCCTATCTCTTATTACCTTTCCCTCAAATGTCATTGGGTTTACTGATAACTCTGTTAAAGGCTATTTCAGCAAATCAGATCACAGAGGCAGGAGGATAGTAAACAGTTTAAGTATAGTCTGTATATCTGCCTCTCTCTCTCCCTTTCTCTCTCTCTTGCTCTCACTCTCATGCTATTTTTCTCTCTCTTCTTCTCTTGTGTATGATGTGCTGGGGGTTGGGGAACTCAATATTGTTCTTCATCCACTTTGCATTTTGAGACAAGGGGTCTGATTAGGACCTGGGGCTCACCAGTTAAGCTAGGCTGGCTGACGTGAGAGCCCCAGGAATCTGCCTGTCCCCACCTTCACAAAGCTAGGATTATAAGAATGTGCCACCATTCCTGGTTTTTTGTTTTGCCTTGTTTTTTATGTCTGGAGATCTCAACCTTATGTTTATGCAGGAGGTCTTTATCAGTGGGACCATCTTCCACACCTAGCCCCTACATGATTCTTTACTATAAGAAGAAAAATGGTGAGCAGCCAAGAGTGAGTTTGGAGTTAGACAGATGTTTAATTGGCAAATGTTTGCTGTACAAACACAAAACCTGGGCTCAGATCCCGAGTACTTATTTTTATAAGATAGATATGGCAGCATATACCTTTTATCCCAGTGCTAGGAACACACACACACACACTTTTTATTTCATTTGTAAACCTGAATTATGCACAGCCATCCATAGTAAAATGTGCTTATAGGTTAGCACTCAAGAGGCAGAAGAGGGATTGATTTTCAGTTCTAGGCTAGTTAGCATCAGGCACTATCTCCAATTTAAAAAAAAAAAGATTGGAGCTAGAGCAATAACTCATGGAGAGATGGCTCAGGGTTTAAGAGCACTGGCTGCTCTTCTAGAGGCCTAGGTCCAATCTCTAGCACCTACATGGAAGCTCAAAAACATATATAACTCCAGTTCCAAGAGATCCAATGCTGCTTCTAGCTAGCTCCTGCAGGCACTATGCACATATGCAGTACACAGACGTACATGCAGACAAAACACCCATACATATAAGATAAATAAATTTCAGTTGAAAAAAATATACAAATAAAAACTTTTTAAAGGATCATGCTTTTACATCAAATAGGAA
This sequence comes from Mus caroli, assembly GCF_978045245.1. NCBI lineage: Eukaryota > Metazoa > Chordata > Mammalia > Rodentia > Muridae > Mus > Mus caroli. Next base: position 21,181,051 of record NW_028227260.1, read on the forward strand.
ACCAATGGAGAGAGAGAGAGAGAGAGAGAGAGAGAGAGAGAGAGAGAGAGAGAGAGAGAGAATATGAGAATAATGCCAGAGACAGGAAAACTGCTGAACTACTACCCTTAAGCTGGCAAGAGCGAATAGGACCTTTATAAATGGAAGAGCTTGCCTTAGATGGGACATGGACAAGTCATGGCCATCAGACGCTAGCTTAACCCAGAAACACAGATTAAAATGGGGTAGGTGAAGAGGAAAGAACGTTCCCAGATATCCTCTCCTTGTTGCTTCCATTTGCTCAGTGAAATAACAAGTGAGACCATGCAAAGTGAGTGAGCCAATACAGAAAATGTATTAGAGGCTAAGGGAAAGAGAAAGTATAAAATAATTTTCTAGACATCGTAAAACAGGAGATTAATATCATCACCAGATGACAAGCGCCAACTGGTGTCAGTTCTTCAGGCTTCAGAGCAGTAAACTTATTTTTTAATATTTGCTAAACAATTAATAAAAATGATCACATCACTCATTTGATGTACATGTCTTTAATCAGCTTAGGTATCTAGTCAGATGATTAGCAACCGCATTTCTGCTTTTGTCAATTTTCTGATTCTGTTCTTTATCCATTTTTTTCACTGTTGAGGTATTAGTATTTTACTTTGCCAGTTTGTGTGATTTCTTAAGTTATGGGTACTATCAAAACTAATTTTTATCTGCATGTAAAATATAGTTTTAATTTATTTTAAGAGTAAAGTATGACCATAGTCTCAGACTACTATGAATTATGCAGTCAAGATTCCCACATTTTGGGATATCACAGAAGTGAGTGCATCCCAAATGTAACAGAAGAGCCTTGCCCTGTGAAAACCACCTTCTTTTTTTTTTTTTTTTTTTTTTGGTTTTTTTTTTTTTGGTTTTTTTAAGACAGGGTTTCTCTGTATAGCCCTGGCAGTCCTGGAACTCACTTTGTAGACCAGGCTGGCCTCGAACTCAGAAATTCGCCTGCCTCTGCCTCCCGAGTGCTGGGATTAAAGGCGTGCGCCACCATGCCCGGCCCCAAAACCACCTTCTTGATTGTGGTATCTCCACTGCCAGGTAAGTACTGCATATGAAATATTTAAAATCTCCAAGTGAGGATGCCTCAATCCCACTTGGGAGGAAGAAGAAAGCAATCACAAATGGGGAAAGATGGAGGGACAGGGGAGGGGAACCTGATCTGGTATTGTGGGGGGGGGGGACTGAAGCCCTGAGGGCCAGCCAGCAGAAAGAATGGAAACAGGCAGCCTCAGGAGATAAGAGGCTGGGGGACCATCCAGAATGTACGGGAGACCTGGGAGGTGAGAGACTGTCAGGACTCAAAGGGAGGGGCCTTAGATGAAATGCCCAACAGTAGGGAGAGGGAACTTATAGAGCCAACCTCCAGAAGGAAGACAGGGCATCAAATGAGGGAGAGGGGGCCATCCCACAGTCATAACTCTGATCCATAATTGTTCCTGTCTGAATAAATTACAGGAATGAAAATGGAGAGGAGCCTGAGGAAAAGAATGACCAGTGACAGGCCCAAAGTGGGATCCAGCTGGGGGGGGGGGGCAAGGCCTGACACTGTTACTGAGGCTATGGAGTGCTCACAAAAAGGGACCTAGCATGACTGCAGTCTGAAAGACCCAACAAGTAGATGAAAGAGTCAGATGCAGATATTTGCACACAACCAATGAACAGAAGCAGCTGACCCCTATTGTTGAATTACGGAAGGCTGAAAGAAGCTGAGGAGATGGGCAATCCTGTAGGAGGACCAGCAGTCTCAATTAATCTGGACCCCTGAGATCTCTCAAATACTGGACCACCAAACAGCATGCGCCAGCTGATATGAGGCCCCCAACACACATGCAGTAGAGGACTTGCGTGTCTGTGTTCATTCAGAGCAGATGCACCTAACCCTCAAGAGACTGGAGACCCCAAAGAGTTTAGAAGTCAGGTGGGATGGGGTTGGGGACATCCACATGGAGACAGCGGGGAGGAGAGAGGGTGTGGGATGTGGAACAGACGGAGGGTGGATGGGGAAGGGGAGGAATAAAATATGGAGTGTAAAAAATTAATTAATTGATTAATTTAAAAAATATTTGCAAAAATTCAGGTGACAGCAGATGCTGGCGAGGATATGGAGAAAGGGGAACACTTCTCCATTGCTGGTGGGATTGCAAGTTTATACAACCAATCTGGAAGTTAGCCTGGCGGTTCCTTAGAAAATTGGACATAGTACTACCAGAAGATCCAGAAATATCACTCCTGGGCATATACCCAGAAGATGTTCCAACTGGTAATAAGGACACATGCTCCACTATGTTCATAGCAGCCTTATTTATAATAGCCAGAAGTTGGAAAGAACCCAGATGTCCCTCAACAGAGGAATGGATACAGAAAATGTGGTACATTTACACAATGGAGTACTACTCAGCTATTAAAAACAATGAATTTATGAAATTCTTGGGCAAATGGATGTATCTGGAGGATAACATCCTTAGTGAGGTAACCCAATCACAAAAGAAGTCACTAGATATGCACTCACTGATAAGTGGATATTAGCCCAGAAACTTAGAACACCCAAGATACAATTTGCAAAACACAAGAAAATCAGGAAGAGGGGAGACCAATGAGCGGATACTTCATTCCTCCTTAGAATAGGGAACAAAACACCCATGGAAGGAGTTACAGAGACAAAGTTGGGAGCTAAGAAGAAAGGATGGACTATCCTGGGAATACCCCACCCGGGGATCCATCCCATAATCAGCCACCACACCCAGACACTATAGCATATGCCAGCAAGATTTTGCTGAAGGGACCCTGTTATAGCTGTCTCATATGAGGTTAGGCCAGTGCCTGGCAAATACATCAGTGGATGCTCACAGTCATCTATTGGATGGAACACAGGGCCCCAAATGGAGGAGCTAGAGAAAGCACCCAAGAAGCTGAAGGGGTCTGCAACTCTATAGGAGGAACAACAATATGAATTAACCAGTACCCCTAGAGCTCGAGTTTCTAGCTGCATATGCAGCAGAAGATGGCCTAGTCGGCCATCATTGGGAAGAGAGGCCCCTTGGTCTTGCATACTTTATATGCCCCAGTACAGGGGAACGCCAGGGCCAAGAAATGGGAGTGGGTGGGTAGGGGAGCAGGGTGGGGGGAGGGTATAGGGGACTTTCGGGATAGCATTTGAAATGTAAATGAAAAAAAATCTAATAAAAAATTGAAAAAAAAAGAAACATTTAAAATCTAATAGAAGAGGGCAACAATGAATATGCCAAACTACATGGAGAAAGTCCCATGAGGCCTCAATCCTACACAAAGAACTACAGGCAAGTACTTCTGAAAGCTGGGAATGAGAGAGGTGACCCTCTCCAGGGAAAAGTATACCAATTGGTTGTCCAGTGCCAAATTGTCAGCCCTGGAAACACATATACAAGTAACATTTATGTACTCATCATGTTATATATAGGAAAATACATGTACATACAAATACATGTATACATGCAATAACAACTGACTTTTAAAGGGAGGGACCATAAACTTGAAGGAGAGTGAGAAGGGTTTATAGCAGGGTTCAGAGGGAGGAAAGGGAAAGGCAAAGTGATGTCATTAAAATGTGACCTTGGAAACAAACAAAAAAAGTTTTCTATTCTACTCCATCAAAGTTCAATCAAAACTTGATGTCTACTAATTGTACAGGGACAAAATAAGGCACATTACCTTAAGTGATGCAAGAGGATGTTCTGGTCCCAAAAGGCTCCAGTGAAAAGCAGCTAAGTCTTCATCTGGTAGAATGTGGTTACCTATAAAATACATTTCATTTATTTACTACACAAATGTGTGCATAGATATTTTAGGTCATAAAGGAGATCCTTCTGGGAGAGGAAGTAAATGAACAAAACATGGGCCTGTGTTCTTTTTATTTTATTTTGGAGACCGGATCTCACTAAGTAGTCTCTAGCTAGCCTGAAACTCACTCTGTAGCCCACTCTAGACACAAACACATAGAGATCCACCTGCCTCTGATTCTCAAGTGCTGGGATAAAAGGCATGCACAATAATACCCAGTAGGCCTATATTCTTAATGTAATAATTATAGTAACTTTTTATTAGATATTTTCTTTATCCACATTTCGAATGCTATCCCGAAAGTTCCATATACCCTCCCTCAGCCCTGCTCCCCTAACCACCCACTGCCGCTTCTTGGCCCTGGCATTCCCCTGTACTGGGGCATATAAAGTTTGCAAGACCAAGGGGCTTCTTTTCCCAGTGATGGCCGACTAGGCCATCTTCTGCTACATATGCAGCTAGAGTCAAGAGCTCCGGGATACTGGTTAGTTCATAATGTTGTTCCACCTATAGGGTTGCAGACCCCTTCAACTCCTTGGGTACTTTCTCTAGCTCCTCCATTGGGGGCCCTGTGTTCTATCCAATAGATGACTGTGAGCATCCACTGATGTATTTGCCAGGCACTGGCATAGCCTCATACGAGACAGCTATAACAGGGTCCATTCAGCAAAATCTTGCTGGCATATGCTATAGTGTCTGGGTGTGGTGGCTGATTATGGGATGGATCCCTGGGTGGGGTCTTCTCTGGAAAGTCCATCCTTTCGTCTTAGCTCCAAACTTTGTCTCTGTAACTCCTTCCATGGGTGTTTTGTTCCCTATTCTAAGGAGGAATGAAGTATCCACTCATTGGTCTCCCCTCTTCCTGATTTTCTTGTGTTTTGCAAATTGTATTTTGGGTGTTCTAAGTTTCTGGGCTAATATCCACTTATCAGTGAGTGCATATCTAGTGACTTCTTTTGTGATTGGGTTACCTCACTAAGGATGTTATCCTCCAGATACATCCATTTGCCCAAGAATTTCATAAATTCATTGTTTTTAATAGCTGAGTAGTACTCCATTGTGTAAATGTACCACATTTTCTGTATCCATTCTTCTGTTGAGGGACATCTGGGTTCTTTCCAGCTTCTGGCTATTATAAATAAGGCTGCTATGAACATAGTGGAACATGTGTTCTTATTACCAGTTGGAACTTCTTCTGGGTATATGCCCAGGAGAGGTATTGCTGGATCTTCTGGTAGTATTATGCCCAATTTTCTGAGGAACCACCAGACTGACTTCCAGAGTGGTTGTACAAGCTTGCAATCCCACCAGCAGTGGAGGAGTGTTCCTCTTTCTCCACATCCTCCACAGCATCTGCTGTCACCTGAATTTTTGATCTTAGACATTCTGACTAGTGTGAGGTGGAATCTCAGGGTTGTTTTGATTTGCATTTCCCTGATGATTAAGGATATTGAACATTTTTTCAGGTGCTTCTCAGCCATTCGGTATTCCTCAGTTGAGAATTCTTTGTTTAGCTCTGAACCCCATTTTTAATGGGGTTATTTGAAATTCTGGAGTCCAGCTTCGTGAGCTCTTTGTATATTTTGGATATTAGTCCCCTATCAGATTTAGGACTGGTAAAAATCCTTTCCCAATCTGTTGGTGGCCTTTTTGTCTTATTGACGATGTCTTTTGCCTTACAGAAGCTTTGCAATTTTATGAGGTCCCATTTGTCAATTCTTGATCTTACAGCAAAAGCCATTGCTGTTCTGTTTAGGAATTTTTTCCCTGTGCCCATATCTTTGAGGCTTTTCCTCACTTTCTCCTCTATTAATTTCAGTGTCTCTGGTCTTATATGGAGGTCTTTGATCCACTTAGACTTGAGCTTTGTACAAGGAGATAAGAATGGATCAATTTGCATTCTTCTACATGATAACCAACAGTTGTGCCAGCACCATTTGTTGAAAATGCTGTCTTTTTTCCACTGGATGGTTTTAGCTCCCTTGTCAAAGATCAAGTGATCATAGGTGTGTGGATTCATTTCTGGGTCTTCAATTCTATCCCATTGATCTACCTGTCTGTCTCTGTACCAGTACCATGCAGTTTTTATCACAATTGCTCTGTAGTACAGCTTAATGTCAGGCATGGTGATTCCACCAGAGGTTCTTTTATCCTTGAGAAGAGTTTTTGCTATCCTAGTTTTTTCATTTTTCCAGATGAATTTGCCAATTGCCCTTTCTAATTCGTTGAAGAATTGAGTTGGAATTTTGATGGGGATTGCATTGAATCTGTAGATTGCTTTTGGCAAGATAGCCATTTTTACTATATTGATCCTGCCAATCCATGAGCATGGAAGATCTTTCCATCTTCTGAGATCTTCTTCAATTTCTTTCTTCAGAGACTTGAAGTTCTTATCATACAGATCTTTCACTTCCTTACTTAGAGTCACACCAAGGTATTTTATATTATTTGTGACTATTGTGAAGGGTGTTGTTTCCCTAATTTCTTTTTTTTTTTTTTTTTTTGGTTTTTCGAGACAGGGTTTCTCTGTATAGCCCTGGCTGTCCTGGAACTCACTCTGTAGACCAGGCTGGTCTCGAACTCAGAAATCCACCTGCCTCTGCCTCCCAAGTGCTGGGATTAAAGGCGTGTGCCACCCCACCCGGCTTGATTCCCTAATTTCTTTCTCAGTCCATTTATCATTTGTGTAGAGAAAGGCCATTGATTTATTTGAGTTAATTTTATATCCAGCTACTGCATATAGTAACTTTTTATGTGCTGATTTCCTACTCTGTATCATATGTGTTACATGATCTCCTTTACAATGATCAAGCCTCACAGTTTTCTCCCTATTTTATAGACAAAGAAACTAAGATTCAAACAAGTTTAGTGACTTGGCCCAAGGTAGGTCTATACTAGCACAAAAAGTCAGGACTGTCTGACTCCCAAACACATGGTACTACCCATTATCCTAAGTAATTGATAACTATTACATAGTTATACTGCCTTTATTTTGTAATAATAAATTACTGAAAAGTGCAAGGCACTTTGCATATCTTACATCACTTCATCTCATGAATAACACCATGGGATAGTACCATTTCCAATTCTGAGATGACAAAACTAAATCCAGGGAAGCATAACTTCAGTGATTTGAACAAAATCTAATTCTGAAACTTGGGCTGATTCAATTAGATTACCCAAAGTGATGTTCTTTGGACTTTTAGGGCAGAGGTCACAAGGCTAGCCTATTTACGTTCCTGCTGTCAACACTTGGAAAACCAATTCAAAATGTCATCAATTCTATAATTTACTTTGAAATGCATTTTTAATAGAAAGCCTGAAAGTTGGGTGTAATGATGCATGCCTGCAAGCCCAGAACTAGAAAGGATAACACAAGAGGATCTTATAAATGAAGCCAGCCTAAGCAATGCAATGATTCCCTGCTCAAAAACAAGAAAAAAGAAAGAAAAAAAGGTAGGTGAGTGGATGGAATAACATGTGAGAGTAAGTGCAGTGGGCATCAAGTGCCCATTGCTTTTTTATGGTGTGAGAACAGGCTGGTCTTGACTATGTGGCCAAGGGTGGTCTTAAACTCCTGATCCTTGTGTTGCTACCTCCTGAGTGCTAAATTATAGGCATGTTATACCACACCCACACAGGGCCACATGCATGATAAATATACATACTACCCACTGAGCTACATCCCAAACCAGCATGAGGACTCTAAAAAGGCAAACCCAGCATTGCCAGGCTAGATCCCTCCAGTCTGCCTATCTTATCAATGCAAGAAGAAACTTTACCAACCACCGGATCTCTGCTTTTGACTACCTACCAAGCAGCGCAGCAAATATGGGAAAATTCATTCGCTTCAAACCCAGCTGCTTGGCCACTTCCTGCATCAGGAACTGGTTGGTTGTAAGGTTCTTGCCATTCCAGCTCAGCTTCAGTGCATGGGAACTGTAGTAAGATGGAATATTGTAGAGCGCATACTCAGAGTCATGAGCAAGAAGACCATGAAAGCCATTCTCCCTGAAAAAAGCCACCACTTCCAAATGGTGGTCTTCAAGGCTCTGAAAGACCTAGGAGAGAAAAAAAGAGAATCTGTCATGACACAGAAATTGATCTGTATATAATTGGAAATCAGAAAAGTTAGCACCTAATTTATAAAGATAAAACTTAAGATTATCTGTGGCCAAAGAGAACAAAATAAGCCAACCATATATCAGCTTAGAACATGTTTATGCCTGTACATGTGGTTACTAACTGTCCAACCCTGAAGTCATGAAATCAATACACTATACATTACTTGTGTTTATTTGAAACCATAACAGAGATTTTCATAAGAAAACCACTAAAATCATTTATTTCTCCGTAGCTATGATCTGTGCACATTCTACCTTTATAATCTTACCAGAACAATCATGGCAAGGTATATATGAATGAAGGTACTCAGAGGTGTAAATGGAAATCTTAGTTCATCTATCAATTCTTAAAATTTATTTATTTATTTATTTATTTATTTATTTATTTATCTATTTATTTATTTTACGTGTATGCTGAACATGTATGTACCAGTTCATGGAGGTACCCATGGAAGTCAGAAATCACTGGATGCCCTGGAACTGGAGTTACAAACAGTTGTTAACTGCTCAAAGTAAGTGAAAGAAACTATACCAAGGTCCAACATACCACCACCTCCCTTTCACAGTGTTTGGTGTTCCTCCTCCACCCCCATCTTTTAGGAAGGAGAGGATACTTCCAAAAGGAAAGTTTCTAGCAGGGTTCCCCAGAGGGAACCCACAGAGGTTGTTTCTAATTGACGAGGGTCAAAAACCTTACTCCATTTTAAAAAGAGAGAAGCTAAGTTGTAAAAGGTTGGCTAACCTCAAAGTCCTATGAGTGACACAAGATACAACTTAAGCTGAACTAAATCCAGAATATGTACCACTGCTGCAACAAGCACCCTCCTAACAGCACTATTTTTTTTTATGGAGCTAGAGATAAACTATTAAGTACCCTTGCTACACATGTTCTATTTGGTGTATTTTGTTCCCTATTCTAAAGAGGAATGAAGTATCCACCCGTTGGTCTTCCTTATTGATTTTCTTCTATTTAGACAGGCATTATAAATTCAATCATATAGATGAAGAAATTCAGACTTGGAAAATAGAGGTGTCATGCTCAGAGCCAAAGACCTAGAAAACAGCAACCTGGGTTATACTGTCACTAACATTCTTACTCTATGGCACAACTTTCAGCCTGGTTGAAGATGATTATACCATAGCCCAAGTGATTTTAACCGCAGAAAGCCAAGGACTTGTGATTATTGGGGGTAAGGACAGGGAGGAAAGGTATATTACTATCTTGCCAAGGCTGAGTCATTGGCTCAAGTGATCTTCTTGTCTGTTTCCTGAGTAACTAGGGCTGTAGTTTCACATCATCTTACCAGGTGAATAACTATAGACTTTCTGTGTGTATGTGGTAGTATGGATTGAATGCGGAGCTTTGTGAATGACAGACCTTTAAAATTTTTTGAGACAGGGTCTCACTAGTTGTCCAAGTAGGCATCAGAGTTGGGATTTTCTGCACAATCAGATATGGCAGTACTAATGATCTTTAATCTGGTGGATCCTCGAACTCTAGGAATATAAATGACAATCACTTAAGAGAGTTAAAAACAAAACCAGAAACATTCAGCCCAGTGGTGGTGGTGGCAGCAGCGGCAGCGGCAGTGACAGCAGCAGCAGCAGCAACAGCAGTGGCATATACCTGTAATGACAGCACTCAGAAGGGAGACAGAGACAGGCCAGCCTGGGCTACAAGTGAGTTCCAAGATAGCCAGCACTACACAGAGAAACCCTGTCTTGAAAAAAGCAAACAAATAAATCAACTTCTTAATATCCTTCAACTCTGGTGTACTATAACAATTCCTATTATCCAAACACTTGTATTTTCAATATACTTTCCACCTTAGGAACTACTAAATTAATCCACTTACTCTCTTTACTTCATAGACAACTAAGATCTAGAGAGGATGCATGCTGAGGCAGGACTACCTACCTAACTTGCAACAGAACCAGGATTACAACAAAAGACTCAAGCTTCCAAGCATGGGACATTTTCACTACGTATTCTGGAGTAGAATAAAGGAAAATATCAAAATAAAAAAAATCTCACAAGTCTTTCTCACAATGCCCCAAGACTCCATGCCAACCTGTTTCCAAGATGACTCTTGCACCCCTGAGCTTGGACACATAGTTTCTCTGCCTAAAATACCTTAGTGCCTTCTGTAATGTTCCAGCTATTTCCATAGGCCTGCTTCTTCTTAGACAAACTCCTTGGTGATTCTCCTGTCTTCATTTTTCCTACATTTTCTATCACTTACTTTCATTAATGTATTTATTTGGGGTGGACATCCTTCAGCATGTGTGTAGAGGTTCTATGACAACTTGCAGGAGTTCTTCTCTTTCCACTCACTGAGTCGAAGAGACTCAAATCAGCGATGATTAGGTTTAGTGGCAAGCACCTTTCTTTACTCATCTCCACCCCCACATACACACAGCGTCTTCGGTCTTACAAGACTAAGACAGATCAGATAGGCATAGAATCAAACTGAAAACCCATCATCACCAATTTTCAAAAACCACATATTCTATCATTTTTTTTATTCTTATTTTATGTACATGAGTCTTTTGCTTGCCATGTCTATCTGTCCAAAAATTGTGTTTGTAACAGTTGGAGGCCAAAAGAGGGCAGTAGATGCCCCAAACAGATGGTTGTTGGCCACGATATGGGTTATGGGACTCAAAGCAGGGTTTCTTGAAAGAGTAGACAGTGTTCACTATTGAGCTATTTCTCCAGCCCACTCCAAGTTCTATCTTACTTCTTTGTTTCTAAGGTCTATGCATAAGAAACAAGTGGCATAGAATACTTAGAAAGGCCTACCACCAAGCACCATTAGCTCAACATCTGACTCCTAAAGCAGATGCATGCCCAGAGTACATCTCAGGTAGCAAAGCGATATTAATTATTAATTATGTACTATGCTCTAGGCCCTGTTTCAAACCTATCTATCTCTTACATACTAAACTTTAAATAACATCATGAGACATTATTATAGCAACCTTTTATTTCAAAATAATTATATTTTACAATGAAGCAGAATTTTATGTCATAAAATTCACATAACTTATTCCTTTTATATTATGTTTCCAAACCTCTACAAATACTTCAAGAGAAATTTCTATTTTACTTAGTCACCTTTATCAATGTGAATTTTTTATTATTCTCTCATTTATTACATACCAACTGCAATTTTCCCTCCACCCTTCCCCCCTAGTCTCTTCTAAACCCATCTTTGCTTTCCCTGAGATCCACCTCCCCTCAGAAAAGAGCAGGCCTCCCAGCGACAACAACTAAATACAACATAACAAGCTACAATAAGGCCAGGCACATATTCTCATGTCAAGGCTGAAGGAGGCAACCCAGTAGCAGGGAAAGAATCCCACAAGCAGGAGAAGCAGTCAGAGACAGCCCCGGCTCTCACTGTCAGGAATCCCACAAGAACACCAAACTATACAACCATAATGCCTATGCAGAGGACCTAAGTAAGACCCATGATATCTGTGATCCCACTTTAGTCCCAGGGTCAAGTTGACTATGTGGCCCGTGTTCTTGTGGTGTCCCTGATTGCTCTAGTCCCTCTGATCCTTCCTTCCCCTCCTGTGCAGGACTCCCCAAGCTCCTCCTAATGTTTGGCTGTGGTACTCTGCATCTGTTCTCATCAGCTGCTGGATGAAGTCTCTGATAAAAATTATGCTAGGCTCCTGTCCTAGAACACACTACAGGCAGGAAAAATTGTAGCCCAAAGGTTTTGTGGCTGGGTTGGTATCATTTTTTTCCAAGACAGGGATTTTCTGTGAGCCCTGGGTGTTCTGGAACTTACTTTGTAGACCAGGCTGGCCTCAAACAGAGAAATCCACCTGCCTCTAAAGGCAGTGCACTGAACTCAGCTTATTACAGTAACCCTTGTTTGTTGGACTGTGTTCTGAGATCTCCAATGGAGCACATGAAATAGTTGACAGTCCCAAATTCTCTATATACTATGCCCCCACCTCCCTCTTTCCTTTTCCCTCTGTCTCTCACACCTTTTAAGAATATTTAGTATCACCGTCTGTATATGTGTTTAGGGCATACTATTTGGGTTTAGAAAAACTATAACCTCATCTCTGGAGAAGACTGAGTCTCCCTTTCTCGGTACCTATTAGTTACTTGCTGCTCTTCATCTAAGGCAGGGCCCTGTGAAACTTTACCCATCCACACTGACATGTTGATTGGTGTTGCCATTATTCAGGTCCTGTTTACAAAACCACATTGTTGAGGTCTCACAAGTGCAACTTCTCTGTCATGTTGAGAAAGATACTCTAATAGCAGGTATCCTGGTCATCTGGATCTTACCATCTTTCTGCCCCCTTTTCCATCGTGCTCCCTGAGCCTTAGCTGTAAAGGTTGTACTGCAGATGATCCAACTGGGGTTGGAAACCCACAGACACCTACTTTCTGCCAATCAAAATCATAATGAGAAGTGAGTTAGCTCCCACTAGGATAACTGTAATCTGAAAAATGAGTGTTGGCAAGAAAGTAGACAAACTGGAATCCCCAAGCTGGGCGTTGTAGCACATACTTGTAATACTAGTACTCAAGAGTAGGAGAATCATGAGTTCAAGGCCAACCTAGACTATGTAATAAGACAAAACAGAAGTCAACCATAAACACCTATATTCTAGGCATGTAGGGGTAAGATGCAGGATAATCTGGAGTTAAAGGACATCCTCAGCTACATACTAAGTTTGACGCCAGCCTGGGCTACGTGATACCTTATCTCAAAAGAAATTAAAATTAATCAGAAGAAACAAACAATAGCAACAGACAGACAGACAAGAAATGTAAGCTGGTGCAGCCACTATGAAAAAGAGTCTAAGAGGTCCTCAAATGACTAAACAATTACCTCATGATCTAGTAAATTTATTGCAAGACATAACTCAAAAGAATTAAAATAGGGCCTTGAAAGATGCTCAGGTTCCCTTCTCTGAGAAGATGAGGGAATAATGGTGGGGCAGGGTTGTAAGAGCAGGACTGGGAGGAGAGGAGGAAGGGGGCTGGGAATGGGATGTAAAGTGAATAAAAATAAATTATGAAAAAAGATTGGAAAATCTATGACTGTATCAGAAAGATACATGAATAGCCATAACAGAATTATGCAAAATAGTCATAAACAAAGAACACCTTAAGTGTCCAACAATGAATAAATAATAAAAATGTGGTATGGTGGTATAAAACTATACAAGGGACTATCATTCAGCCACAAAATGGAATAAAGTGTGGATGCTACAATGTAAAGGGATCTTTAAAACATGCTAAGGCAAGTGTGGCAGTACACATCTGCAATTCTAGTGTCAGGAAGATGTAGCAGGGTCATGAGCTTGAGGTGAGCCTGGGCAAGGTATTGAGATGCTGTCTCCAAATATCAAAACAACAACCCCCACAAGAAGGAATAAAACATTGTGCAAGGGAAACAAGTCAGACACAAAAGCCAAATAGTATATGAAATTCCCTGAATAGATAAACGTATTGAGCTGGAAAAAAATAAAAAGATTGACTGGAACTGGTGAAAAGGGTTAACAGTGGCTGCAAATGGGTGCTGGGTTTCCTTTAGAGGTTATAAAAGTGATCTAGAATTAAACAATAATAATAGTTACATAACTGTGAATGTACCAACCACACACTTCAAAATGGCAAATTTTATGATCTATGAAATTTTATTTTTTAAAGTAGAGCCTGGATTCAAATTTAGCTGTATTCACAGAGCTCCTTAAACCTCACTTCAAGAAATTCTTTTACCTGGCCCTGGTGGCATAGATCTGTAATACCATTTAGATAGGAGCTGAGGCAGGAGGATCACAAGTTCAAGACCTCCTTGGGCTATAGAGCAAGTTAGTGGTTAACATGGACAGCATAATAAGACCATCAAAAATCAGCACTATGGCAAGGGCTTGGGCTAGAATTTATGGTACTTGCCTTCCACAGGGGAGAATATTTTTCCAGCTAGGTATGGAGGGCTCTAGTCTGTAATTTAGCATGTGGACATAAGGACAATAGCATCGCAAATTTGAGGGCAGCAAAGACCACAGAGCTACATCCAGAAGACAGATTAGTATGATGGTGGCTAATTTCTCATTATGGAAAAAAAACCCTTTATTTATACATATGAGTGTCTTGTCTACATGCATGCCTGTGTACCATGTGCAAGGACTCAACACAGATAACAGAAGAGAGGTTGGATCCTCTGAGTCTGCATGGTTGTGAGCTGACATGGGCATGCTGGGAATCAAACCCAGGTCATTAGCAATTTAATTATCAATATTAAATCAAACATGTCTCATCTACTAACACTCCATTTTTATATTTTATTTTACTTGTGAAAAAATCACACTTTTCCATCTTAGCAATTTTCAAATATATCATTTAGATGTGTTAATGATAATCACATTGTTGTACAAAAGATATCCACAACATTTTATCATGAAAACTAAAACTCCAGAGCCAAACAACTCCCCCTTTCTCCCTTCAGCTTTATTTTCTGGTTCTATTCATTTGCCAACTTTACATACCATACATAAATGGAATTTTACAGTGACTAGCCTATTTCTCTTAGCATGATGTCCTCTAAGCTTATCCATGTTATAGCATACGATGGGATTTCTTTCCTTTTTTAACTTGGAGAACATTCCCACTGCAAACATACACTGCATTTATTTAACTATTCAGCCATTGATGAGAGACTTCTGGATAGTTTCAATCTCTTTGCTACCATTAATAATGCTGCTTTGGTCATAGGTATAAAAATATTTGAGCTCTTGCTTTCAATTTTTAAGATGTATGCCAGGAAGTAGATTAAGGTCGCTTCATTTTTAATTTCTGAGGAATCTCCACAGTGTTTTCCATAGTGGTCATATTATTTGACAATCTTACCAATACTGCACTGAAGTTCCAATTTTCTACTTACTTGAACACTTATTTCCATCTGGAAAATACAAATCAAAACTATATGAAGAATCCGTATCACCCCAGTTAGAATAATTATCATTAAGAAAATAAACAAGAAATGTTGGTGAGGATATGAGAAAAAAGGAACCTTTATACAGAGTAAGTAGGCATGTAAATTAGTGCAGGCACTTTGGATAACAGTATAGAGGACCTTAAAAAAACTAAAAATTGGACTATTATAGGATTCAGCTATATCAGAAGTAATAAAAGTTGCCAGAGCTGAAATATGGGCAGAGCCATTTTTTTCCTAGCATTGTTGGTAACTGGCAAGTTATGGAATTAGCCAAGATGACCATCAATGAAAGAATGGGTAAAGAAATACCCATTGATGCATGCACACACACACACACACACACACACACACACACACAAGCAGTGGAGAATTATCCACCCATAAAGAACAAAACCATGTCATTTGTAGAAATTGGGTGAAAATAGAATCATATCAAATGAAATAGGCCACATTAAGAAAAACACAAAGGCATAAAAGTAGAAGAGGGATTATTTGGGGGATAGAAAAGGGGACAGTGGAAAGAAAAGTGGGGACAGAGAAAACAGAGGGAGTGTGGAGATGATAAAAGTATATATATGTGTGTATATATATATGTATATATATGTATATGTGTATATATATATATATACACACACACAGATGTACATATAGAAATTACATAATGACAATGTTTTACACACACACACACACACACACACACACACACACACACACACTGTACTTGCTAGTATGGGCCTATAATCCTAACTATTGTAGAGGCTAAAGCTTGAGGTTGTTAAAAGTTCTCCTTAGGCTATAGTATAAGTTCAAAGCCAGCCTGGACAACTTTGCAAGTATTCTCAAAAATAAAACAAAACAAAACAGCTGGGCATGGTGGTGCACGCCTTTAATCCCAGCACTTGAGAGGCAGAGGCAGGCGGATTTCTGAGTTCGAGGCCAGCCTGGTCTACAAAGTGAGTTCCAGGACAGCCAGGGCTATACAGAGAAACCCTGTCTGGAAAAACAAAAAAAAAAAAAATAAAATAAAATAAAATAACAAAACAAAGCTGGGCATGGTGGTGCACTTTAGTCCTGGTGCTCAGCTGGCACAGACAGGTGGCCCTCTGTGAATTCAAGGCAAGTTTGAGCTATATACTAAGTTCTAGGCCAGCCAGGGATACACAGTGAGACTATGTCTCAATACACAAACAAATAATAAATCAAAAGTAAGAGGTAGGCTGGGGAACTAGGCCTGGCAACTCATAGCTGTACTCCCAGCACTCGGGAGGCTGAGAAAGGTGGATTGCTATGACTGCTGAGTAAATTCCCAACCAGCTTGCTGCACAGAGTGGGATGCTATATCAAATAAAGAAAGGGAGGGAGGGAGGGAGGGAGGGAGGGAGGGAGGGAGGGAGGGAGGGAGGGTGCACAGAGTAGGATGCTATATCAAATAAAGAAAGGGAGGGAGGGAGGGAGGGAGGGAGGGAGGGAGGGAGGGAGGGAGGGAGGGAGGGGAGAGAAAGACAAGAAGGAAAGGAGGGAAGAAAGAAGAAAGGAAGGATGAAAGAAAAGGGCTGAGCGGGCACCTACATGGTACAGCATTTGCCTATCATGTGAAGAACCCTAGGTCCCACCCTAGTATAACAGAAATAAGTAAATAGATAAAGTGTAAGGCCAAATGAGAATACAGGAGAAAGCCAAACAATATAGGAGGGGGTCAATGAAAAGTAACTTCTCCTCATCTCCTGGACCTATCTATCCCCTGAAGAGGTCAGTGCAGCTGGCTGGGACTTTGTTTTGAACAGGAACCCCAAGGTAATACTTACAATGTAGCAAACAAACAAATAGCAAAACAACATCAACAAACAAACAAACAAGGGATGAGGTTCAGCAACATGGCTCAGCAGGTACAGGTGCTTGCTCTGCAAACCTGGTAAGCTGAGATCCATCTCTGGAACCCACAAAGAGGTGGAAGGAGACGATCATCTCCAAAAAGCTGTCCTCTAACATCCACACTTGCACCATTGCATGTGTGCCCACAAGCATGTGTACGTACACACACACCAAACACACACACACACACACAAATAATAGCATACATTAGAAACAATAGACAATAAGGCATCACCCTGTCACTTCTGTCCATGTCTGTGCCTCATGGTCTTGCCCCACTTCCCCCTTTCTCTCAGGCCCAAAACAATGGAGATCACATAGCAGCAACATTACTACCTGAGAGGCTCCCTCAGCCTTGGAAATAAATGGATGGAGAAAACCTATGAGAATTTCAAGTTCAATCCAAGATTAAATCCCTCTTAAAAACCATCAGAAATACAACAGCTCCTAAAGAGGCTAGACAAATGACTGATATTCTCCTAAGGCATCCTCCGGTATTTACAGTTGACGAATCCTCTCCAGCTCTTCCATCAGACGTTCAGATATACAGCTGCAAATAATCTAGCATCAGGGCAAGGAGAAGTACTGTTGAACTGACCATGAATTTACCAGATGACGTTGGCCTGGAGGTTTGAAGTTCCTTTTTCATTCATTCATTTAGTTCTTAAAACATGGGCCTGGGAGAAGCTGTGCTTTATGTGTTTTGGAACTTTTGTGAAATTTATAAAAATGAGCAATAGCACTATTCAGTCATCATTAAATGAATATTAGTTTACTGTATGGAAGACCAGAACATTGTCAGCTAGAGCTGTAACAGGCCCTGAGAGCTTGGCACA
The DNA here is from genome assembly GCF_978045245.1 of Mus caroli. Classification (NCBI taxonomy): domain Eukaryota; kingdom Metazoa; phylum Chordata; class Mammalia; order Rodentia; family Muridae; genus Mus; species Mus caroli. The sequence goes on from NW_028227260.1 coordinate 21,198,715, forward strand.
ACTTACACCATTTCAGAAGCACCATTCTGATCTTACAATCTAGCACAAAGACCCTATCACCTGCCAAAATGGGAACACAGACCTAGTCTATAGTTCTAGGATCCAGGAGGTCCCTAAATGTACTAACCTTGCTTTTTGGCTTCTGTAGTTTTGCTTCTTGCTACTGTTCTTGCTAACCAAAGTGTGTCAATCAGGATGTGGGTTTGTTGTTGTTGTTGTTTTGTTTGTGTGTGAGTAAAAGACAAGAATCTGTGAAGTCAGAGCTGCATGATTTGGACAAATTCCCCATGCAGCCACAGGCCAGAAATACAGACGTTCTATTTGGAGAGTGTCTGAGTGTGTGTGTGTGTGTGCGCGCGCACACGCGCGCGCGTGCATACTCTATAATTACTTCACAACAGAGTTACATCTCCATTTATACTTGTAAATGATCATAATGTTCAAAATGTTTGCAGATGTAATGATTCATACTAACAGAATATTGATCTGGTCCTAAAATCCCTCATTGAGATTACAGATACGGCTTCAAGCATCTGCAATCCCTCACCTGGAAAGAATTCTACTGCTAAATCTAACATGCAAAGAAACTAGGATGCCAACCTGCCCTTTGGAATGATCAAGACCCTCTCTTGAGATTTCAGCTGCTACATTTAGGAGGTGAGGCCCAGCATGGTTGTTACTGTCTTTAATCCCAGCACCCAGAAAGTTGAAACAGGAAGATCTTTGTGAGTTCAAGGACAGACTGGTCTACACAGTGAGTTCCAGGGTGCCAGGGCTACACAATGAGATTCCATGACTGAACAAACTAACAAATGAATAAGAGAAAGAAGAGGAAAGGAAGAACAGGAAGGAATGGGGGAGAGAAAAAGATGAAAACACACTAATATTATGTCACATATGCTTCCTTAGATGTTAGCAATGATGGTTGATCCAGATGAGGACTGGGCAATTCATAAATAAGATGCCAACTATGATAACAACACAGTCGTCAGTAAGAGTGCTTTAGACTGAATGTATGTTTTGTGGGTTTGGTAGACAAGTCGTTCTGCCCATGACCAAGGAACACACCATGAAAATGTTTCAAAGCAGTGACAAAATACTGGCCTTACCTGCTATCACTGTCAATGAGAAGGCATTCTAAGATAGTAGATTCTGTTTTGTGTTGGGAATGAAGGTATATTCTTTTAAAGGTGTTTTTGTTTTGCCTTTCCTCCAGGATCCTTATCCATTCAAGAGTAAGAGAAGTAGCACACAATGCTATGGGGCAGATGGCTACAGATATTGTATGATGTTTCCAAAAGGAACTTCAAAAGTGTCTGAATTTCTTTATAACCCATGGGAAGGCCAAGAAACTAACAGGTATGAGCCTGATGCTCTCATTAACTTCACTAAAGACTCTCAAGTGACTACTTACTCTAAACTTTGATAATCTATTGAAATGTGTATTCTATTATTATACTTAAACTTCAAGAGCTTGAGTCAACAATCAAGTAGTGCATCTGGAATAGATCTGCATTTGGTGGATACAGCATCGAACCAAAATCTCTGCTCTTAGAGAGCTGATATTGTTGAGACTGATATTTAGGTGGGACTCGGGACTTCCCAATTGAAGACATATTTAAGCTGGGCACAATAGCATGTGCTCCTAAGTGCAGCACTCAGGAGGCTAAGGAACAAGCTCAAGGTCAGCCTGGGCTATATAGTGAAAGGGTCATCTGTTTATCCTTCTAATCCTGTTGAAATGACAGTTATGTCATTAATCCCCCGTCCTTCCCTTAAACAGGGGCAAATGAAGCTTGAAACTTTTTATTAACTTGGCCCAAATCACATAGCTAGTTACAGGGCAGAACTTGAATTCTTATTTTAAGACTATTTTCTTTCATACCAAGTATATTATCTCTCTAATATAAGTAACTGGGAAACATCCATTTTTTATCAATATAATAAAAATCAGGCAATAAAGTATAACTAGGCTGTGAGCCTGTCTGTGGCATAATTATTACAGTCATTTGTATCTTCAGACAGGACTATGAAAACAGTATAATAAATTATTTAAAGTAACACCAAAGAAAATACAATTTTCTGACCTTGTTGTATACCACTTTCTCCAATATTAAAACCTTCCATCTTAGAGGAAAGACTTAAGACACAGAATGGGAAAGGGGAGTTGAAATAAGATATTCTAAGGCACTGGTCCTCAACCTGTAGGTCAAGACCCCTTTGGGGGCCGAACAACCCTTTCATAGGGGACACATATCGGACGTCCTGCATATTAGATATTAGATATTTACCTGATGATTCATAACAGTAGCAAAATTACAGTTATGAAGTACAACAAAAACAATTTTATGGTATTAAAGGATCACAGCATTAGGAAGGCTGAGAACCACTGGTCTAAGGGTTCTTGAACTAGGGGCTATAAATGCTTACGGAAGACACCTAGCTAACATGAATGAATAAATTGAGTAAAAAAAAGTCAATTTCCAGAAATATCATTTGCAAATTGTGTTTTCTGGGTGTTAAAAATACATAGAGCAACAAACATACTGGGGTTTACAGGTTAAACTGGGGTTCATGGGTTAAACACTTGAGTTTTAAAACAGACAAGTGAGGATGGAGACGACTGCTCAGTGGTTTTAGGGACCTGATGGTATTGTAGAGGACTTGGGTTTGATTGTCAGCACCCACATGGTAGCTTATAGCTTTCCATAACTTCAGTTCCAAGAGATCCAATGACCTCTTCTGGCCTACTTCAACAGAAGGTACACATGTAGCATACATACATGCAGATAAAACATACATACACATAAATCAAAAGTGAAAATTTGTTAAAAATAAAAGACAACTGGAGCTGGAGAGATGGCTTGATTGCTAACATGCTTGCTGCTCAGTCTTGAGGAGCAGAGTTCAAATCTCTGCACCCATGTCAGTGGCTCACAAACACCTGTAACTCCAGCTGCTAGGGTTCAATGCCTTCTTTTGCCTTCCATAGGCACCTGCACACTCATACACACACACACACACACACACACACACACACACACACACACACACACACACACAAAGCTATAATAATGTTTAAAAAACAGACAATTGCCAGGCTTGGTGGTGCATGTATTTAATCTGAGCATTCAGGAAACAGGCAGGTGGATCTATGAGTTCAAGGCCAGCCTGGTCTACAGTTACACTTTGCCTCAGAAAAAAAACCAAAAAAACAAAAACAAAAATCTAGAAAAGCTGATGTAGTGGCACACATTTTTAATCCCAGCATTTGGGAGGCAGAGGCAAGCTGATGGATCTCTGGGAGTTTGAAGCTAGCCTAGTCTACAGAGTGAGTTCTAGGAGAGACAGAGCTACATAGCGAGACCCCGAGACCCTGTCTCAAAAACAAACAAACAAAACCCAACAACAAAAACCTCAGACAATTTCAACTGTTACATTTTAAAAAACAAAAAACAAAAGACACTCTCCTTAGAATGAGAAGCCTGATGCTCTTAACTGCGAAGGTCTTCAGGTCTTAATGTTTTTTATATTATAACGTGAGGTACACCGGCTAGAAATGGCTCAACAGTTAAGACCACTGGCTGCTCTTTTAGAGGACCTAGGTTTGAGTCCTAGTTCTCTACAGATAGCTCACAACCATCAGTTAACTCCAGTCCCATGGGAGCAGGTGTTTGTTTCTGCCTGCTCCTGTCTCCTTAGTGCCAGGATTGAAGATATGCACCACCACACTTGACAGGTTTTTCCAACACACAAAATTCAGGTATTATTTCAGGTACTTCTAGATTTAACTGACAGGCTTCAATTTTCTTGCTTTCTTTCCTTCCCCCTTTCCTTTCTTTATTTATTTTATTAGATATTTTCTTCATTTACATTTCAAATGCTATCCTGAAAGTCACCTATACCCTCCCCCTGCCCTGCTCCCCAACCCACCTACTCCCACTTCCTGGCCCTGGCATTCCCCTGTATTGGGGCATATGATCTTCGCAAGACCAAGGTCCTCTTCTCCCATTGATGGCCGCCTAAGCCATCCTCTGCTACATATGCAACTAGAGACACAGTTCTGGGGGCGGCGGGGGGGGGGTAGTAGTTAGTTGATATTGTTGATCCTCATGACACGGGCTTTTCCTATATAGCCCTGAATGATTCTGCCCTTGCTGTTTAGCCCAGGCTACCCTCAAATTGCCAACAATCCTCCTGCCTTTGTCCACCAATGCTGAGATTACAAGCACTTGCCACCACAGCAGAGTTTACATTGAAATTCTTTATTGTTCTTTTTCTGTTTTCTTTTCGAGATAGGGTTTTCTCTGTGTAGCTTTGGCTGTCATGGAATTCACTGTTGACCAGGCTGGCCTCAAACTCACAGAGATTGCCTGCCTCTCCAGAGTGCTCACCTGATACATCAAGATTCTTAACATATTGGTTGTATCTAAATACAACAGTATCATGAATCTTCATCAGCTGGTTACATGGCTGAAATGTATCTCCCCTCCCCTTTCTTTTCTGACTTAGTAAGTCTGGTTCCAGCCACACTCTCGAGATTCTTGGTAGGACTCAGTGCTTTACAAGTTATTGGGTAGATGGTCTTCACTAGCTGCTGGGTCAGAAGTCGCCCTCAGTCTCAGAGTCTGAAATTTTGCCTAACAAGATTCCAGATGGTGCACTGCTGTAGGTCTGGACCACACTGCAGGATACACTTGCTAAAATGAAACTAAATGTACATCTGTGTGGGTAGTATTTATTATCTTCTGTGGTTGCTTTGTAAAGCTTCACAAAGAACTGAACATCTGGGCACTATTTGTCCCATAAATGTTTAACCACCATCTTTAACATATACGAAACAACAGTAGTTTTCTATCTTCACAAATACTTGTTTATGGTATAATTGTACTCAACAGAAATTATTTAACAAAACCACTGCTTACTGGAGGCCCCTAGGTATTTTCCCTTAATAAATTATTGCTTTCTGGGGATGCATCACTTAATCCTGTCTGTATTAAAACACAGATTATTTGAATTCCAAGCCAGTTTTCAAAGTGCTTTGCAGCACTGGCTGTCCCTCCTACAGTGGTTTATTTTTAAATGGTTTCTTAAATTGTAGTCTTTCAGCAGCCCCATTTAATTTGCATACATGGGAAAATTGATCAGTTTCACACACAAAACATCAGTTTTCTTATTTAAGTATATGATCTTCTCTTTGTGCTTTACTGAGCTTTACGTTTTGTGCTTTTTGGCTTATTGAGACAGAGTCTCATGCCAGGTTGGCCTCATATTCACAGCAATCCTCTTTTTCAGTGTCCAAAGTGGTGGGAGTGCAGATGTAAGCTACCATGCCCAGTTCTACTTATTTAATTTTGTAATTCTGAAGAAAGAACTAAAGACTTTGCCAAAGCTAACAAATACTATACCATGGAGATATATCAACATATCTTAAGTATGTGACTCTTCTTGCATAATTTTTTTAACTTTACATTGATATGAGTATACTATTTCAAGTCATCATCAACACTATTATTTTAAACGTATAAACACAAAAACTAATAATGGAATTATCCATTTCCATATGACAAATTAACCCCAAAACTCATTGACTTCAAATTACATTTATTATTTCAATAGCATCTGCATTGTCAAGCTACAATCAAGTCATCAAGGCTTAATGGGAACTATCCACTTCTAAGACCATACCCAAAGTGTTGGCAGGATCCAGCTTCTTGCAGACTGTTGGGTTGAAGGCTGCTGTTCCTCACTTGGTGATGTTGCAGGCTGCCCCATGTTTGTTATCATGTGAGCCTCACCACAGGGTACACGTGCTCACATGGCAGCTTGCTTCATCAGAGTAATCAAACAATGAAGGGAGGAGGCAGGAAAGAAGGGGAAGAAGATGGGGGCCGTAGCATTTTATAATCAAATTTTATTATGGCTTGGAAACATTTCATGGCTTTGTTGTAGTCTGCTCATTAGAAACAAGTAACTAGATCCAGCCAACATCAGAGGTGGGAAGAGATACATAGTTATAAAGTTATAAGTATCAGAAGGTGATCACTGAGAGTCAACAGACAATTTCATTAATGATGAGTACCAAGCCCTTTGTATCACTATACCAAGAAGACACCATGGAGTGATAGAGATGCAAATAAATAAATGCCTTATGGATGGTCCAAAGGATATTGCTTCAACCTATGGGTCACAACCCCTTTGAGGGTCACATATCAGATATTTGCATTATGAGTCATAACAGTATCAAAATTACCATTATGAAGTAGAAAGAAATAATTTTATGGTTGGGGGCCACCACACTGTGAGGACCTGTAGTAAAGGGTAACAGCATTAGGAAGGTTGAGAACCATTGTGCTAGAAGATCTAATATGTTGACAATAGTTGGAATGTCTAACTTTTTTGGGCAATGTTTCATAATTGTTAGATGTTGATGACAAACTCCAATTTCTTGAAAAACTAATATGTTCATATAAATGACGATACAAAATCAGAATCATTCAAGCAGATTCCTTACTATTTAGTCCAAACACATTACTTGACTTCAAATCGTAAGGAATACTTAATCTGATCAGAGAAAACAATATTCCTTCTCCCCACCTCCCATAAAAAAGTAAGATATGATAATGGTAATTTTGCTACTGATATGAATCATAGTATACATATGATGATAGCCAAACAAAGGTGTGGATAATGTAAAACTCTATGCACAGGTGACCTACGGGCTAACAGTTAGCAAGTTTTGACTTAGCCTTTGTAAAAGGTTTTAGGTATCTGGTATGCTTATCTTGGTTCTGTCACTTCTGCTGACCATGGCCTTAGGCTTATGACAAGTGCCAGGAAAAAAAAGTGTCCTTAGGAATCGTACTGTTTAGGGATTTTGTTTTTGTTTGTATTATCAACTAGACCCCAATGAATATTGGTGGAATTAATGAATTCCACTGTTCACATTATTTAGCACAAGTTTTCTGGCACAAAGTAGGTACTCAAAAATGCTAACTGAACTGAAAAAAATTATAATCCTAGTAAGAAAAAATAGAATATGATGCTAGAGAATGAATAGTGACATATCATGAAAACCCTGCATACCAAGCCACACTGAAATTAAAGCCTACAGTGAGGTGATTGTGAGATGGCTCAGCAGGAAAAATTACTTCCCATACAAGTCTGGTAGCCTCAGTTTGATTCCTGGATCCCATGGTGGAAGGACAGAACCAATTCCCAAGAGTTGTCCTCTGAACATGAATACCCCACCATACAGACACAATTAATAACTTGTAATCACCATCATCCAGGCACATGGTGCACATCTTTAATCCCAGCATTCAGTAGGCAGAGGCAAGTGGATCTTTGTGAACTCAAGGCCAGCCTGGTCTACAGAGTTCTAGGACAGCCAAGGCTCCATAGTAAGAACCTGTCTCAAAAAAAAAATCCTAATCATAATAAAATCCAAGTATGAGGTGATATATGTTCCATCAACTTGGCACACAAGTTATTTTGCTTAAAGTAACAAATGGTTTTTATATGTACCTTATAACGATCTAGTACTTTATTTTATTAAATTGTTGAACACTCAAAAGTCTGTGGTATGGTTTTTATTGCTATCCTCATCTTCCAGACATGGCTAGTAGAAAAAAGAACAAATTGTGTGGTTCAAAAATCAATGCTGCTAGACATTATTTTATATAAACTAAATATAAGAAAAAGTATTGTAAAGTAAAATGAAGTCATAAAATTTAACTATACTTTTGAGATAAAGACTTTGATGTCAAGTAGAAGGTCCACATCTTAGCCCATTTGTGTTATAGCAGTCCAATGAGGCCAATAACTATGTCAAGACTATTTTTATCTTATCTGTAAACATGGGGATTCTGCGGACTAAATCATCTAAATGTATGGTACCCAGCCCATAGAGTAGCTCTTACTATTTTAGCAAGTAGGACTCAATACATTGCTATATACAGCTAACAAAACTTCAGTTGTCACAAACAAGAATTTGGTAATACAATTTGGAGTCTGAGTTCATTAACCTAGAATCAACACATAACACCAGTTCTAAATTCTTGTTATATAGTATGTTAAGTTCTAAAACAAATTCCTGCTCTTAGAACCAATTTAAAAAGATAATTCGGCACTCAGGAGGCAGAGGCAGGCAGATCTCTGTGAGTTCAGGGCCACCGTGGCCTACATAGTCACTTCCAGGTCAGCCAGGGCTACAAAAAGAGACCTTGTCTCAAAAAAAGAGATAACTATAATTTGACACATAAATACTAGAAAAATAAGAGAGAAGAAAGAGAGGATTCAGGTACTATATGAGAAGGTATCATTCACCTTAGCTGGATGTGAGAGTTCATAAGGACTTTTTTAGATAATATTTTTTATTTATAAATATGGCTGTTTTGTCTGCATATATATGTATGACAGGTATGTGCCTGGTGCTCTTCAGATGCTAAGGTCCTAGTACCCGATTGGTTCTTGATCCATCTGTAAAGATGCTGGAGGCCAACTAGCTGTGCAAAATAGATAGGACTTCTGGTTCCTGCAGGCAAATAAGCAGACATAGTGGGGGAGAAGGATTTTCACAGTGCTTCGGAGGGAGAAAAGGTGACCAGCCATGTGAAATCTCGGGTGGCCGTTTCCCCAGGCCTGAGGTTAGAAATGCAACTAAAGCTGAGGGCCATTTTGGGTTGCCGAACAAGGAGAAGGTAACTGAGCCACTAAAACTGAGAGCAGATTTAGGTGCTGAACTAAGAGTATTGGGAAGGGCACGTTAGCCATGGGAGATTAGAAGCTCCAGAAATTGAGCCATAAGGCAGGTTGAAAATTAGGTTAGTGTGATTGTGTGTGCGTGTGTGTGCGCGTGCGCACACACACACACACACACACACACACACACACACGCTTCATCTGCAGATCTGAGGGAACCTGGGAGGGGCTTGTAGCACAGTCCACCTGGAGTGTGGTAGCAAAAACTACATGCTACAGAAGAGTGCAGTAGAACCCCTGAAATTGGAGTTACAAGAGGTTGTGTCCTTTGGAGGAGCAGCCAAATTGCTGAGCAACCTCTCTAGCACTTGATATTGACAACTGCCAAGCAAGAAGAATTTTTTTATGCTATAGTTAGAACTCAGAAATGTGCAGAGCTGAGACCATGCATGAAGGGACATGCCTATAATCCTAGCAATCAGGATGTTGTGGCAGGAGAATCACAAGTTTGAGACCAGCCTAGCTACTAGTGACTGTCTACTAGTTGCTGGGTTACTAGTCATTTTTTTCCAAAGAAATTCTGGCAGAAAAAGACAGACTAGACACTGTTTCCATGTGACACTCTAAATGAGAATTGGGGTAACAAAGGATAGACTATCTCAATGACATAAAGATTGGAGGACTATCATAAATCACACAAAAGAGATGGTAAGAGCCCTGGAAACAGAGAGTCTAAGAAATGGGAAGTAGTATATAGGACATGACTCAAGCTCTACGTCCAAAGCCAAGGAGAGGAATTCGAAGCCTCACCCAAGGGTGAGCCAGGTATCCAAGGAGAAAAAGAAACTAGCAATCTAGCTATAAGAGCCACTATGTTGTTGCGGGGGGGGGGGGGGGGGGAGCATGGCGGTGTTATCTCAGGCCTCTGAGCCATCTCTATTAATTTTTAACTTCATACCAAACTGTACATTATTTCTGGACTTTTGTTCTATGGTCACTGCTTGTATATAAGATGGCTTTAATCAACCTTAAGTATATTTTAAGGCTCTGTGGAACATCAAAACCTTCATCTGTCCAGAATCACTAGCAGCCTGAAAGTAAGATGAAAGGTTCCAACTTGACCATGTCCTCCAGTGGGCAGATTCTAATACTAACTGTACCTGTACTCAGAAACATATTGCTCCAATATATTTTCATCTTAAAAACATTTTTTTCCATTTTTTGCCTGTTTTCTCCCTTTCTCTTTTTATATTAGTATTACCTCATTTTTAAATGGGAGTGGGTAGGGGAGTGGGGGGGGAGTGTATGGGGGGACTTTTGGGATAGCACTAGAAATGTAAATGAAGAAAATACCTAATTAAAAAATGTTTTTATTTCTATTATCAATTTTCCTTATTTTATGAGATTGTTTTAATTGCTTGCTCTTTTTTATCTCTACTTAATATTCATATGTTTCACTTTTCCTTTATTGTGTTTAACTTTGTCTTTTGAGAGTCCTATTCCTTTTGGTTTTGTTGTTGTTTGTTCTTCGAGACAGTGTTTTTCTGTGTAGCCCTGGCTGTCCTGGAACTCACTCTGTAGATCAGGCTGGCCTCGAACTCAGAAATCTGCCTGCCTCTGCCTCCCAAGTGCTGGGATTACAGGCGTGTGCCACCACGCCCGGCTAGAGTGTCCAATTCCTTATCCTTTACTGTTTGGTTTTTAATTTGATGCTATTAATTTTTTTATAAAGGTTTATTTACTTAATGTATGTGAGTACACTGTAGCTGTCTTCAGACACACCAGAAGAGAACATCAAACCCCATTGCAGATGGTTGTGAGCCACCATGTGGTTGCTGGGGGTTGATCTCAGGCCTCTGAGCCATCTCTATTAATTTTTAACTTCATACCAAACTGTACATTATTTCTGGACTTTTGTTCTAAGGCCACTGCTTGTATATAAAATGGCTTTAATCAACTTTACATGTATTTTAAATAATTACCTTATTTATTTATTTATTATTATTAGTGTGTATCTGTATGTAGGGGTCTGTGTGTGTGTATGTCTGTGTGTACATGCATTCTATGATATGTGTGTGGAGGTCAGAGGACAGCCTGTGGGAGTACTGGAGTCAGTTCTCCCCTTCCACCATGTGGATCCTGGAATTGAGCTCATGCTGTCAGGTTCACCAGCTTGGAAGTCCATCTTTTCAATCTGATTTTACTTGGCATTGTTACTATTATAGCAGTTTCTTTTCTCCTTTCTGAGTGGTACTGAAGACATAGCATGCAAGACATAGCTCCTTAAAAAGGTACCCAAATAAAACCATAAGCGACTGGGTGGTGGTGGCACATGACTTTAGTCCTAGCACTCTGGAGGCTAGTCCTAGCACAGGAAGATCTCTGTGAAGGCCAGCCTGATCTATAGAAAGAGTTCCAGGATATCCAGGGCTACACAGAGAAACTCTGTGTCATGAAGCAAGTCTTTAACAAATACAAAAGAATCAAGATAATCTGTTAGATTTTATCAGATCATAGTGTAACAAAACTAGAAACTGACAGAAAAAGAAACAGAAATTATACAAATGCATGGAGATTAAACAACACATTTTAGTTTGTACATTGAGTCTTGACATGGCCATCCTCTGCTACATATGTAGCTAGAGCCATGTGTACTCCTTGGTTGGTGTTTTAGTCCCTGGGAGCTCTTGTTTTAGTCCCTGGGAGCTCTGGGGGAGTCTTGGTTGGTTGATATTGTTCTTCTTCTTATGGGGTTGCAAACCCCTTCAACTCCTTCAGTCCTTTCTATGTAGAACCTACTATATCCTGGCATCTGCTACATACCCAGGCAGGCCTCAACTTCCGGGTAACCCTCTAGGCCCAACCTCTCAACTGCTGCAATTACAGACATCTAATACCTGGCTTAACAACACACTCTTGGATGATAACTGGATCATGGAAGAAATCACCGAGGAAATATTTTTTAAAACCTAGAATCAAATAAAAATTAAATATAACCCAGGGAACATACCAAAGGCAGGTCAGGTCTCTGACCTCTACATGTGCACTATGGCACATACGCATCCAGACACATACACAATAAATAATCATATAAATAAATATATCCATGTTAAAAATAAAAAGCTAAATCAAACTCCTAAGTCATGTGTATGAGATGTCAAAATTTTAAATGGTGAATAATCTTAACAGACCTCTAAAAAGCAACCAAACTGAAGCAGTAACAAGGAGTCTCCTCCTCTAAAACACCAAGACTGGACAGGGTTACAGACCAAGTCTGTCAGACTTTTGTTTTTAAACATTTATTTATTTATTTATTAATTATGTACACAGTATTTTGCCTGCATATATGCCTGTATGCCAGAAGAGGGCACCAGACCTCATTATAGATGGTTGTGATTACAGGGAACTGAACTCAGGACTTCTGGAAGAACAGTCAGTATTCTCAGTCTCTGAGCCATCTCTCCAGCCCCTCTGCCAGACTTTTAAGAAAAAATTAACACCGAAGATCTCCAAACTAAAATTTTAAAAATCAGTAAGAAATTCATTCTATGAAGGCAGTATTTCTGATGCCAAAACCACACAAAAACAACAAAAAAAAAGAAACTAAAGACCCAAGTCCTTCATGAACATAGATGGAAAATATTTTCTTTTTTATTTTTGTTTTGTTTTGTTTTTCCGAGACAGAGATGTAACAGCTGTGGCTGTCCTGGAACTTGCTCTGTAGGCCAAGCTGATCGCAAACTCACATAGATCCACCTGCCTCTCCTAGGATTAAAGTCATGCTCCACTACACTGCCAATACAAAATTTTTCAACAAAATACTTGCAGTCTGAATTCAACAACACATTTAAAAGATGCCACTGTAAACTGAGCATAGTGGTACACACCTTTAATCCCAGCACTTGGGAGGCAGAGGCAGGTAGATCTCTGTGAGTCCAGTCTGGTCTACAGAGTGAGTTCCAGGACAGCCAGAGATACACATTAAGATCCTGTCTTCATCCCCATAACCCCCACCAAAAAGAGATACCACTATCATCTTGGTTTCCTTCCAGGCATGCAAGAATGGTATAACATATACAAATCAATAAATGTAATATAGCACATAAACAGACTCAAGGATAGAAGTCACATGGTCATAAGAGATACAGAAAAGGCAACATCTTCATGCTAAAAACCCTGAAGAAACTATAAGCAGAAGAAACTAAAGCTCCATACAAAAATAACAAGATGTGCTTACAGACAAGAACCAGGTATGGCTGTCCTCTGAGAAGCTCTGTCAGCAACTGGACTGAGCTGGGGGACCCCAATGGAAGAGTGAGAGGAAGGGCTGAAGGAGCTGAGGGGGTTTGTAACCCCATAGGAAGATACAACAGTACCAACTAACTGGACCCCTCAGAGTTCTCAGAAGCTAAATCACCAACCAAAAAGTATACGAGGGCTGGCCCATGGCTCAGTGAAAGGGGAGGCGTTTGGTCCTGTGGAGACTTTGATGCCCCAGAGAAGGGAGATACTAGAGCAGTGAGGTGGGAGTGGGTGGGTGGGTGGGGGAGCATCCTCTTAGAGGCAAAGGAAAGAGAAAATAATGTAAAAAATTAAAATTAAAAAATCTCACCAAAGCCGGGCGTGGTGGCGCACGCCTTTAATCCCAGCACTCGGGAGGCAGAGGCAGGCGGATTTCTGAGTTCGAGGCCAGCCTGGTCTACAAAGTGAGCTCCAGGACAGCCAGGACTACACAGAGAAACCCTGTCTCAAAAAAAAAAAAAAAATCTCACCAAAATTATAACACATGGGAAAGTTTTAAAGTATTCGTTTTAAGATCAGGAACTAGTGTATGCAATGGTGTCATTAGCCTCTAAACGATGACACCATTGCATACACTAGCAAGCGTTTGCTGAAAGGACCCTGATATAGCTGTCTCTTGTGAGACTAGGCCGGGGCCTAGCAAACACAGAAGTGGATGCTCCCAGTCAGCTATTGGATGGATCACAGGGCCCCCAATGGAGGAGCTAGAGAAAGTATCCAAGGAGCTAAAGAGATCTGCAACCCTGTAGGTGCAACAACATTATGAACTAACCAGTACCCCGGAGCTCTTGACTCTAGCTGCATATGTATCAAAAGATGGCCTAGTCGGCCATCACTGGAAAGAGAGGCCCATTGGACTTGCAAACTTTATATGCCCCAGCCCCAGTACAGGGGAAAGCCAGGGCCAAAAAGTGGGAATGGATGGGTAGGGGAGCGGCGGGGGGCCGGGGGGGAGGGTATGGGGGACTTTTGGGATAGCATTGGAAATGTAATTGAGGAAAATACGTAATAAAAAAAATATATATATATATCAGGAACTAGACGATGGTGTTCCCACTATCTCTGCCCTTATCCAGAACACTTCAAGTCTTAGCCACAGCAATAAGGCAAAAGAAAAAAGCAAGTACAAACGGAAGAAGTTAAATTATCCCTATCTGAAAAGATTAAAGACACCATCGTAAAACTCTTAGATCTAATAAGCTTTCACTAAAGTAGGAAGATACAAAAACCAACATACAAGAATCAGTACTGTTTCTGTGTATTAGTGAACATTTTGAGAAAGAACTCCAGACAAAAATAAGAATAACAAATCTTATTCTCAATAGCCATTAAAACCACCTAGGAATAAATCTAACCAAGGAGGTGAAAGATCTCTTTAATAAAAAGTTTAGAATGCTGAAGAAAATGAAGACACTGGATGTTCATGAAAATGAAGACCACTCATGTTCATGGATTTACAGCATCAAGACTATGACAACTGGGCCTACAAAATGACTCACATAGTACAAGTGTAACACCAAGCTGTGGACTAGAATGTCCTGCCAAGCTTGCAGACTTCAGTTCCATCCCTATGACACAAATGGTGGAAGACTGACGCCGACGATTTGTTCTTTGGCCTACTAAGGTCAGCAAAATGGCTTAGCTTGATGACTTGAGTTTGATCCCCAGGACACACACAGTAGGAGAGAACTGACTCCCATAAGTTGTTCTCAGACTTCCACCCACATAGAAACACATGAAAGTAAACAAATGGTGTGTGTGTGTGTGTGTGTGTGTGTGTGTGTGTGTATGAAATGCAAGCAATCTACAGACCTGATTTAATGTAGTCCCTATAAAAATTCCAAAGGCATCCTTCATAGAGATAGGAAAAATTTTCTAAAACGAATATAGACCCATGAAGTCCAGGAATAGTCAAAGCAATGCCGATCAGTAAGAGTAATGCTGGAGGTATCACATTACCCTATTTCATGTTATACTACAAAGACAGAATAACAAATACAGCATAGTTTGGGCACAAAAACAAGACTAGTGGGATGGGATAAAACTCATGCAGCTACGGGCTCTTGATTCTTAACAAGGTACTAGAAACATTCATCAAAGAAAACAGTGGAAAAGCTGCATGGCCACAGATAGAAGAATGAAACTAGACCCCCATCTTTCACCCTGCAGAAAAATTAGCTCAAAATGATCAAAGAACTCAAGACCCAATATTTTGAAAGTGCTAAAAGGGGGTGGGGAGAAACAGAGTTTGGAAAACACTTCAAGAGATAAGTGTTTACAAGGATTTTTTCAAAGGTTCCAATATTTATGAAGGGACTGAAAGTGCTGCCAAATGACATTGCACAGAATTAACATTTCTGAACAAGAAGGGAACAGAGAGAAGAGTCAGCCTGTGGAATAGATGATCTTTGCAGCCATACATCTGATACGGACGGGATCAATACTAAGAGTATATTATAAAAGTAAAAAAATAAACATTTACCTCTTCCCCAATTATCTAGCAAATAAGCAATTGGCTATTGAGTAGATAATTCTAAAAATTACAAACAGCCAATAAATATCTAGAAAATGCTCATCCTTAGCTGTCAGGAAAACTACACTGAGACGACATTCTACTCTATTCAGAATGGCTATCACAAACACAACAAATAATAAAGGATATGGGTAAGGACAGAGCTGGGCATGGTGGCACATGCTCTTAACCCCAGCACTGTAGGCCTCTGTAGGGGGATCTCCATGAGTTCAAGGTCATCCTGGTCTACAACATATACTGAGTTACAAGCCAGCAAAGGCTACAGAGAGAGACCTGTCTCAAACAAAAAACAAATGTAACCTTGACCACCACCATCACCACCAAGGAACTTGGTAGAAATACATATTGTTTGAGCATGGTGGTACATGCCTTTAATTCCAGTACGATGGAGGTGGATAAGGATGCAGCAGGGAGGGGAAGAAGCCCAGACTGAGCATCAGCTGGTAGAGCACTTGCCTAGCATACACAAGGCCTTCAATTTGATCCCCAGCACCATATAAACCATGTGTGGCAGTGCAACACTTGGATTTCCAGTACTGGGGAGGCAGAGTTGGTGAGTTTACGTCAGGCAGAGCTATATAGCAAGATTCTTAAAAAAAAAAGTTGGGGAGAGGGAGGTCAAGGATATGCTTGGTTTATGTAAGAGTATGAGGCCAGCCTGAGCTACAATACACACACACACACACACACACACACACACAGTGAACTGTTGTATCCGTCTAGCAGGAATGTAAATTAGCCCAGTCAGTATTGAAATCAATATGGATGTTCATCAACTAACTAAACTAGAACTACTATATGATACAGCTATACCACTGTAAGTAATCTAAGTCAGCATACCAGACACCTGTACATACTGAAGCACTATTAAAGAAATGTTCATCAACAAATGAATGAAAAACAAACATGGTAGGTGAGTGTGTGTGTGTGTGTGTGTGTGGTGTACACACACACACAAGCATACAATGTAGTTTTACTCAGAAACAAGAACAAAATTATATCATTTTCAGGAAAATGCATGCAACGCAAGATTGGATTAAATTAAATAAGCCAGACTCAAAATACAAACATGTATTCTATCACATATTTTATATTTTAATATATGAATGTTATAAATATAAAATATTTAATATATTTAATATTATATTTAATATCTATAGGTATGCATGAGGCATGGAAGTAGAAAGGGGAATGTTTGGAGGAAGAGGACTAACAGGAAACAGGAAACAAAAGTAGGGAATGCCAGGCGTGGTGTCGCACGCCTTTAATCCCAGCACTTGGGAGGCAGAGGCAGGTAGATTTCTGAGTTTGAGGCCAGTCTGGTCTATAGAGTGAGTTCCAGGACAGCCAGGGCTACACAGAGAAACCCTGTCTCGACAAATCAAAAAAAAAAAAAAAAAAAAGTAGGGAATGAACAGGAGAAAAGAAAATCAAGTACCCCACATTTTCTTGCATATGTAGAACCAAAATTTTTAAAATTTATGACATGAAAGCTGTATGTATGCATGTATGTATTTGCACATATAAATACAAATGACATGAAACAGTATTATTTGGGAAGAAGCAGGGCAACAGCATGGGGCAAAGGGGGCAACGATGTGGGCAAATATGACAAAAATACAATGGTTTTTACATATGAACGGATTATAATGAAACCCAGTACTGTGTATGCCAACTAAAAAAGTCACTCAGGGCCTTCAAGACAGTACAGCTGGTAAAGGTCTAACAACCTGAGTTCCACTTCCAGACCCCACATGACGGAGAGAACTGACGTCCTCGGACATCCACACATGAACCATGGTACACTTGTGTCCATACATATTCACAAAAATACACATATACAGGTGTAACACAAATAAAGAAATGTAAGTGAATGTTGTAATGCTTTTAAAAGTGACAATAGAAGGTGAGGGAGAGGGCTTAGCAGGTTAATGCACTTGCCAAGTCCGCTGACCTGAATTCATTCCTGGGGACACACATGGTAGATGAGAACTGATTTATCCTCTGACCTTCACATGCACCCATTTTATATGCACCCACATACATCCATAGTCCCCACCCCACATAAAAAAACCTTTCAAGTAGCAACAGATTAAGGAAATAGTCTTGCCGGGCGTGGTGGCGCACGCCTTTAATCCCAGCACTCGGGAGGCAGAGGCAGGTGGATTTCTAAGTTCGAGGCCAGCCTGGTCTACAAAGTGAGTTCCAGGACAGCCAGAGCTATACAGAGAAACCCTGTCTTGAAAAACCAAAAAAAAAAAAAAAAGGAAATAGTCTTTTTCAAGAATAATGGTGGAAAGTAGCTAAGGATAATGGCTTAAGGGAAATAAGTAACACTGGTTTATAGTTTAAAGGTTATTATGAAATCAGAGATATAGCTCAAGGGAAGTGTACATGTGTGATTTCGGGCTTCACCGGTAGACAGACCGACAAACAAACACAAACACACACACACACACACACACACACACACCTCAATTATTTTACATAGAAACGGGTTGCTACTTCTGAATTCCTCAACATCACTGTATGACTCACTTGGCAATTAGCTAACACATTTGTCTTGTACTGGCAGGACTGTGGATTTCAGCACTGCTGGCACAAACGCAATGTTCAACAATTCTTACTGTTTCTTTGCACTGAGTCAAGAAAAGTACACAACCTTACCCAAAAATGTTCAAAAAAACAAAAAAGGAAATGTCATGGGATCCTTCAGAAGGACTAAGCAATAGAGATCTAAAAGCGATGGTTTTTATCTCTCACTTACCAGAGCCCACTCTGCCGCCAAAGAAAAGGACTGGACCTGGGTTTTGGTTCAGTGATACAGTATGTACCTACCGTGAAGAGGTACTAATCCACAGCACCAAAAATCTTTTTAAATCACTTCTTGTTTTTGGTTTGTTCGGTTGGTTTGGTTTGGTTTGGCTTTGGTCCTGGGGAGTAAACTTAATCTTCCTTGTTCAACAATGGGCTGTATCCCCAACCACCATTTTACCCTTTGCCCTTCAGTTCTTTAACTGTAAAACGGGGAGGAAATCTGTGAGGATTAAACAAGACACTGTGTTTAAAATGCATTTTATACCCAACTTGGTACTCAAGAAGTGACAGTGATTATTACTCTTATGATCATGTCCCATCTAGAAGAGCCTTGGACTTTTCAAGGGTCTGGAATGACAGGATTAGTAAAGAACCAGGAAGTACATCAGCATCTCCTTCCTGAAGGAGGAGAGCACAAACTGACACCTGCCTCTGGTCAGGTGTCTCAGGCTGCTTAGTCATGTACCACCAATATGATTTCTGCCGCAACCAAGCTTGCTTTCTCTTCAGTGATCCTCCTTTGAAAACCTATAGCTGGAAAGCAGAGTACTTTATGCACTGGTTAGCTTTTTGCTCTTTTACAATAACTATCCAATAAAGCTTCCATTCCCCTGCATCACACCACATTCTCTCCCCAGTCACAGTCTAAACCTACTTTAAGGTGCTCTGTTTCTGAGACTCTTTGGAACTTGTGAGGTAGTAAAATTTCTTGCTACTGGTTGTTTTCACGAACAAGTGTACTGAGTTATACCTATAACAAATGAAATTACAAAATCATGTCAAAACTAGACATCAAATATTTAATGAAGACCAAACTTGTCTAAAGCTAAACAGACAGCCCAGCACTTTATCAAGTATTTAATCCTGCCACTTCTATGTTCTCTATTAAAAATGAAAATGAGACTAGAAATAATGGCTCCTCCTGCCTTCTTTAACTATAAAGAACAAAACCAAGGAATAATGGAGATCCAGTTTTTGTTCTGAAACACTAATATTCAAACAAAAGAAATGCTACGCATGCAATTCACCCATGTGAAAAATTGCCACCTTCAAGACAGACCACAGCTCTGAAAAGGCAAGGAACAGTTATTGACCCATACCCTTGCATGCCTGTGCCACAAGCCAAGACATTCTTCATTACTCCAACAACAAAAGTCACTGATCACAGCCAAAAGAACTCACTGAGAATATCAACGCTATTTTTATATTTCTGGAATCAGTTTTAAGTCATAGTTTACTTTTTTTTTTTTTTTTTTGCTTTATTTTGCGTGTGCTCACAGAATCCAGAATAGAGTATCAGCTCTCCAGAGCTAGAGTTACAGACAGTTGTGGGAAACTGAACTCAGATTCTCTGCTCTTCACTTTTGTTTTGTGACACGTGTCTCAGTGTGGAGTTCAGAACTGCCTCAGGCTCTATAAATACTGGGACAAGATGTGTGTCATCATGCCTATTACACCAAACCATTTTAGAAGTCACTCCTACTGTCTCTTAGGATCTATCTTTTATGGATTGCTGGGATATTTACTTATAGATGGTGTCTATATTACCAGGTTGACCTCAAACTCTAAGGCTTGAGCCATGCTCCTGCCTCAGCTTCCTGAGTATGTAGAATTACACAGGCATACAGGAATGCCCATAACCACTGTTGAGATTTTTTTTTTTTTAAATGAGACTGCACCATGTAAAATCTTGTGATCTCAGCACTTGAGAAATGGGAGGCAGGGGAATGAGGAAGAATTTAAGTTCAGCCTTGGCTATATATCAAATTCAAGGATAGCCTGGATGACATGAGAACTTGCCTCAAAAAAAAAAACTGTGCTAGATATGCTAAACATATTTAATGACAAAATATATTTATAGTTGGTTCTCAAATTTCTTGACTGGCGGAGAATATGAATAAACCACAAACCAATAATGTTCCTCTCTCCTGCCAACCAGCAATCAAAACCTATTCAGAAAAAATATTTGTAAATATGCTATAAATAAACAATAACCTACTCAGAGCACATAGACAGGCTGCTTTAGGTCCTCATGCCCTTATCCAGTGTAGTAGTCTCACACCTCTTCATGGTTAATCTGTAAAGGTACTCCGGAGTTTACTCACTAAGAAATTATACCATACTCCCTGTAAATAGGCTACATTTTTCACCATGAGCAATTTTTGCACAGAATATCTGGAATTGTGTTTTCAGTCCTTATGAAACCCTGATCTACTGGAGAGCCAGCCCTTCCTTAGGAATTTTCTGCACGAAGCCCAGTACTTACCCTACTGCAAGCACTCAGTAAAGGAATAACACAAATGAATAAACCAAACCTGTTTTTATTCAGGTGCCAATGAGATATTTCTTCCAGTGTGGAAATAATCTGATCCCAGTGCCTCTTTAGAAAGATTCATCTTTGAACACAGCTATTAAGAGTGCAAGCTATGGAATCAGATTGCATGGACATCAAGTCCAGAATCTCAGCTCTATCATTTATTACTACATCATCTCTGGACAAGTGTGTAAAGCTCCTGGGTCTGACTTTCCCCATTTGGAAAATGGGGGTCATACTGCTTCATGAGTTGCTG
Source organism: Mus caroli (assembly GCF_978045245.1). NCBI lineage: Eukaryota > Metazoa > Chordata > Mammalia > Rodentia > Muridae > Mus > Mus caroli. The sequence goes on from NW_028227260.1 coordinate 21,219,640, forward strand.
TAAAGATCCAATGAGAATTTTAAAGCACTTAAGGGCTGCAGATGGAAAAACAATTAGTACCGCCCTTCCCCAGCACCACCCTCAGCCCCCTCAAAAAAAGACAGGAAAACCCTGCCCCACTAACATAGTCATCACTACTGCCAACAGTCAAGCTGCCAGTAATAGCAGGATAAAAAAATAACAGGGTAAAAAAAAAAAAAAGTCCTTAAAGCCTGGGTGGTGCCATTGAAAACAACTTGGAAGGAAAGCCTGTAAGTGAATCTGCTTTAAAATGTTCAGTCAGGAGAACAGGCAAGTGGGGTTTTGTTACAGTTATATTTTAAGTTAGCTCATGATTAGATTTTTTTGCATGCATGGTGTCAGGAGATTGAAGCAAGGGCCTCCTGGTTAGTAAGGACACTACCACTGAGCTATGCCCCCAGCCCATTAATGGCTCGTCAAATTTAAAAAGGCACAAATTTGGTGCTGAGTCCTGTATATGTAGCATAGTAGGATTCTAGTCACATTCTATAACCATTGCAAACTTCTCTATGTAGCAGATCTTTCGGTCTCTGTTCCCTCCTTACCCCACCAGCTGCCACCTGTTTTGTTTCAGAATCCCCAAATCCCCAATCCTGAAAGGACATTCCCCCCAAAACTCTGGTTAGAAAAATGGGTTTGCAGTGTCTTCCCACCTAACCCTGTAACGCTTTTCTTTTCCTTCTTCCTGCCTACCTCCTTACTTCTCAAGCCTTGCTATTCTCTACACGTAGGAACTTGAAACCTAAGAGTATGGGAAAGCAACAGCGTAATAGCAGTGGTGCCAAGACCCGGGGAAGCTGCCAAGCTTTTCCCCAGGCTCCATAGGCAGTGGCTCAACTACTCAGAGGCTGGCCTTCGGTTTAAACCCATGGAGCCTCATGAACTTGGTGTATCTTTTTGCCTCTGCCCGATTGCTTCAACCTCTTTAATTAAAAACCTCCTCCAAAACCCGTGAACCATTCAGATCTAGCCCGTTCTCCAAGTCTATCTTTTTCAGGAAGTTTCCCTAGACCATTTTAACCCACAGATTATCACCCCACCCACCTACCCAAACTGGTAACTTACTGACCAGAAAACAGAATCACCATGCATATTTACACCAGCAAGTAAATGTTGCGCATTTGATCTTTCAAAGCCAAGAATGGCGTCTTGGGGTTTTTGAAAGCCCCTCCCCGCACCACCACCACCACCACCACCCCACCCCCACCCCCCACACCGTCTTTGAAACCCCCTACTGAGCGTGTTCATCTTCCTGAATAGTAACTCAATCAGTGAATTGTTTGGGCTAAGGCGTGCCAAGATAAAAGCATGTTAAAATGAAAAGGACTCAATGGATGGGTAAAAAAGTACTAGGTGTCAAATGGGGGAAAATTATAGAACAAAGGTGTTCGACTAACATCAGTTTTATTTGCCATGGAGTTGAAAACAGATATAGGGGAGGGAATGTCAACTGGAAAATGAAGAAAAAACATATTTCAGTTTGAGGGGGATGATAGCAAGAGAAACATGAAGCCCGGAGAAATTTTGAGTCAATTCTGCTAGAACCAACAGGTAGGCCAATTGTGTGAGTAAAGGGGGTTACCGGGATGGCATAGCTAGAGATACAATCATGTAGGTAAGGGAATTAATAGGCCATATGACGGGGGCACGAGGGGATAAAATGGTCGCCAGTAAGTTAACTGACTGAGTGGGTGGCAGGTAGGTCGGTGAATGGTTAGGTGTTTAGTCTGGAAGGAACAGGTGTGGGGCATTTCATTTAAAAATCTAACCCCTCCCTCACCTTGACCCGGAAGCGGATGAGTGCTAGCCTCACGCAGTGGCTCAGACAGGCAGGTGGCAGGAACCAGGCCCGCGGTGGAGGGGTGCCCTTGTTGCCCACGTGTCCCACGATCAGTTGCGCAGTCTGCCGCTCCGCCTGGCACCGACGGCCCCACTCGGCCAGTCGGTCCTTCCCCAGGCCCCCAGGGAACATGACCACCAGCTCCAGGCCGTCTCCGCCCGGATAGGCACAAGCCTGGCACAGCGCTGACAAGTAGCCCAGCATGGCATTCCACTGGCCGCCACAAACCCAATCCGTCTGGTAGCCACCATAGAGCCGCGGCAGCGCCGAGCCCGCGTCTACCAATACCCGAGCCCCAGGCAGCGGAGGGGGCGGCGGCGGATGCAGCCCTGGCGGCGCTTGGCCATGGTGGTGGAAATGGTGAGCAGGGTGATGGTGCCGAGACGGCCCCGCGCCCCCGGAGTAAGCACCAAAGGCAGCGGGCGGGAGCGGCGGCGGCGGCAGAGGAGCAGAGCCCCTGGTGATGCGTGGAGCCCCTGGCGCTAGGGCTGCTGGCGGCAGCTGGCGGTGCAGGTGCTGCTGCTGCTGCTGGCGCGAGACGGTGCGCGCGAGTTTGAGGAGGTCCACAGGCACCACAGCCCCGGGACAGCGCTTCTCCAGGAACTCTTGGAAGCCCTGGACGCCCATGCTTCCTCCGTGGGTAACAGGAACAGCGGCTGCGCAAGCGGGCCAGTCGGCGATCCCCGCGCGAAGCTGGAGGCGGGCGCGTGCGCACTCCGCGGGGGGTAGGGGCGAGGGGGGCGGAGAGAGGGTTTGAGAACGGGAGGGGCGAGGGAACGTGGGCGGGGAGGGGAGGAGACCACAGACTGGGTGCGGGTGGAGAGCAGAGGTGAGGCTGACCAGACTCAGAAGAGGCTGGGAAGATAAAAGCGATGACAAAGTCGTAGTCACTCCTCTTTTCCCGTTCCCCTCCGCTGCTCTTCTTCACCGCTTCAAAGGGGGTGAAGCCTCTGCCTTCCACCTCCGGGAGCCATGTTGCCTCGTCTTCTCTGTGATACTCGCTTTCTAGCTGGGGGAGGGGTACAGGGGCGGGGCGGATGAGCATCCTGGGAGTTGTAGTCTTTTCCCGGATGGCCTCAGGATGCAGTCTTAGAACCAGGGGATCACGCCTGTCAGGCCTTGATGTTCATAGTGTCAGAAGAAGCGGGCCAAGAACATGTGTGTATAGGATTTGTACCAGAACTCCTAGTATCCAACCGAGTTGCCTCAGGATATTATACCACCATGCCCAGGGAAAGAAATGGAGATGATGCATCATGGGAAAGGAAGTACTGTGGATTAGTAGAATTTGGCCAAAGTGAGCTAAAGTTCCCTGAAAGGGAGAAATTTCCCTTCCATTGAAAAGATGATATGCACAACTTTTAATGAATGGAAAAGAACACATATGAAACATAAAAACCGCTAACATTTCTATATCAATCCACTTGTTTTTAGCTACTGTCATACTTTGAAGAGTTGTCCCCCTTACAAATGGTAAAACATTTACTTAAGACAGTGAATGCATAGACAAAATGAAATTGACTATAATTTGCCTCAGGATCTCTGGTCAGGGAGATTAAACACCCACTCAAATTCAACTACAACTTGGACCTTATTGGTACTCACTAAGCTATGCCATATGGTTAGGGGATTTTTTTGTTTGTTTGTTTTCCAACCTAGTAAATTTGCCCATGTGGGAACAATTCAAAATAGCTGCAAAGGTTCTAATTTGATCACAGTCTTTTGAAAAGTATATTTCAGCATGCTTCTCCAATGAAATCCATGTAGAGTCTGTCTTCTGTCAAGTTTTAGGGCCCATTCCTTCAGCCAGACTACAGCAGAAAACAAGATCTGCAGTGCAGGGTAGTTGTATCTATCTGGCTTGGAATTTACAGAACATAAAAGAGCAGAACCCCAGGAATGACATCAGAATGGTTCGATAGGATGAAACCAAAAACAGGTTGCAAATTCCAGACCGGGGTTTGTCATAAGAGTAGTAGATCCAGAATAGCAGGGATGGGAGACAACATCAAAGTGGGGGGTAGCGGGGGGAGGGTATAGGGGACTTTTGGGATAGCATTTGAAATGTAAATGAAGAAAATAGCTAATAAAAATTATTTTTGAAAAAAAAGGGAAAGGCAATAGCTTGAAGGGATGAAAGATGAAGAGAATAGATGTTTTTAGTAAACTGTGCTTACTAGAGAGTTTGTCCAGCACCCCTTTCCTAAAAATTAGCCCTCTCGTTGTTAACTTGATAAGATTACTGCAAAAACTGTTGTCTTAGGCATGGTGGTATGTGCCTGAAATCTTAGTACTCAGGATGTTGACATGGGACAGTCACCTTAAGTTCTAGGCCAGCCTAGGCTACCCAGTGATTTCAAAGAACCAAGGAAGTAAATAAATCCTATCATGTTCACATTTGCTTGTAATGCCATATTTTAACTGAGTGTGTTGGCTTACATCTATAAACCCAGCATTCAGAAGGTCAAGGCAGGAGGATTGCCACAACTTTGAAATTATTATTTTCCAGGTCAGCCTGAGATAAGAACTAAACAAAACAAACAGTAAAGAAAAAAAGTAAGTCCCAACAACAACAAAAATAATTGGATTATAAGCCACTTAATGAAACTGTTAGCCACAAGTGAGATACCTTTAGATGAAAACCCTTTATTATTCTACCTTCAAATCATCCTGTCTGGGTTGGTGGGATGGCTCTCTGGTTAAAATGCTTGCTTTTGCAAGCATGAGGACCTGGATTCAATTCTCAGAGACCACACCAAAAAGCCAGGCTCAAAGTAGTACATTTGTAATCCCAGGGCTGGGGAAGGAGAGCCAAGTGGATTTCTGGGACCCAGTGGCCAAGCAACCTAGTCTAATTGGTGAGTTCCAGGCCAATAAGAGACAATGTCTTAAAAACTGAGGTGGAAGATTCCTGAAGAATGATATGCAAATTTTGTCCTCTGGCTTTCATGGGCACACATATGAACACACCAAGACACACAAGTGTACCTGTGCACACTTACAAAATGTCCTTTCCATTATTTTCAGCTGTGATACAAGCTGAGATTTCACAGATGTACTCTTCTTCCTCGTTTTAACAGTAACAGCCTGTGAACTTGAGCTAAGTATGTCTAAAATGTGCATCTTACCCTCTTAAATGATGGTCTTATAAGCAGCATACTTGGGACTGTGCAAGGCCTATCCAATCCCAGCTTCTTGGTACATCTATCTGTCATTTCTCCATTCTCCATTGCCCTGGTCAAGGCAATCCCAAAGCCATGCTGGTTGAGACACTCCTTAACTGCTTTAAGTAATAGATCTTTCTCCACTCTTTCATGTCTTGGCTGTGCTTGTTTTAGCCTTTTGCACTCACCAAGATGTGAGCTCATTACATTTGGTTACAAAGAGAATAATCAGTCAGAAATGAGGTGTGGCAAATTACAAGCCCAAAATACACGGAACTGATACAGGTGGAATCTTCTAGCATCCATTGATGGGAAGGGAGTTGACACATTTTGTAAGATATGGCAGTGAACCAGTTAATTACAGTTCCTGGAACTCAAAAGAAAAGCCCTGGAGCTGGGTGTGAAGTTCAGTGGTAGAATCCTTCCCTGGCTTCTATTCCTCAGGACCACAAACAAACAAAAACAAACTGAGCTTTGATTGCTGCAGGCAGAAATCCCTGGGCCCTGCTGACTTGCAGCAAAAATGTCAGACCCACTTTATGGATTTCACTGATTAAGAAACTGGCACCAGCAAATAATTATTTACACATGTATAAGGAATAGTAACTCCTCATGGTACCACCTTTGCCAAAAGTGCTGATTTCCCATCAATGAATCCAACTAGATTTTAAGAAGCAAGTGAACATCCATCCCCAAGGCAGATCAGGACGGGGCGGGGGGGGAAGATTTCACAGTATTAAGCTCAGCTCAGCTTACTATCTCCTACTGGATCTCTGATCAAGGGGATCTTGAGCAGAATGACAGAGAGAATAAGCCAAATACTTAGTGCTAAGAAAAAGAAGCTGCAACAACTTAGTATGTGCAGGACAAGGAGTTAGATCCCCAGCACTGGAAAAAAAAGGAAGAGAAAGGAGACCAACAACAAGATTTTTACTACCTGTTATTAATACTTGCTACTGGGACATCTCCCAACATGAAACCAATAGGCCTTCAATTGAAGACTTAGAAAAATTTCATCAGTAGAAAATCATGTCTAGTGAATCATGATTGTAATGGACCACCCAGAGTAGCAATTCTGGAGCAGCACATCACAGTACCTGTTCTGAACAGAATCATTTCAAGCCTCACCCTGTATTTTCAACATTGGAAACACTGAGTGTAAGACCAGAAATCCATGATTTTAGTAGTGTTGAAGATGAAGCCCGAAAATGTTGAAGTACTATAAACAGTGTACACACTACTGATGGTAAGGGAAAGAGATAAGCTTTGTTCTTTCTTGCACAGACATGAGTGGGAGAATGGGGAAATATGAGAGGAAATAGGATGGGGGCAAAATAGCATCAAGGTAGTAAAAAAAATTACAGAGAACTGATCAATATAAATGTGATTAGGCCAAATGTGCACGCTGGCTGACAATTAGATTTCTCTCCTATCAACACAGAGACAGAGAAACAGAGGCCCTATTGTTCCTGGCAATTAGGTTTCCAAGGAATGTCTCACAGGTCCTTCAGAAAGACATCCTGAACTGGAGGAAAGATACACATGTCTCTAAGGAACAGAAGGATTAACAAGTATAAGTTTCCTTTAGTTAATGTTCTACAGTGAATCAGTTATGGGGTACAATGAACTGAATTATTTTGATAACCCCATTTCTCCTGAACGGCACACTGCATTCTCCTGGTGATTTGACCTTAGATTGCTCACAGCCTTGTTAAGTAGGTCAAATCTCCTAATGCAGGGGTATGAAAGAAGTGTAGTGGTACATTTTGCAGACCCCTCTAGCCATCTGAGAAATTTAAACACATTTTCAAATCTAAGGACCTCACTTTGAGTATAACCCTGACCTAAATACAAACTGGTTAAGCAAGGAAATAATAAGAAAGGGACTCCCATAAGTTTTTTTCCGCTATACCCATCCAGGTGAAAAGGGTAGATACATCCTCAGATGTAGTGATGGATCAATGTGCGACTTTTACTTCCCTAAAAGGGAATTTTGATGGTGTTTATTTGTAGACTGTTACATATTAATCTGTTGGTGGAAGGCACATTTATCAGATTTCTAGATTACAAGGAGCCACATTTTATTGAAACTGAACTAGAGGAAGAAAGGATGTGTCCGTGTGATGCCATTATATATGGATTAGTAGAGTTGCTTATGATTTGCAGCTATCCATGGGTTTTGTTTGAGTAGGCATGCTTCTTATTGTATATACAATGGAATTGCACACATGTTTATAGAACAATTACCTATTGGATTGTCTCTGTGCAGTCCTTTCCTACCACCCTCTCTACTTCATTATTTTGGCTGTAAGAGACCCCCTTTCATGTTCTTTCCCAGAGAATTTGGGATAGATTTAAAGAAGGAGAAGTGAAAAATCCCAGGTATATCGCAATACCTGCTTCATTTGTTCCTAAGGCCCATTTGTGTTATCTATCCCTGGATTTTGTGAAGCCTCCATCTTTTTGAATTCCCTTCTTGCTAAAACTTGTTCAAATTTGCTTTCTTTACTTATACATAAAAGCTTTAACATGCATCTGCAATCCAGGGGAAACTACAGTCTATCTTCTATTGCTATTCTATGGCCATAGGGAATGTAGAGATGGCAGAAGTCAAAGCTCTGGAACCAGGAGGAGGTGTGTTCTGGATGCAAGACCTGGGTTTCAATACCACTTTAGCTTCTTACTAGGGAGACAACTATAACAAGTTACATAGCTGCTTGGAATCTCACTGCATCTATGAAATAGAGATTCAATAATGTATTCAGTGAGTTTAATACCACTACAAGAATAGACACTGGAAGAAAGTAGGTGTTTTTGTGGTGGTCATTGGACCAATTCATTTATCCAAGTTTACTTACAGGAGCATGGGTGACTGTCATGCAGCTGTGCCACGGAGGTATCTCCCTCTATGCAGCCATTGTTAACAAGCTTTTGTATCCTTGAGAAGGGGTGCAGCCTCATATGCCTCCCTACTTGCTATGAGATACTCTAATTGATGATGGCAACCATCATGTCTAGCCTGGAGGAAACAGTCCCAGTGTAACCAATTAACTCATTTCCAGAATCTCTGAGCTCAGGAGAGTTTGTGAGGTTTCCTACTGCACCTTTCAAAGACAGCCCCTTCACGTGGGTCACTAGGAGTTCCCTTCCCTTGGAGCATTCTGTACGCCTTTCATCTGGCTGACAGGCTTGTAGTGATGACAGGGACGTTAGAACTGCATGCTTTTCTCCACTGGAGAAACCACTTCTATTCCTTTTTCAAGATCCAGCTTAAAAGTGGCCTCATGTATTTGTTTAATTCTCTTCCTTTACATAATCCTAGGCCTAGAAAATGCTGGCACATGGCTACTATTTTGTGTTCACTGTGTACTTACCTGGGGGTATTCTCAAAATCAGAGAGAATTATCACAGGCCTTTAGTCTCTAATGTTTAGGACTCATAACATTACAAAAAGATGTTCAAGTGAAAGAAAAGGAACAGAGTGCACACCAATCCCTTCTTCTAAGTTATGAAACCTCCTGCCATATGTTTGCTCCCAGACAGTTTGCTCTCCAGAGGCTCAGAGAGGGTCCACAGCCTGCCTAGATAGTCTATCTTCTATTGCTGAAGAGGAAGCTTAAACTCCCCATGGTGTGGCTGGATTGCAGATAGGAGAAGACTTCCTAGAGGACAGCAATAAATAGAAATGAGTGACATTAGCCTTGTGCGCTAGAACAGGGAAAGCCCTCTACTGAAGGAAACCCTGGGCTTGGCGCCAATGACAGGAATAGGACACACGGAGGCTACCAAGAATGGTGCCCCGTACAAAAGGTCAGCCGCTTGTGCAGCATTACACAGAGGGCCTGAGAAGCAGCAACCCTCCAAGAGCCTGGGAGGGGGACTTGCTTAAAACTTCCCAGGCCAGCAGAGAAAAAAACCTGATGTCACCTGGCAGAAGACAGCCCAAAAACTAAAACAAAACCAGACTAGGACAGACAAGCTGATGAGACAAATCCCGAAGCAGAACCTAGAGGATGTGATGTAAGAGCTGCCACTTAATATGGATGGGACAGAACTGACTTCTAGAGGCTGTCAAAGGTTGTCCTTTCACCTTCACACATGCACTGTGGCACACATTTGAAAGTGCATGTGCACATTACAAATAAATGTTGTTTTTAAATGGCTTTTACTAAGACAGAAATGCAAATTCCTGTTGTCACTCAGCATGTGAATTTGAAGTGGAGCTATAACCCTTACTCCTTTCTGGTGAGGTAGAAGCAGAGAATCCAATTCATGGCAAGCAATGCCTTCCAGGGGGTCTCTCTGGGCAGAAAGTGGCCTTAACGTGAGCCTAGAGCATCTAAGGACTTGGGGAACTGAGAAGGATGATGTCTTAGTTAGGATTTGTATTTCTGTGAAGAAGCACCAGGACTTTTATCAGGAAAACATTTAATTGGGGCTGCCTTACAGTTCAGAGATTTAGTCCATTATCATCATGGCAGGAAGCATGGTGGCATGCAGGCAGACATGGTGCTGGAGAAGGAACTAGAATTCTACATTTGGATCAGTAAGCAGCAGGAAGAAACAGTGGAGCTGGGCTTTTGAAACCTCAGAGCCTGCCCCCCAGTGACGACATACTTCTTCCAACAAGGGTACACCTCCTAATTGTGCCACTCCCTATGAGCCTATGGGGGCCATTTAAACCATCACAAAGAAGAAAGTTTACTCGAGCTTGTTATTTATTTCCAGATTTTGTGGGACTTTGAGACCCCATTCCCAAAATGTCTCTCTAGTTCTTCATGCACATTTGTGTCCTGGTGACTGGTAATGTGGTACCTGCTGCCTCCTGCTACAGTCCAAGGTAGAATCAATCAGTAGGTGGATGCTCTCAGAAAGTATGATCCACATGTTGGCACCCATGCTGGCAGTAGATATCTAGTGAACAGGATTTTAAGCACACTTACTAGTGGAGGAGGCATACTCAGCAAAGGAGTCGTATGTAGAAGATACCACACACTTCACTTCCCCAAGGACTATTCCATAGCATTGACCAGTGAGCTGGCATTGGCCAGGTGTAGGAACTTATTTCTTCACAGACAGCACACTGTAGGACTTACAGTGCAGACTATCAGGAACAGTACCAACTTAGCCTGGCATACCATACCACATCTGTTCCTAGGATAATGACAACTATCTTGACTAGGCTAAGAGGGTCTCTTCTTAGCAGGGGTGGCAGCTGGCATGCTTGGTCATGAGCTGCACTTGCCTATGCAGGTAGAAGGAAATTTGGGTGTAGATGGCTACTATGAAAACAGGTAGTTTGGTCAGGCTGGACAGGGCAGACACGGTCAGATATAAGAAGTTAAAAGGGGGCACAGTGTGTGAGCAGCAGCTCAGGCCACAGAAGTGGCCAGGCACCCAGGAGATGGAGACCAGTCTTGGAAATTTAGTGATATTTTCTTAAATACTAATTAGACAGATAAGGCAAAGACCATTGTTTTAAATTTTGTTTTAAAAGATTAATTTCTGCATCTCTCTCTCTCTCTCTCTCTCTCTCTCTCTCTCTCTCTCTCTGTGTGTGTGTGTGTGTGTGTGAGTGTATGGGCATGTGTGCATAGGTGTATGTCCATGTGTATGTGAATGTATGGGCATGTGTGCATGGGTGTATGTGTGTCCATCTGTGTGAGTGTATGCATTTGTCCATAGATGTAAGTGTATCCGTGTGTGTGAGTGTATGTGCATGTGTTCAAAGGTGTCTGTGTGTCTATGTGCACAGGCCTCTTGGCTTGGTTTGATACTAGCAAGTTCCAATAGTGCTCTTTCTTGTCTTAGACCCCTCAGAGGTGGGGTTATAGGCATTTGTGAGGATTCCTGGCTTGTCACATGGGAGCTGGGATCTGAACTCTGTTTGCTGTGACTGCAGAGCACATGCTCTTAACTACTCTAGGCCCCTAAATCCTCATTTTTTAACTGTGAAAGATACTACATAGCAACATATTTTTTTTCTTTCTTTTTGAGACAAGGTATCACACTGTACCTCAGCATGGACCGAAACTCATGCTATAGCCAAGGCTGACCTCAAACTCCATGCTATCCTCCTTCCTTAGCCTCCCATATGCTAGAATTACAGGCATGAAGTACCACACACAACTAACCATTGATAGATGTATGGTTCAATGCTGCTAAGCACACTCTTTGGCGGTATAACCAAAACACTATTTTTAAAATATACAAAGCACTCCCCAGGTAGTTCTCAGACACTCAGGGCTGAGAGGCAGCGAGCTGCACTGAATGGAGGTGTTTGTCAATATTAAATTCCTGAGGACAGTTCCTCTTCTGAAACACATAATGGGTACCAATCCCACCTAATGCTAACTTTGCTGTAAGCCTTCCCTCCCTCCATCTCAATTCAGGCTCCTATCATCATCTCTGTTATTTTCCTTTATTCCTGTCTTGAAATCCTATCTAAGACCCATCAAACTCTATAACCACAGATCTGATTCTGTTAGCTCATTATTTTATCTGGTGGTGTTCATTAATGCTGATGCATTTCAAATGGATTATGTGTTGGTCTTACCTCCCAACTTAATTGCTTTTCCATCTGACCGACATTTTTATTACATTACCTGACACCCTTTGGGGGCTCAGAAAATTGTACACCAAATTATGACACTTTAATGTTCTGAATACTTTGAACTAAATGGAAGGCATAAGAAGCAGCCTCAGGGGTGAAATATGCCTGTGATTTTGACCTTCCCTTTTTAACCCCAGTCCTCTTTCTGCCTCAGAAAGGAACTGTAGAAAACAGTTATAGAAACTGAAGCCCTCCCATCCCAAAGCAAGCCAATAAACCCAGAAAGGTCATTCCTTCTTTTCTCCCCTCTTCTTTAAGAACCTTCATTCTCAAGGGTCCTGTTGAGTGTTAAAACTACATGGGTTCTGTATTCTGTATTCTGTATTCTGGAGTAAGAAGTAAGAGATGGCTCAGTGGTTAGGGGCACTGGCTGTTCTTCCAGAAGACCGAGGTTTATTTCTCAGCATCTGCATGACAGCTCACAACTGTCTGTAACTCCTGTTCTAGGTGATCTGACACAGACACACTAAATAATGATTTTTTTTCTAAGTTGGATCTTCAGCTTTACATAAAACTCCAACGAGCTGAGTGTGGCAGTGCCTGCCTTTAATTCTAGTACTTGGGAAGCAGAGGCAGGGTGAATTTGAGGCTAACCTAGTCTACAGAATGAGCTTCAGGCCAGGCAGAGCTACAGAGTGAGTTCTTGTCTCAAGCTTAAATACATAAACAAATACAACATTGGTGACATTGACTTGTTACAACTTTGCTAATCTTTCTTTCCTCCCCTCCCTCTCTTTCTTTTATTCATTTATTTTTTTGCAGTGCTCAGGGTGGAGCTTGGAGCTACATCCATAGCCCTACGTGCCTCTTCCAAGATGAGATGACTTGGGACACTTTCAGGTGACATGTCCATGAGGTGCTACCCATCTCTAGTTCCAGGAGTGTCCATTGTGACCCTGCTAAGTGATTTGACATATCACCCTTTTTGACCTCTACAGTCTCTGGCATCCAATACCTGTGATGTGCCTCAAGGCCTGCTGATGAGATTCTGGGACAAGCAACCAAAAGCCAGCAAAGAAAAGGTAAGAGAGTCTTGAGGTTTGTTTGGTGGGCTTTTTAAGATACGGTCTTATCTCTAGCACACAATGGTTAGGAACTCACTATGTAGCCTAGGGCAGGTTCACAATCCTCAGTCCTAACCTTGGTCTCTCAAGTGCTTAGAGTATTTATCAGCAAGGGCCACCATGTCTGGCTGTAGGCTGTTTGAGAGAGAACTACTGGGCTCAAGCAGGGCTGGATCTTCCTTGCCCACTTTGAGAACTCCATGTGTGGCCATGGTGTAGTAGTTTAAATTGTATTCATAATGAATAAACTGACTGGCATACTCTCTGTGTCTGATTTCTTCCCTTTTGGATAATGTGAAACTTCACTAGCCTTTTGGTAAGCTTAAGTTCTTCCCCATATCTGCTCCACTCCAACCCGTTCTTCCAATGCACTGCTGCTCCTCTTCTGCTCCTCTTCTGTTCTTCACCATCTTTGCTTTTCTACCGACTTCTCTTGAATCTCTGATTATATTCTACTTCAAGTCCCTAGCTTCTCTGCTTTGTAGTCAAGGGATGGAAAAGCAAAGATCAAACATCAAGGAAGAAGTTCAGCTTCTATTTTCAAAGTTGAACCTTATCCTATGACCATCTATGTAACACACTGGAGAGAATCCTGATGATGTCACGTTGCTCTCTTAGCCATTCTAAATCCTCCTTGGATGGGATGTACCTTAGATTCTCTCTTGGAAAAATCTTACAAATTTTTTTAGAGGCTTTGAGACATATTTTCTTCAAGTACTTCTCCAGAACATGATATTCATCTTCTGAAAACACAAACTTCAGGGGGAAAATTCTCAGATAAAAAGGAGGACAGAAGAAAAGAAGCAAGTTTAATATTGTAGTTCCCATACACTAGGGCCCATTGTTAAGTTATTTTCTTTGGTAAGTAAAATATTATTGAAAAGAAATTAGGCCGGGCGTGGTGGTGCACACCTTTAATTCCAACACTCAGGAGACAGAGACAGGTGGATTTCTGAGTTTGAGGCCAGCCTGGTCTACAAAGTGAGTTCCAGGACAGCCAGGGCTATACAGAGAAACCCTGTCTCAAAAAAACGAAAAAAAAAAAAAAAAAGAAAGAAATTAGTTTCTTTGTTTCTATGATGTTTTTCATACTTGTCTGACTTGCCAGCAACAACCAAACCAAACAAGTAAAACATATGGATAGTTTTTTTCAATGTCTCATAAAATTCACAAATAATTCAAGCATAACTAAGAAAACTGAGGAGCTGGGGTTGTAGCACACATGGTAAAGTACTTGCCTAGCATGCATGAAGTTCTGATTTCCATCCCTCATATCTCATAAACAGTGGGTGGTGGTGGTGTGTGCCTATAACCTCTGTGCTTGGGTGGTAGATCAGACACTCAAGCTCATCTTCAGCTACATAGTGTGATTGAGGGCCAGCGTGGAGACCTTGTCTAAAATTATAATGAAACTAAATGAGACAGAAATGGGATATTTATAGATGATTATTTAAATAATATTTGTGTTTTACAGTCCATATCTACTTGAACATAGTTTCAAAAATCTTTTGATAATTTGAGTTGGAAAACTTAAAAGAAAAATTATGTGGTGAAAGGTTTAAATGTATAGATGAACTATAATGCTAAAATAGTAAGCTTGAGTTTTAGTTTATATACTTTGGGATGTTTATCTTTTTATTTTATTTTATTGTTGAAATTATAATTCGAGGGGTTGAGGGGTTCAAGACAGGGTTCCTCTGTATAGCCTTGACTATCCTGGAACTCACTCTGTAAACCAGGCTGGTCTCAGACCCAAAGATCTGCCTACCTCTGCCTCTCAAGTACCCAGGATTAAAGGCTTTGGGTGTGTGTGTGTCCTATTTATGTATTTATTTTTAAAATTTATTTATTTATTCACTTCACATCCCAATATCAGTCCCCCTTGAAGCTCTTCCCTGCATTCCCCCTCCCTTTCTCCTATGTATATTTTAAGTTTTTATATGCATTGGTATGCATGTCTGTATGAGGGTATCCAATTCCCTGGAACTGGAGATAGGGCTGGTTATGAGCCACCATGTGGGCACTGGGAATTGAACCTGGGTCTTCTGGAAGAGCAACCAGTGCTCTTAACCATTGAATAGTCTCTCCAGGCCCTGGCATGTTTGTTTATACAGTACAGTGAAACTAAACATGTAAGCATGTTCATGAATATGAAAAATCATTTCTAGAAGTTATGAACTGGAAAATACAAATAAAAGGCAATTCCTACCGTTTCCTAGTTTTCATTAGGATTTAAAGTTATGTAGTGGCAAAAATTATAATTAACATGTAATTTTTTTTTGGTTTTTTGAGACAGGGTTTCTCTGTGTAGCCCTGGCTATCCTGGAACTCACTCTGTAGACCAGGCTGGCCTTGAACAATTAACATGTAATTAAACTACTGAAAATTATAAAAGATATAACTCTGTGCAAGACAAATAAGCTGTTTTATAAAGAAAGGTATATAGTCAGGCTGTGTTGGCACACACCTTTAATTCCAGCACTCCAGAGCTGGGCAGGCAGATCTCTGTGAGTTTGAGGCTAGCCTGGAGTTCAGAATGAGTTCCAGGACAGCCAGGGCTACACAGAGAAACCCTATCTTGAAAAGCAAAAACAAAAGTTATAAAGATATATTTCATTAACAAGAAAAAAGAAAACCTGAGGATACTTTTAAAAGAGTTATGGAAATATGTTGTGTGGCCCAAGATGGCTGAAATTGGATGTAGTTTTATTAAACTCAACATTATAAAAAGGATTTATTTTAGTATCAATAGTTAGATGTAGTTTTATAATGTTTTATTAAAATCAGCATTATAAAATTTTAGTATTAATAGTCTGTAATATGTACTGTGAGTGTATGTATGTGTAAGTTCTTGTGATGGGGTGAGGACACACACACACACACACACACAAACACATGTTAGAGGACAACTGCTGTTCCTCTGTCAGACAAGGTCTCTTTACTTTTGCACACTCCATATAGCCTGCCTGGAGCTTCGCATCTTCCAGTTGGGGGCATTGGGAGCTTTGCAGATATGCCCTACTTAGGAATGCTTGTCTGTGGGCTCTAGAGATCTGAACTTGTCCTCAGGCATGCATAGCAAGAATGCCTGGCCCCAGGCCCAAATTACTTACTTCTCATACTAATAAAGTTTATTTGGAAGTGTAAACTAAAGGTCTCCCCAAAGTGTGACACCAGCACGAACACTTCTCAGGGTTTACTGGTTGGAGCTTCGTGATTGTGGAGAATTGGAATGTTGCAGATCCAGAGCCAAATTATCCTGGGCTATCTTTTGTCCCCATAATAGTCATTCATTGTTTACCACTCTGACAAAAACAAGAAACAACAAAAACTCAAAACAATAACAAAACCTCTTTCTAAAAAACATAAAACCAAAATCAAACCTGTTGGAATGCATTTTTTAGCAGACTACTGACGTCCACTATTCCCCAAACTAGAAATGTTAACAGAGAGGCATTCATTGCATGCCTATGGTCCCAGCACAAAGAAGACTAAAATGGGATGATGTTGTGGGTAGGAAGTGGACTTCAGGACAGTATGGAGTACATAATGAGGACCTTCCTCAAAATAATTAAAAAAGAGAGAGAGAGAGAGAGAGAGAGAGAGAGAGAGAGAGAAGGTATCAAAGATCACCTAAAATTCCATAGCAGTGTCTTCAGGCTTTTCTGGGAACCCTACTCCTACCCCCACCTCCACCTCCACCACATTCCTGTATTTGGAAAATTCATTGATTTTGGAGTAGAATATTTTCTCGGAGGCAGCATGAATCCATGTTCCTAGGTCACTCATATTTACCTCAGAAGAAAGTATCACCTATTCCTTTTGAGACGAGGACTGCATTCTATTTATTGTTGAAATTTTTAAAGAAAGAGATAAGAAAATAAGCTACAAATTTATTCTTGAGACAGGGTCTCATGTATCCCAAACTGTCTTCAAACTGACTATATAGCTAAGGATGACTTAGAACTGTTCCTCCTGCCTCTGCCTCCCAAGTGCTAGGATTACCGGTGTGCACCACCATAACCAGTTTATGCAGTGCTAAGTTCATGATAGCTTCATGAACCCTACACAAGCACTCTACCAACTGAGTTATCAGCTCAGCTCTAAAATATTTTATTGCTATTTTGATTAAATAGACAAGTAAGGTCTAATTAAATGTTTTTAACCTTAAGTCTCATGTATTTGAACACTTGGTCATCAGGGAATGGCACTACTTGAAGGATTAGAAGGTGTGGCCTTGTTGGAGTAGGTATGCCTTTGTATGCCACTGAGGGTGGGCTTTGAGGTTTCAAAAGCCCAAACTGGACCCAGAGTCTTGCTTTCTCTGTGCTGCCTGCAGATCTAGTTGTAGAACCTCAACTTCGACAGCATCATGTCTACCTGCATGTTCCCATGATCCCCACCATGATTGTGGTATCTCTTCATGGCAATAAAAACCTTAACTAAGATTGTCTTTCTCTGTAGCTCAGGTTGGCCTGGACCATTATGCAGCCTAGGCTGGCCTCAAACTTGCGAGCTAACAGGTGTGGTTCAATATCACTTTCAGACTATTGAACCTCAGATTAAATTTGGGATTTTCTAGTTGGGCCCCTGCAAAGTCCAAAGTCTGCTCATCTCTTCCTCTCTTTGTCTTTCAATGGGGTATGCTGACCTTGAACCTGCTATGTAGCTAAGGATGACCTAAAACACATTTGATTCTTCTATATCCACCTGGGCAATAAGATTCTGTATGTGCTACCATGCGAGGCATATGAGGGGTTGGGAATGAACCTAGAGCTTTATGCTTGCTGGGCAAGAATTCTAGCATTTGAATTACATTCCCAGTAAAAGTGTGTGTCTATTACCTTGTAAAAGAAAGACATTAAACAGATTTGGCTTACTCTGTGTTAAATCATACACAAAACATTGTTTATATAATGATTAAGATTAAGTCTCATTTACATGGAAGCTACTGATGAGTTCCTGGGACAGAACACACCTGGAATCCCAACAGGCTCTCTGTCGTAACTGTGCTTATTTTGCTAAAATGTTGCGTACTTCAGAAGTAGTCCAACTTCCTTTCCAATCACTACTTGCAGGGCACACTCTATTATTATTTTCCTTCTTTTCTGAAAACACTGACAACCAGCTCTTGGCCAGAATTATTTCTGCAAGGAGATTAAGTCACTGAGCAGACTCCAACTGGTTTTTACATTTCTGACATCTTTAAATTCGTTCTGCACGAACTGCTATAACTGAAGAAACTGATGGCATTTGAGCTCCCTAACCATCCAAACCCACCAAGAATTTATTCATGAATGAGCATACGTTTAATGGCTTACTGTTTTTGTTAAATGTTTTATCTCCCAGAGTTAGAAAATGTTTCTTCATCTCTTTATACCTTATAGCATTTTGGTAGAGCACACTTTTGCCAAGAAAAGATAGAAGTCTTTTATCTTTTTCCATACCCTCCAGAATTCAGAAACTATTTGTTAGTACTCTTATATTTGTGGTTATTTTAGGTAGCTCAATAAAAATCTGTCAGATACGAGTCAATAAAGCTCTACTTAGAAGCCTGATGAGCAGCTGGAGAGATGGCTCAGCCAGTAAAGGCTAGACTCACAACCAAAAGGACAAAAAGATAGCTATTTTGCTTTCTATATAGTTGTCTTATGGGGGGAGTAGGTCCAGGAATCTCAAAATATTTTGGGGATCCTTAGAAGGAGAACATCACTCAAATCTGTAGGTCCTATGGAGGAAAAGTTTAAAGTTATTTGAGACAGGGTCTCTCTCTCTCTCTCTCTCTCTCTCTCTCTCTCTCTCTCTCTCTCTCTCTCTCATTTTTTGAGACAGGGTTTCTCTGTAGCTGTCCTGGAACTCACTCTGTAGATCAGGCTGGCATCGTGACAGGGTTCCTCTATGTAGCCCTGGATGCCCAAAATCTTTGCTGGCCCCAAACTTGGAGATGCACCTGCCTGCTACTGCCTCCCTAGAGCTGGGATTAAAGGCATGTGCCACCACTGCCCAGTTCTAAGAAGGAAATTTTATGGTGAGTACTTAGCTTGGTTTTCTAACCTCAGGAAGTTTTTGTAAGTCATTGGGTATAGTGACACACACCTGTAGTCCTGGGAGATGTAATCCAGGAGATAGAGGCAGAGAGGCAGGAGGATTCAATGTTAAGCCAGCCTGGGCTGCAAAGGGAGACTATCTAAAAACAAACAAACCGAATAAGTAAAAACAATAAATAAAAATTATCTGGGCGTGGTAATGCAAAACTTTGGTTCCAGCACTTGGGGAGCAGTCCTAGCACTTACTATGTAGGCCAGGCTCACCTCAAACTCAGATCCTTCTGTCCCTGTCTTGTCAGTGCTGGGATTGAAGGCATGGGGCCACCATGTCCAGATCTGAGATTTTTTCTTTTTCTCCTTTAAAAAGACATATTGCTTATTTTTAATTAATTTTTATGTATGCAGGTGCTTTGTCTACATGTATGCCTGCAGATCAAAGAGGGCATCAGAGCATGAGCTGTCATGCAGGTGCTGGGAATTGAACTCAGGACCTCTGGAAGAAGCAGCCAGTGCTCTTAACTGCTGAGCCATCTCTCCCAGCCCCCTAGCTCTGAGATGTCATACAAAAAGTTACAGCAAAGCAAATTTAAAGAACCACGATAGTTCCTGCTGGATTTATATAATTAATCAGGATGAGTTTAATGAGACCAAACTTATTTTGTAAACAAATCAGGCTTTTCTAGTCTTTGGTACAAATGAGGGTGACTGTGTAAGGAGAAAAATTGTTTTAGAAGATTACAGTGTGCCTATTACCTCATTTCCTTATACAGTTTGAAATATACACTACTATTATTATTGTTGTTGTTATTATTTAGGTTTTTCGATGCAGGGTTTCTCTGTGTAGTTCCAGCTGTCCTGGAACTTGTTCTGTAGACCAGGCTGGCCTCAAGCTCAGAGATCCAGCTGTCCCTGCCTTCTGAGTGCTCGGATTAAAGGCCTGTGCCACCACCACTGTCTAGCAACATACTCTCTTTTAAAAGAATAATAGTACTTATTCTTTGAAAATTTCATAAATGCATGCAATGTATTTTGATTACATCTACCCCCACTCCTCCTGTTCAATTCCTCCAGTACCCCACCACCACCATATTCCTTTCCCAACTTCATATTCTCTTTTATATATACCTCACTGAACACCTTTTCAAAATACAGAACGTCAGATCCCTTGTCATAGCAACACTAAAGAAACAAATTCTGAATCCAAAGAGTAAAGGAGTGTCTGTAACTATACCTGGAAATGTGGAAGGAGATTTGGAGCTGGGTCATAGCTGTGGGCTGAAAGAATTTAGAGTAACTTACTAGAGAAAGCTATAAAGAATATTATGGGTGATTCTGGAGAGGACTCATGTGATGAGACCATGAAAGATGCTAACATATTTTAGAGATTGGATAAGTGGTTGTGACCAGGATGCTGACAGAAATTAGATCTATTCTATTGGAAACTTGGGAGCCATCCTTGGCAGTTGTGGTGCTGTGAACAGGAATGGCCCCCATAGATTAATGCATTCGAATGCTTGGCCCAGGGAGTGGTGCTATTGGGAGGTGTGGCCTTGTTGGAGGAAGTGTGGCCTTGTTGGAGGAAGTGTGTCACTGTGGGGGTGGCCTTCAGATCAAGATGTAGAATTCTCAGCTCCTTCTACAGCACCATGTCTGCCTGCACGCTGCCATGTCCTGCCATGATGATAATGGACTACACTTCTGAAACTGTAAGCTAGCCCCCAATTAAGTGCTTTCCTTTATAAGAGTTGCTGTGGTCATGGTGTCTCTTCCCAGCAATAGAAACCCTAACTTAAAAGAGCAATTATTGTTAAGCTGCGTTATGTCGGTGCCTTTGTGCTACGGCATGGTTATTCTTGGGCATTCTTGAGTGAGATTTATAGTGAGACTCCTTAGAAAATTCATAGTCTTGTGAAAACCTATGCTCGGGAAAACAAAATAAAAGTGCTGCTGAGCAAATGCTTGCTAAAGATTAGTAGAGCCTACCCTGGGGCAAGCCAGTGAAAAGGATGAGACAGGAAGATCGGAAACTAGATGCAGGTGTGGGCTGCTCAGACTTGAAATTCTAGCATTTAGGAGGTGAAGGCAGACGTATTAGAGTTTTGAGTTATTTCTTGGCTAGACCATCCTACTGTGGTGATTTGAATGAAGATGGCTCCCATAGGCTCATGTTTGAATGTTTGGTTCCCAGTGGGTGCATCTGTTTGGGATGATTAGATGTGACCTTGTTGGAGGAGGTGTGTCACTGGGAGTAGGCTTTCTGGTTTCCACACCATTCCCAGCCAGCTCCCTCTCTCTGCCTCCAACTTGTGGATCAGGATATAAGTTCTTAGGAGCTGCTCCATCACCCAGGCCTGCTTGATGCCATGCTTGGAGCCATGATGGTCATGGTCTAACTCCCTGAAACTAAGACAATCCCCAATAAACTTTTAAAAACATATGTATGCTGTTTTGGCTATGGAGCTTTGTTACAATAATAGAAAAGTAACTAAGTCACCTACCTTAAAAAAAACAAAAAACAAAAAAGGTCTAGAGTTAAAATTCCCAGATCTCAAGTAAAGGTCAAGCAGGCCTTGGAAGGCAGAGACAGAGGATCTCCAGAGATGGCTGGATAGCTCAACTAGCCAGTGAGCTCTGTGTTTGACTGAGAGGATGTGCCTCAATAAATAAGGTGACTGAGGATAATTCTCCTCCAACAACCATGGGTCTCCATGCACATCCACATACATGTGCAGTCACACAAAATTGTGCATACACAGATCTCTCTCTCTCTCTCTCTCTCTCTCTCTCACACACACACACACACATACACACACACACACACACACACACACACACAAAATTGAAAACAAGCCAAACAACGCATGCCTGTAGTTCCAGAACCGGGGAGGTGGAAGCAGAAAGATCAGGAATTGAAGGTACCACTTGACCCTGGCCTAGACTATATGTGACCCTGTCTAAGCAAAGCAAAACAAAAGCCAAACAAAAACCGACTCCCTATAATCCCAGTACCTTGGAGACTGAGACAGGAGGCTCATCAGGAGGTTGAGGCCAACCTGGGATATCGAGTGAGACCTTATAGCAAAGAAGCTCAAACCAAACAGTGAAGATGAGTGCAGATCTCAAGGGGAAGGTGCTAACAGTAAAGAAAATGGGGAAAGGCCTGCAGGACATTTCAGAAATCCTTGAAACTGCCCCCTCCAACTTAGGCCCAGAGGCCTAGAAAGACAAAGTGCTTTTAGGGAGGGGAAGAGCTTCTCTGGCTTTGCTGCTCAGGGCTTCCTTACCATTGCTGCTCCTCTGTTACAGTGCAGTTCTCTATGGCTCCTCCAGCTGTGGTTCAAATGGCCCTGGAACACAGTTTGTGCCATCACTCCAAAGACTATGCTGACCCACATATGGTAAAAGCAGAGCTATTCTACCCAGAGTGCCAAGGAAAGCCTAGTGTGCCACTGTAGATGTCCTTAACAAGAATGTATAGATCCATGAGACTGCCACTTAAACCCTAGAAAGGCAGTATCAGTGGCAGCATGCAAAGCCATATGCATAGCTGTACAGTAGCTACATGGGTCTCAACTAGCAAAGGTTCAGGACCTCTTCTTGCTATACTAGGTACAGGCTATCAGATACAGAACTTCAAGCTGTAAGTCTACACTTTTGCATTACAGTCTTGTTTGAGACCCATTTCTCATTCCTGTATGTCTATTTCTTTTAGAAAGGAAATGTCTATTCTATTTCTCCTTTTCTCTTGTATCTTGAAAGCAAATGTCATACGAAATTTGTTGGTTTTTTTTTCCCCCAGTGAGGATCCTGAACAAGTACCATGAGCATAGCAGGAGGCACTTAACAATATACCAAGTCTGATAACTTGCTTTTGATTTTATACATTCACAGTGAGGGATTGCCTTGAGTCTAAGATGAGACTTAGAACTTTTGATTTGTACTAAAATGAGTTAAAACATAGGAAGCCTTTGCACAGAGTACATTTTGCATTGCCAAGGACATAAATCTTAGGGTTCAAAAGTAGAATTTGATGGTTTATACATGGTTTGTATTCCTCAAAGGATTTTTTTTTTTTGAGACAGAGTTTTACTATGCAGTGATGGCTGGTCTGGAATTCAGAGGTCTGCTTGACTCTGCCTCCCAAGTGCTGGGATTAAAGAGGTGTGCCACCATATCTAGCCCTCAAAGGAGTTTTGTTTTGCTTTGAATCAAGGTTTCACTATGTAGCCCAGGTTGGCCTTGAACTGGCAGTGACCTTTTTGTTTCTTCCCTCTGAATGCTGGGATTACTGGCATGCATCTTTAATGGAAGCTTATTCCCAATGTAGCAGTGTTGGGAGGTAGTGAGGCCTCACTGAAATTAAATGGGACACTGCCCTCATGAAAGGATTAAAACTTTTCTTATGGTTGTACATACTTGCCCCCGCAGAACTAGGCTGATACACACAATTGACCCCTTCTTCACCCAGCCATTTCCCTTTCCACTTCCCTGCCTACCATGCTGTGATGCAGAGCCTGTGTGTGTGTGTGTGTGTGCGCGCGCGCGAGTGTGCACACACACACCCATGTTCTTTCTCAGAGGGCTGAATGGATATAGCTGCCTAATCTTTAGACTTTGAGTCTCCAAAACTGTTAGCTAAATATCTCTGTTTTGTCTACAAGCTATTCAGTGCTAGTAATTTCAGAATACCAATACAAAATGGAATGGAAGAACACAATTGGGTAATGTTTAGTCATATTTTTCTTTTAAAAGAGAGATTTGTGGAGTCAAAACAGTTATTAATTAATTGTTATTTAAGTAATTACTTAAATAGTAGTTACTATTAGTTAAGAAACTAGTAGTAGTAGTTACTATTAGTTAGTTACGATTAGTTACTATTACTGTTTGTTAGTTACTATTAGTTAAGAAACCTATATTAGTGGGCACTACATTAGTGGGCACAATGCTAAGGACTCTCACTGAAGCTGTGAAAGTTAGGTACTGCCTCAACTTTATAAACCAGAACACAAAACCAGGTCTGAGGGACTCCAAAAGGTATCTGTATTAACTGTAATAAGAATCAGGTCTATTCCAATCAGTTTGATTTCTCAAGTGCAAATTGAGTGTACAAGACACTTGCAATATCTAATAAGCACATTCGGGAAATAAGAAATAAAGGAACTCCTTTTACCTGTCAATGGAACCAGCTCATTTTAGAAAATCAAATCGCCCATGCTTGTTCTACTGTCCCTCTGAGTTACTGAATCAAAGTGAGCCTTTTATTTGACAAAAGGTCTTACTACATAGTCTAGGACTGGCATTGAAATCACTACCACCACCCTCCTCTCAGGTTTCTGAGTGCTGTGATTACAGGTGTGCACTACTGGCTAAAATATGGATCTTTAAAAAGCTTTTAAGGATTCATCTAATCTCGATTCGCTCCATTTTTATCCTCTCTGTGCCTCTTCTCTTTTCTTTCTTTTGGAAAAAGATTTTGCTATCTTTCCCAGGCTAGCCTATAACTCCACAGATCCAGCAATTTTCCTGCTTCAGCCTCCAAATCACCCAGGACTCCAGGCACAAGCACTCATGCCTCACACAATTAACATTCCCAGTAGGTCTTATTACTCTTTCTTGTAGGGCTCTTTGCATACACATATTTCTTCTACATCAACAGCCAAGTGAACAAGTAATTGATTGATCTGACATGGCTTTACAATTCCTAAAGCCTTTGTACACTGATGATCGAGAAGTGATAGGAGGGAGGTTTCCTTCTCTCTTTTTTAAAGATTTGTTTTTATGTGCATTGGTGTTCTGCCCACATGTCTGTGTGAGGGTGCCAAGTCCTCTGGAACTGGAGTTACAGATAGCTGTGAGTTACCATGTGCTGAGAATTGAACTCAGGACCTCTGGAAGAGCAGCCAGTGCTCTTAATCATCGAGCCATCTCTCAGGTTCCCAAATCTATTTTTCTAAAGGTGCTCAACATTGGAAGGGAAGAAAATAAAGTGTTTCATAAGGAACAAGCACGGGACAGTTTCATGACAGGAAATGTAAAGAACATGCATATGAATCCAAACAATTAAAATGTACTCTCAGTCTACTTGGATTATTATTTATGTTATGCAATATTCCTGGGTTATTACATGTATATACTATGGAGTCAGATAGACCCGTGTTTGACTCTAGACTTTACCACTAGCCATATGACCCTTAGAAAACGCTTATCTCCCCACCCCTAAATTTGCCTTAAGAAGTGGAGACCTATGTTAGGACTGTTGTGTGAGTCAATTCACAGTTGAAACCTTAGTTAACACAATAGGTTATAACTCTGGCTCATTTGCAAATATGGAGAAGGCAGGAAATGTGTTAGAATGTGTTAGAATTGCATGCAAATCAACAGGGAAGACATGGCTGAAGCAGGTGCCCCCTACTGCAAAGCCAGCTCAACCTGTAAGACTAAGTTTCTTAAATCTGTTCAATTATATATACTTGATTGAAAAAAAAACATTTAAGCCAGTTAATTGCATTAAGTATGACAGAATTTTAATAAGGTGACATACTCATTTAACACAGCCTTTATTTTTATTTCAAAACAAAATTCCAGGAAACAAAATATTTAACAACAGTTGGATAGTAATTAAAATAAAAATCACAGTTTCGACGAATCAAAACCAGACAACTGCTGAAAGGTAGATCACTTGGCTTACCAAAAAAAAAAAAAAGTTAAAAAGGGTTAAAATTAAGTTTAACAGCATTCTATATAATGCTACATTCCCGAATTAAGAAAGGAGAGTTCACATATATAACTAAATGTTAAGTATTGAGAATTGGCTGAAATCTACATATTTCATGGTAAATTATGCATGAAAGTTTAATTTCATAAACTTCCTGAGTGGCTCCCATGCTGCACTTGGTCTACATGCTTGATATTCGCAGGAAACACATTATAGCATTAAGTGATTGAGCATGACAGACCTGCAACTGCACTTTCTGACCAGTCACTGTATCCACTCTACCTGCTGAGGGGTCTAGACTACAAATCTCAACCTTAAATCTTAAGTTATGGTGGGAAGAAACACAATGTAAAAAAGCTAGAAGGGTGCCAAGTGAGCATTTCCATGCATCGCCCCTTCAGAGTGTAGTCTTCCCCTTGCCTTCTCACCTGACCTTTAGCTTTTTAACAGTCTGGGTTGTTTTACTTCACAGAGAACCTCCCAGAATCGGAGCTGTTGATCTGTACATTCTTTCAACCATCTCAGTGGAAAATCACTTTAACCTGATTACTACTGTGGGCCCATTCACATGATAGTTGTCAAGGTCCCTGATCAATGTTTGAATTCATCCTTCATACACATAAAAAAGAGACTCTTTCCAGGGTGGTCTGAAAGTATGTCTCCATACCAATTGCACACTAATTTTATGTAAAAAGAACTGGTACTATGTTCGAGTGTTTTCATTTCATATTTTGGGTTAGAGTTTTAAATTTTAACCCTAGAATTTTATTTACCAAATCAAAAGTCTTCTCTATATATACATACCTTTCTATTATATCTTCTAAATAAAGGGAGGGAAAATAAGTCCCTGATTAACTACAGATTTAAAAAAAAAAACAATCTATTCTAGAAAATGGCTTGCATACCACCTCAGAAGGCTCAGGTTTTTCTTAATCAAAGAAAACATGAGGTAACTGAATCACAAATTGATGGCAAATATACCTCAGGAATGTACTTATAAATGACGACTGAAATATAGTATTTACTAATATTAAAAATGTAGTGTTACACAGTAAACATGTGAAACAAGGAATATCCAGTTACAAACATTTGCTGAGTTTTTTAAAGGGGGAAAGAGAATTTTCAATGCTTAGAAAATACAGCAAAGAGAGTCCATTAAACTACAGAGATTAGATAAGCAATTATCTAAAAGCTTACTACCAACTATGATCCAAATGAAATGCATTCTGCCATTTTAAGATAACAAAACTGTCACTGTAAATACCAGGCAGTCTGATAACATTTTGAAGATGGGTCACTGCCCTAAGAGGTCAAGTATTTCACTGTGGTAGTTAAAGCAATTACAACCCATAGCCCTTTAGGCACTGAGTAAGAAAACATCACCAATACATATGAAGTTGGGGGCACTGGGGCTGTCTCACCTCAGTACATTTGAAAACTAGCTCCCACCACCAAGACCTGTATTGCCACCAATTTAATTTCTCTCTTTGCTTTCCATCCCCCAACCCCCTAACTTTATTATACACAGGTGCATGGCTGTCATCGCTTAAACAGAGATTTGGTGGCAGAATGATGGTTCCTCTCATCCCACATGCATGGTGAGTGCTAGGACAAAAAAAGGCAAGCCAGATTGAGAATCTACACTAACACAATGAATCAAGGCAAAAAAGCAAGTTTCACAGGCAACATTTACTTGTGCACCTAAAACAGTACTGAAAAACGAGGTAGATAAACAAAAGTAACTGGACTGCCAGTAGATCTGGGGTTTTCAGATGATAACATTGCATCAGACCTTAGAAAACACTCTACACTCAACCCAAAAATCACAGCGGAAGTGCCTTTTAAACGTTCACAGTTAGGTTTCCTGTCAAACTATTAGAACTTCTGCTTGGTATAAGCAAGGAAGAGATGAAAACTGCAGGGATATTTGTGAAACTACAGCAAATTGCTTAGATTCAAGACTGCTCCAGGTATATGGAGGGTTCTGCACTGAATACAGCAGTACTGGTTCCAGTCTTCTGTTACACCCAACTCCACAGACCCAAGAGCAGTGCTTCATGGTGACTTGCTCATGTCATCACACATGAGTATACAACACTGCTCATCAGATGTGCGCTTGGAGGGGGAAACAGAATGGGTGGACATACCAACTATTTCACAAGGAAACTTTACAAGATGGTGGCTAAGTGCAACCTTTGTGTTGCTTACAAGAAAAAGCAAAAAGGATAGGTTTGTGCACTTTCTAGAAATGAACAGAAGGCTTATTATATAGACTAGGCTTTTTGTTAAAGAAAAAGGGTACTTCTGAGCGTTATCTGGAATTCATTATTTATGGGGGAAGAAAAGTACCTCAGGCAAGAATGGAAACAGCATGATTATAAGACTTATCAAAATTATGAAACAATACAAAATTCCCACCTAGAAAACTAATCATTATTTACAATCAAAGTGACTATAATCTGAATCAAATCAAAAAGCAATGAGGGAAAGTAAAGAAAACCCCACAGCAAAGTGAATAGCACTGTTTTCATTTCTGCACACTCCCTTTTTTTGTAAGCTTTAACTTCTACACATTACATATGCATAATGTATATGTAACATATATGTTAACCCAGATACTGCAGTCAGCATGGAGACAGCAGTACACTAGTTCCATCTTCAAACTTTAGAAGATGACTTTTCTTTCCAGCAAAACCTGAAAAGATTCTAAATATTACAAGGCACTGCAAACATCTGCAGGCAAACAAGAACAATGAATTATATGTAAAACTGAGATGTGTAACAAAACACAGGACATACTATGTAGAGCAGCCATTAGTAAATGGAATTGTACATGTCATCTGTGGAATTTGTTTTCACCATGGGGCACTGTTTAAAAGGATTGCAACTAGAGGAGATCCAGTCTCAAAACCTGTAGTATTTCACCTTACAGATATTTAGCCCAATACAATTACACAGAACCAACTGATAATGAAACAGTTTTAAAGAACTATAGGGTTTAGGAGCATTGTGGAAAACACTACAATGCAAGCAACTGCACTACATGAATAGCTTAAAAATCACTTCAAATGCAAAGCAATACCATGGAAGGAATTTGAGGAATCCGTGCAAATGATCTGGTCTCATCCAAAACATGCTAGCTTAGGAAAAGAAACTGTGGCTCTTACCAATAGCAATCCACGGAGTGCCCCCAGAAACAGTGATAAAAATGTGATGACAGGTGTGGTCTTTAGGTAAGCAATGTAAGACAACTTTTAAGAAGGGTACTGAATGTCACAACGTATGAAATTGTATGAAAAAAGCACATACATTAAGTTTTCTCACTTCCCGGCAAGCCCATGGGGGTAGGGTTTAGAGGAATATGGAGGAAAATTGGTTAACAGAAACAAAGACCACAGTCTGGAATGGTTACCAAGAGAATTCCTAAATAGGAAAACATGTATTTGAAAGGACTTTCAAAGTTTCAATGAATGGTAAGTCATTTGAACATGTATACAGAGGGGTTGATATAAACCAAGTAAAAATTCTATTTGGGTTTCACAGACTGAAAATTGGGTAACCCTGTGACTAGCGCTTAAGATTACTAAAGTTAACCTTCCTAAAAACCAAAGGTGTACATTTTGACACTGCCTCCCTTCCTCCAAAAACTGGATAAAACCCAGTAAAGTGCAACTTGACAGTGAAGTCTCTCAAATTCTCAAGAGGCTGACAAACGCATCTAAGATCTAAAATGTTCTAACTCTATAGACACTAGTAAGAAATGATAACAACCCAAACATTGTCATCAAAAAAGGTTAAAGGCAATTTAAATAATATCATCCTAGGGTGTACTATTTCACTGCAGGACAGTGTGTATCCTACATCTCTTAGAACCCTGTAAAGCCAGTGTTTTATGCAAAAGTCTCAAAAGCTACAAACCCTAGTGTGTCAAGTACATTTCACTTTAGAAGAATGGATTAACAGAAGTGTTAACCTGAATCTCCTTGGTTAGGATTGCAAGGATTACCCCCCAAATGAGATTTATATCAGCTGCAGGGCCTAGCAAAAGAATGCAAGCCAAACCAGTGCCTTTTGGATGCTCAAAACCAAAGTGGTGTGCACATGAGAAAAGATGGCCGCTCTGGGTTATTACTGAAACCCAGAATCAGCTCTAGTAGCTGTAGATTCAAGGAACTGTTACAGTTCTGCTTTTGCCTTTCCCTCCGCCTCACTCCGAACAAGCCCTCACTCCTCCTGCTGTGATGACGGGGAGAAAATCACATTAAAAACACTCAGGTTTTGTACTGCTTGACAAAAGTCTACTACATTTATACATCAAAACATATCCTGCAGCCAGTTACTGCCTTCTGTGAAAAGTAAAAACTAAGACAGACATGACGAATCCCACAAGACTGGCTATTGGAGGGTCTTACGTCATCCACATTTGGGGAGAACCAATCCACATACTTTTTTTACACATGTTAAAGAGAGGTCTCACACAACTGCTGGTAGCAGCATAAAAAAGAGGTTAGGCGGGGTGAGCGCGTCTCCGCAACACATGGAAGGTGTCTTGGAAATGGTAACACTTAAGCTGTGCTAGTAAAGCATTCGGAACAGTATTTTTTTAAAAATCAAGTATCAAAGAGGATAGGAGTTGAAGTGAAAAAACATTTCTGTGTGTAGTATTCTTTGTGCAAATTGCACATTAACTACAGAAAGATGAGCTGTATCAAATATCACATTGGAACAACAAAAAACACAGTTTAAAGTAGACACGAATGAGAGAAAATACGGCAGAACTCAAGAAGAAAGTGTAGCATCACAGGTGTTCTGAAAGTTCTCTCCCCTTCCTTCAGCATCAACTTGGATTCATTTAGGACCAGGAGGGATTGAAGCTGGATTCTGCACTGGTGGAGCTGGAAATGACTGCAAATTCATCCCTGGCTGGAAGAGTCCCCCAGATTGGGTAGGAAGCACTACAGACTGTTGTGCTGTTCCAGAAATTCCTACCCACTGTACTGGATAACCTGCGGCACCCACAGCATTATACTGACAAACGTGAGGCATTCCATATGATGCTAATGGCCCATGAAATGAAGGGAGTGGGAGTCCTTGTGGCAAGGAAGTTGGGGCAGCTCCACGAATTTGGGAGAGAGAAGAAATCCAGTTTGACGTGTATCCCATAGTAGATGGAGTACTCTAACAAAAACAAAAACAAACATAAAAACATAACATCAGTTCATATGGCACATTCTTTTCTCAGCCTCTATGCCTATTCTTTTTGCTTCACTTCTATTACATTGAGTGAAGCACCTTTCTATGAGTTATACATGAGTAACATTCTTTTTTTTTCTTAAAGATTTATTTATTTATTTATTTATTTATTTATTTATTTATTTCATGTATGTGGATACACTGTTGCTGTCTTCAGACACTCCAGAAGAGGGCTTCAGATCTCATTACAGATGGTTGAGAGCCACCATGTGGTTGCTGGAATTTGAACTCAGGACCTCTGGAAGAGCAGTCAGTACTCTTAACCACTGAGCCATCTCTGCAGCCCATCTTTACTTCAGCTCATCTTCCTAACTGCCCTGCTTTTCACTATAGGCATTATTAGATAAGGAAACAGAAACTAAAATTGGTAAGCAACCCAAGGTCACCAAGCAAGTAAGACAGGGATTTCAACCCATTCCAGATAACTCCAAGGCCCATATTAACTTCCTGTTCACACTTTAGCCCCTACTTTACTCATCCTAACAGTATTATTTTGCTTTTAATTCATTCTGCCTGCCACGAATGTTCTTTTAGACTGTATGTATAGAGGAAAATAGACCATCTTACTTGTATGATTCTCTGGACAGAGGAACATAATCAGTGTAACCAGGGGACCTAACATATAGTAAATGCTCAGTAAATATCTCCTCTGTTCCCTTTTCACTATCTTAAAGCCTGACACTTCTGTTATAATCTTTTTATTTTATTTTAATTGTTAGTTTTCCAGCGTGTGTGTATATGTATATATGCATGTATGTATGTAACATGCGTATGTATTATTCATGGAGGCCAGGAGAGGGCGCTAGATCATCGGGGACTGGAGTTACAGACAGAAGTAAGCCACCATGTGGTGTTGGGAATCAAATCCAAGTCTTCTGAAAGTGCAGCCAATGCTTTTAATGCCCAAATCATCCATCTCTCTAGCCCTTCTGCTATATCCATACACATTTACTCTTATTCTTGTGTGTGTGCTGTGTACATGCATGTGAGCTTATGTGCATATAGAGGCAAGAAGTCCACTTCGGGTGTCATTCCTCAGGTGCTATCCAAGTTGTTTTTTGAGGCAGAGTCTGTCACTGGCCCGAAGCTCACAAAATAGGCAAGGCTGGCTAGTTAGCAATCTCCAAGAATTCTTCTGTCTCTTCCTACCCAGTGCTGGTAGTTATGCATGCACCACACATACCCAGCTTTTTCATATGGGCCCTAAGTCCTAAACTCAAGTCCTCATACTTGCATGCTAAGTACTTTACTGATTAAGCTGCCTTCCCAGCCCTCTGTTCTTCTAAATTAAACTCAAAACCACAAGACAATTATGTTTTGAGCAGTACTGAAAAGATATATTCTTGTTTAATATTGTGATTAAATATATGAATAGAGATTAGAATATATTAATAAAGCACATAGGAATAATGATTCCAATGAATGTAAATAATTCTCCTAGGAGCCTCAAATCCTTACTTCAAGCTAAAACTAAACTTTCAATTACACTTTTGTTAGAAAATTTTAATGTAAGTTAGGAAAACTTTTTTTTAAAGTTTTACTTGAAAATGAATGACAATGTATGTTTAGTTACAAAATATTTTACTTAAAGTTGAGCATTTTGTATCAGTACTTTCTTTCTGGAAAGGTAAAATTAAATGTAATGCTTCTGATTTAAAATGGTAATATAGTGTGCTCACATTTGAATAAGGTATTTCTATGCATCCATTCTTGAGTGGTGGGATTTGAAAATGGTATCTTAAAAATTACTTTTTTTCATTGGTTAAGATATGTAATGAGTATTATTGTTTTAAAAACAATAGTATGCTTTTTAAAAGCCTAAATTAGAGAGGTTGTAAATTTACTCTTTAGTATTCCTAAGATATCTCTGATTCAAATGCCCAAACAGGCAATCATCCCCTACACTACCATATCTGCTCATATGCACAATTTCAGTGATCAGCATCCAGGAATAACACACAAACAGCAGCCACTACTAATCAAGTCATACAGTCATCCAATTACCAAATCTTGTCTCTTCTTTCTTAAATATCAGCTAGCCTACTGTGACTAACTCCTGATTGTCTGGAAAACATTGACCCCGATCCCACCAAATTCTGTCTTCTTGCTTCAGTCAGTGCTCTTCTTACAACAAATGAACAGTGATTCAAGCTTCATCCTATTAACGACCTGGGGCGCCATAGCAATCCATCTTTCTTAAAACAGGATTCCTTCCCACAACCACATTTGAGAGCCTCCTCTTCCTTTAGATCTCAGTTCAATTATCACTTTATCAGAAATGCTTTCCTTAACCACTTACTATTGCATGTGGAGGTCAGATGACAATTTGTGGGACTTAATTCTTTCCTTCTACCATGTGGGTTCTTTGGAATTGAATTTAGGATTGGCAACAAGTGTCTTTACACACTAGGGCATCTGACTGGCCCTCATTGACCACGTTTTAGTAGGTCAAATTTCCCTAAATATGTATTCCCTTATACCTACCTCTCTTTGTAGTTCTTATTATAATTGTGATTTAATGGCTCTATTTGCTTTTACTTGTGTCTATCAGAGCACTTGGCACACAATAATGGCTTGACACATGACTATGCAAACAGTAGTGGCTAAGTAGGGCTACAGAACAGTACCGTGCAAGAACACTAGCTGATCCTCTACACAAATATATCATCAACCAAATCTAAACTACAAAACAGTTACCACATATAAGTAACCCCCGTGATGTGATGGTCTAACTCTGTAGATGCTATCTAACTTAATCTTCACAGTAACCCTGAAAGGATTATTCACATTTGAAATACATGAACTCTGAGGCAAAGAGACATGAAGTCATACAACTCATAAATGACTGACACTGGGACCCAAATCTGTTAAAAGATCTTCACCACTTTTATTCATACATAATTTTCTCCTTACCCTTCTTGTGAACATCTTACTTTATACTCAATAAACCACCATCCAGCTAGTCGACACAGCCTTCCTTCATGCCATATTCAAAGTCTCTCATTGGCAGAACAAATGCATTTCTGCCTTGAAATGCCTCTGAAGGATCTCAGATTTTAACAGTAATTATACTACCTGAGCATCACCTGGTGCCAGGAATACGACAAACACATACATTTCCCAAGTGGACACACTGCTTACTAGTTAAGGAATCTAAATTTTGAATAGTTTTATTTAACCTTAGCAATAGATTTTTATTTTATTTTTTTTAGTTAACATTATCCTATGTGGCTCAGCCTCCCAAGTGCTGGGCCAACAACAGATGTGCATCATCATGTCCTGTTTAAAGAAGACTACTCATTTGTCTTCCTTTTTTCTCACAGTGCATGGTATCACATCCAAGGCTTCTTAATTGCCAAGCAAGTGCTCTACCACTAAGCTATAACCTCAATGTAAGTAACAATGAAAGTATTTTCATATGTTCTTTATTAAACTATGTTCAATTACTATATCTATTACCAACTATACACAGAATAATAATATAACCAGAGATATCTTCCAATTATGAGGGTTGAAATTCTTACATTTCAAATTTTAATAGGTTTGCTTACTTCAAAAAAATATAGCTTACTTTAAAAATTTGAACACAAAAAAGTACAAAATAAAATAGAGTCCAAATGTTACCTTCTAGCATAGTGTTCAGAGCTTTATATATACATATATATATTCACAAACATATGCATAACATATAACTTTGCCTAAATAATATTATTTTATACATTTTGTTAGATGATCTATCTTCTTCCCACTTCAAAATACACTGTGAGCATCTTCCCATATACCACTTATATGTATTTCTTATCTTATATGGCCGTGTGGAATAACTATCATCTTCTTTCTATAAACTCAATAGACCTCATAATTTTTCACCTTCCACAGCCTTAAGATTGTTTTTATGCTAAATAGAGATAGTTCAGATACCTTTTTGGGTTTAAGGACATCTTTTCCTCAACACTTAATTCTTTGTACCATCAAATTAACCCTCTCTCTAGATTAATTCTTTCTGAATATTTTATATTTTTAGACAGAGAGTAACATAAAACTAGAGCCATTACATTTTGGCCCACCACTTCTTTTCATAAAGCATGTTTGTTCTTTTAAGCACAGCAAACTGTGCATATGGAAAACTAAATTAGAACTGCTACCAATGGGAAGGGCTTCACTGGAGGAACAGCCCATAAATCATGTGGGAACAGAGCTGCAACCATTTGCTTACACATTTTCTTAGACTGATTTTTGCATTACAATCAAATTGATTCTTGTAACCCTGTGGCTTAGAAAGTCTAAAATGCTTACTAATGTGTCCCTTCATCAAACTTGGCAACTCTTGGTCTGAAAGATAATTTGCTCAAAGACATGAATAAGTCTAGATAAAGATAAAAGTCT
The DNA here is from genome assembly GCF_978045245.1 of Mus caroli. Classification (NCBI taxonomy): domain Eukaryota; kingdom Metazoa; phylum Chordata; class Mammalia; order Rodentia; family Muridae; genus Mus; species Mus caroli. Next base: position 21,254,743 of record NW_028227260.1, read on the forward strand.
CAATGTCATTGGCATACCATTTTTGCACAGTAACTATAATCGTAGACCCAAATCAATTTTATAGTTTTTAATTTTTATAAACAGGATAGAAGAAAAGCAACTTACTTCACATGACTTGTTCCAGTTTTCTGCTTCGGATTTTTGTTGGCTCTGTTTGAGTTGGTTTAAACTTGGCTTACTAGGAAAATGCCCTACTGTTTCTCTTGTCCAGTCATCCACCAGCTTGTGTAAATCATCTGTGAACATCCCCTTCTTACTGGCTGGAGATTGCTGGCATGACACGGTATTACTCTCCACACCCAGGGCATCTACAAGAAAAAAAGCCAAACCAAAACAACTGATAACCAGATAACTCTCCTTTGTTTCTTGTTTTCTTAAGAACTTTTAACGTGTGTGTGTGTGTGTGTGTGTGTGTGTGTGTGTGTGTGTGTGAAAGGACAAGCTGAAAAAGTGAGCTATCTCCTTCTACCATGTGGACTCCCAGGAGTCAAACTCAGGTTATCAGGTTGGAGGCAAGCTCCTTTGTCTGCTAAGCCATCATGTCCCTAGCCTAAGGTAACACTTCTTTGAACAACATATATGAAATGGGGGTAACCATAAATTATAATTGACATGACATTGCTAATTTAAAGCTGCTATGCTGGTGTAATCACCAAATAACCCATGAACATTCAAGTTTCTTATACCTTGGACATCAAATTAAATGGTTACCATAGGTATAAACCATGTGTGATAAACAGGCTCTCCAAAATGTGAGTATAATACTTTAATAATCTTTTTATTAGCTTCCTTGAGTACATATTTGGAGGAATTAAAAAGAAGAGAAAGAAGCCAGGCTAAGCTTCTGTAGAAGCCAGGAAATTGAAAATAGGTCACAGAGGGGATGAAAGACCTAACTGAAAAGAGAAAGAAGAGGGTGGGGGGAAGGAATGAGGAGGGGGTGAGAGAAAAGGAAAAGTGAAAGGGTTGGGGGAGGGAGTTACTACCCTAAGGATGCTTGACAAAGCTATATGGAAACTACTGTTCTAAGCTTCCATACACACCTACACATGTAAGAGTTTCAATGAAGTTATCCTACAAAGGGGCTAAACCTCCCCCTTAGAACTTAGAAGTCATAGGCAAAAAAAAAAAAGAAGAAGGAGGAGGAAAAGGAGAAGGAGGAAGGAAGAGGAAGAGGAGGAGGAGGAGGAGAAAAGAAGAAGAAGAAGAAGAAGAAGAAGAAGAAGAAGAAGAAGAAGAAGAAGAAGAAGAAGAAGAAGAAGAAGAAGAAGAAGAAGACGACGACGACATAGGCCATCAAATAAAAAGGCCTAGTGCCAGGTGTTAGATACTTCCCCTCAAGTTTTTGGTCACAAAGACTCCCAAATCACCATTTACCATTTACCATTCACCATTTACCATTGCTCTTGATTGCCCAATAGAATGTGATAGTAATATACCTTATTTCAGAAGACACCACACATTTTGGTCACATGACTTGGAGAACTCAAGTTGGTACTGACTGGGAAGCTTTTTCCTCCTGGCTAGTTAGTGTTCATAGCACAACAGGTGTGATTTAAATATGCTTGGCCCAGGGAGCGGCACTATTGGGATGTCTGGTCTTGTTAGAGTAGGTATAGCCTTGTTAGAGTATGTTAGAGTAGGTATAGCCTTGTTAGAGTAGGTAGAGCCTTGTTAGAGAGTAGGTAGAGCCTTGTTAGAGAGTAGGTAGAGCCTTGTTAGAGTAGGTAGAGCCTTGTTAGAGAGTAGGTAGAGCCTTGTTAGAGAGTAGGTAGAGCCTTGTTAGAGTAGGTAGAGCCTTGTTAGAGTAGGTAGAGCCTTGTTAGAGTAGGTAGAGCCTTGTTAGAGTAGGTAGAGCCTTGTTAGAGTAGGTAGAGCCTTGTTAGAGTAGGTATAGCCTTGTTAGAGTAGGTAGAGCCTTGTTAGAGTAGGTATAGCCTTGTTAGAGTAGGTAGAGCCTTGTTAGAGAGTAGGTAGAGCCTTGTTAGAGTAGGTAGAGCCTTGTTAGAGAGTAGGTAGAGCCTTGTTAGAGAGTAGGTAGAGCCTTGTTAGAGTAGGTAGAGCCTTGTTAGAGTAGGTATAGCCTTGTTAGAGTATGTTAGAGTAGGTATAGCCTTGTTAGAGTAGGTAGAGCCTTGTTAGAGTAGGTAGAGCCTTGTTAGAGTAGGTAGAGCCTTGTTAGAGAGTAGGTAGAGCCTTGTTAGAGAGTAGGTAGAGCCTTGTTAGAGTAGGTAGAGCCTTGTTAGAGTAGGTAGAGCCTTGTTAGAGTAGGTAGAGCCTTGTTAGAGTAGGTAGAGCCTTGTTAGAGTAGGTAGAGCCTTGTTAGAGTAGGTATAGCCTTGTTAGAGTAGGTATAGCCTTGTTAGAGTATGTTAGAGTAGGTATAGCCTTGTTAGAGTAGGTAGAGCCTTGTTAGAGTAGGTAGAGCCTTGTTAGAGTAGGTAGAGCCTTGTTAGAGAGTAGGTAGAGCCTTGTTAGAGAGTAGGTAGAGCCTTGTTAGAGTAGGTAGAGCCTTGTTAGAGAGTAGGTAGAGCCTTGTTAGAGTAGGTAGAGCCTTGTTAGAGAGTAGGTAGAGCCTTGTTAGTGTAGGTAGAGTCTTGTTAGAGTAGGTAGAGCCTTGTTAGAGAGTAGGTAGAGCCTTGTTAGAGAGTAGGTAGAGCCTTGTTAGAGAGTAGGTAGAGCCTTGTTAGAGTAGGTAGAGCCTTGTTAGAGTAGGTATAGCCTTGTTAGAGTAGGTAGAGCCTTGTTAGAGTAGGTAGAGCCTTGTTAGAGTAGGTAGAGCCTTGTTAGAGTAGGTATAGCCTTGTTAGAGTAGGTAGAGCCTTGTTAGAGAGTAGGTAGAGCCTTGTTAGTGTAGGTAGAGTCTTGTTAGAGTAGGTAGAGCCTTGTTAGAGAGTAGGTAGAGCCTTGTTAGAGAGTAGGTAGAGCCTTGTTAGAGTAGGTAGAGCCTTGTTAGAGTAGGTAGAGCCTTGTTAGAGTAGGTAGAGCCTTGTTAGAGTAGGTATAGCCTTGTTAGAGTAGGTAGAGCCTTGTTAGAGTAGGTAGAGCCTTGTTAGAGTAGGTAGAGCCTTGTTAGAGTAGGTATAGCCTTGTTAGAGTAGGTAGAGCCTTGTTAGAGAGTAGGTAGAGCCTTGTTAGTGTAGGTAGAGTCTTGTTAGAGTAGGTAGAGCCTTGTTAGAGAGTAGGTAGAGCCTTGTTAGAGAGTAGGTAGAGCCTTGTTAGAGTAGGTAGAGCCTTGTTAGAGTAGGTAGAGCCTTGTTAGTGTAGGTAGAGTCTTGTTAGAGTAGGTAGAGCCTTGTTAGAGAGTAGGTAGAGCCTTGTTAGAGAGTAGGTAGAGCCTTGTTAGAGTAGGTAGAGCCTTGTTAGAGTAGGTAGAGCCTTGTTAGAGTAGGTAGAGCCTTGTTAGAGTAGGTAGAGCCTTGTTAGAGAGTAGGTAGAGCCTTGTTAGAGAGTAGGTAGAGCCTTGTTAGAGTAGGTAGAGCCTTGTTAGAGTAGGTAGAGCCTTGTTAGAGTAGGTAGAGCCTTGTTAGAGAGTAGGTAGAGCCTTGTTGGATCAAGAAGCACAACACTCAGTTCCTTCTCCAGCACTGTGTCTGCCTGCATGCCACCATGTGTTCCACCATGATGACAAAGGACTAAATCTCTGAACTGTAATTCAGCCCCAATTAAATGCTGGCCTTTATAAGAGTTGCCTTGGTCTTAGGGTCTGTTCACAACAATGGAAACCTTAACTAAGACAGCAGGTTGCTAAGGGATAAAAGTCAGTAAGATTGACCCCTATAAGGTATAATAATGACTGTCCTGGCAAGTAGACTAGTGGCATGAAGAGGCTACTTCCTATAGCCAGTCAGGAACCCCAGTGGAGTGATAGAGACACCAAAACACCCACAAACCTTTCAGCCCAAAATTGATCCTGCCTACAAGAAATGCAGGCACGCTAGAGGGAGTAGAGACTGAGGGAATGGCCAACCAATAACTGGCCCAACTTGAGACCCATCCCATGGGCAAGCACCAATCCCTAATACTGTTAATGATACTCTGTTATGCATCAAGAGCATGTTGCCCTCTGAGAGGCTCTACACATCAGCTGACTCAGACAGATGCAGACACCCACAGCCAAATAGGGATGGAGCTTGGGGACTCTTATGGAAGAATAGGAAGAAGGATTTCAGGCCCCAAAGGGGATAGGAACTCCACAGGAAGACCAACAGAGTCAACTAACCTGGACCCTTGGGGGCTCTCAGAGTCTGAACCACCAACCAAAGAACATGCACAGGCTGGACCTATGCCTACCTGCACATATGAAGCAGATGTGCAGCTTGGCCTTCATGTGGGTCCTGAACAACTGGAGCAGGGGGCTATCCCAAAAGCTGTTGCCTGTATGTGGGATATATTCTAGCTGGGCTGTCTTGTCTGGCCTCAGTGGGAGAGGAAGCCTCACAGAGAGTTGAAGTACCTGGGTTAGGGATACTTAGGGGAGCCCCACTGGCTCAGAGAAGGGGAGGGGTGACTGGAGAGGCAGTGAGTAGGATGTAAAGTGAATAAATAAAAAATTAAATAAAACAACAACAAAAATTTTAAAATACCCACAGGGCGAAGAATGTGCCTTACTAGTACACGGCTTGTATATAGCATGTATGGCCACAGGTTCAAGCCATGCAAGAGAAGCAGCATCATAGAATGATAAAAATGGAAACAATTGTATGTGTATAGTAAAAGCACTTTTTTTTTAAATGGAGAAAGCAGACTTAGCAAAAGTAATTTGATCATGTTTATGTTCCTCCAGAGGCAGGTCTAGAATACCAACAATTTTCAACAAAGTTCAAGAACATAGAACCACATTTTATTTACATTTTACTAATATTTGTGTTTATGATTAAATTTTTAAGAAAGATCAGGCATTGCAGTAGATACTTCTACTCTCAGCACTGGGGAAGCTGAGGCAGGAACGTTCCAAGTTCACAGCCAGCCTGAGCTATAGTCACTAAAAGTTTTAAGCTCTTTTTGTTCTTAAGCAAGAGGGAAAAAGGAGGTGGGATTGGTTTATAAAAAGAGTGAATGCTAGTGTTCTGGAATAGGATGTGAAACTTGGTGGCTGTTATGTATATAATCACAAGGTCCAGTCCAGATGCCCCCTTTATCTTTTAAGTTACTCTTCAGCCTTGAAAGGGCAGGAAAGCTACAGAGTAAGTTTGGGGGGAAATTAACCTTGTACTACCTAAGTCTGGCACAGGCTTTCCTTAAATAACTAACAGAAATCTGAGCCAAAGGTTAAATTAAAGTAGTAAAGATGACAGATAAAACTATTAATGCTAATGAGCTTTGCAGAACCATCAGCCCTTTCAGCAAAAGTGGGCTTCATGTCCCTAAAAAGGAAGGTAGCTAGCTATTAATATGAATAACCCACATATTCGAGGTATCAGCTGTAGAAAAATTAATAATACAGTTTGTATGAGCAAATGGTTAATACAATGGTTGTATCAAGTCTAGGAAATAGTGTTTTGTAGCCATTTACCCCATCTTTTGGATCACATATTCCCAGACCCTCTTCCACAACATTCCCTGAGATATCGAGGGTGTGGTATAAGTGTACAATATGATTTTGATTTATGTTCTTACTAAGAATGGAGTCTATTGTTTGACATTATTTCCCAAAGTCCTTGAAAATTTGAGTCCAAATGATAGAATCTCTTTTACAAAAATGATCTTTTTGTATTATGGGGATATTTACATCATAATATTATTTATTAATTCAATTTATTAGTGGACATTTATAGAATGAAATAGTTTATTTCAATTTCAGTATGTTTCATTTTTCTATCAATTTTATGGTAGAAAAGGATTTATCTATTTTCAGTACAGATGAACTTTCAAAAGCTAATTAATTTAGAATTCTGGTTATAATAATGTTCTACATGTTATAAATAATTAAGGGCATTTAACTCTGGACCAAAAGACAGAATATAAAGCATTACAGCTGTGTCTAGGAGCTGGAGGCTGTCAATGCAGTGATACACTTATATTGGAAATCCAAAAGTTTCCTTTTGATTGCCCAAGCAAAACACAAACATGTCTTTATATATTTTGTTGCAAAGAGAAAAGCAATTATAAGTTGAATTATAATTGGTCCTTTCAATAGCCTTTGACTCCAAGACATGTTTTCTATAACCTGCTTTGCAAAACAAATCCTATAAATTGAAACTATGAAATAGAATCTCTTTAAAAGTCTTAAATTGCATTGCTACCACAGCTGCCTTGTAAAAAAAATAACAGATGACATTTATTATGAAATAAACAATGTGGTAAAAGCATGTTGAAGAGACAAAAAGAATTGTATTAGTAAATATAACATTGTACTTTGTGCTTATAATTCTTATTCTCTCATCTGATTACAAAGGTGATTAAAAATTCAATAATTACACAAATGATTGGCTTATATAACACATAAAATGTAATGTGTACAATAATAATAGTACAAAGAAAGGAAGGTACATGCACAGTAGAAAATGCATATACCATTGAAATTAAGATAGTGTTATTCTGAACTATATTGCCTTGGATTAAAAAGGTAATTGTAATTTTTATGGCCACCACAGGAAAATAACTAAATATAATAAAAAAAACAAGAGGATTTAAACATTACAAAAAATATCTACTTGGGGCTTGGGAAGATGGCTCAGAACTTATTGTACAGTCATGAAGATTGGAGTCCACATCCCAGCACCCACATAATATGCCACGCATCCAAACATCTGTAATTCCAGCTGTTATGGGAAGCAAGAGAGCAGCACCAGTGAGGCTTGCTGGTTTCCAGCCTATGTAAGGAACCAAGAGCCTCCTCCTTCAAGGGGAATAGATTGGAAAGAGGGTCTCTGTGAGGTGGGGGACCAGTGGGTAGCAGCATTTTATATAAATAAATTAATTAATTAAAAAGAGAAACCATGAGCCTGAGGCTCAGAGGAATAGGTAGAAAGTGGTAAGGAAAACACACACACACACACACACACACACAAATACATGTTTAATACAAAGAAGACAGGCAGGAATCGAACAATAACAAAAAGGTCGTTAGGCACAAAAACAAATAGTAAAATGGTATATAGAAATATAAATTAAATTATATAGAAATGGTTTAAATAACCCAATAAAAAGACAAAGGCTGGAAGACTAGATAAACTATATGAGCAAATTGCATAATGATGTCCATAATAAATACTATTCATATTACAAATATAAAAGTGCTGGAAAGATGGCTTAGTGGGTGAAGGCATTTGCCACCAGACGTGACAACTTGAATCTGATCTTTAGAACCAACTCCTACACCTTATTCTCTGGCATACAAATGCATGCGTGGCACATTTACAGGCACACACATGCACAGAGAGACACACAAAATAATTTAATTAAAAATACATTAAAGTGATGGAACAGGTACAACATGTAAGTAGTAAACTAGAGAAACTGATTGTCTATAATCATATCAGACATATACACTAATGTCAAAAGATACAATAATCACAAATACATGCAGCCAAGTTCCCAAATACACAAAGCAAAATTACAGCATTGAAAAGAAAAGTTCAACAACATCTACTATAACCCACATTAAATAATTGAACAAGCCCAAACCATATGAAAGCCATAGTTTGGGCACAACAGAAAATGTAAATAAAAAGAATCCATTTGAGTAATCTAGGGATGTAGTTTACTAATAGAGCACTTGCCTAGAATGTGCAGGACTTTTGTGGTTCAATGTTCAGCAAACCACAAAATAAATAAGGGAAAAAAAACCAATATCACACAGTGCCTTTTCTATAGTGCTAGCAACTTCAGAGGTTGGGGTGGAGGGATAATTTGAGCTCAGCAAAGGTTGGGGAACATAGGAAGACTTTACCTCTAAATGAACAAAACAAATGTGTAAGCACGCAAGGCATTTGGGAACAAAATGAAACCTAGCTATGAATACATCAGACTGAAGGTCCTATGACTTCTGATACTGAGTCTCCAAAGCTGCCTTCAAGTTCAATTCTGTTTTTAGCAGAATCATTCAAAGTATAGCTCAGCACAGACTGGACCCCAAACTCAACTATCTTCTTGCCTCTACCTCCCCTGTGCTGGGGATATAGGTATATACACCATATGTGACTGGATTTTCCATCATTGACTTTTCTTTACAGCTGAATAAATTTTCACTGAATTGTGTGCCAGTTGGCTTTATCCATTCATCAGCTGATGAACACCTAATATAGTTCTACTTTTCTGAGTGAAGTAGAATAAAAATAGATGTGCAAGTATATAGTATATTGACCTTCACTATGTACATGGAACCAAAGAACCCTGACTTGATGAGTAACTTCTTTATTAGTTAAGTAGTTAGGAGCTGGAGAGATAGCCCAGCAGTTAAGAGCATTTGTTGCTCTTTCAGAGGACCTAGGTTTGCTTCTCACAATCCTTCTTAAGCATAGTTCCAGAAGATCTGGCATTGCCTTCTGATCTCCATGGGCAATAAGCACACCATGGTGTGTATACCCATATATGCAGGCAAACATACACATAAAATATAAATATTTTTAAAAATGCATTTTTCTTTTCTTTATTTTTCTCTTTCCTTCTTATTTAATTTTTTAAATGTGCATTGGTATTTTGCCTGCATGTATGTCTATGTGAAGGCATAAAATCACTTGGAGCTGGATTTAAGTTAAGTTGTGAGCTGCCATATGGATGCTAAGAATTGAACCAGGGTCCTCTAGAAACGCAGCCAGTCCTCTTAACCACTGAGCCATCTCTCTGGGCCCTATTTTAAAAATATTCTTTAAAATAATATATAAAGGTACTGGAGAGACGGCTCAGTGGTTGAGAGCACTGGCTGCTGTTATAGAAGACCAGAGTTTGGTTCTCGGGTGGCTCACACCTGCCTGTTACTCCAACTCCAGGAGATCCAATGTCCTCTTCAGGCATCCATAGGCACCCTTACACAGACACATAGACACCCAGACATACACATAAATGAAAAGAAAATAAATCTTAAAAAGTAATATATAGAGACCACTTAATTCAGAACAACACGAGAGTATTTCAACCAACAAACTTCTGAACCAACTCTAAATATGAGCCTAGTAATTCTCACCAATTGGGATATTTCAGAAACTATGCTGGGGGAAGATGCCAGCATTCTGTCTGTTTTCCAAATGACAACACAAAGCAAACAGTTATTTTTTACTATCTATCATCAGTGATATTCATCATTATTTCATTAAAGGATATTTAGTACCAAAAGATAGGAGTATTTTTAGACCGGTGTGTACATCATTGTTTTATATTTATTTATAATTATTTAGCCTAATTAAAAAACAACTTGTACTATCACTGTTGTACTAATTTTGCTGTTCTTTCACCAAATTTTATTTTTCATGAGACATTTTCTCATTATTTAGCCCAAACTAGATTTGAAGTACAATCTTCTTGCCTGAGTTTCCCGAGTGCTTCAACAACAGGCATGCCATACCATGCCCAGATCTGATTCGGTCTTTAAACAATTACATGTAAGATCGGTTTACCTTTTACAACGAGATTGTCTGAATGTGCCATGGACTGGGGGCGGCTTCGAAGTTTGCTTTTGAAAGATCTTGGCCTGCGTGGCGATGCAGGTGACAAAGGAACCTCTGAAGATTGCGCTTTGCTGTCTTTAGTTGCTCGAAGGCGTTCATAGAGCTCCTGTAGCTCTTTATTCTGTTGTGTTTGAAGACTGACCACCTCTTGAATGTGTCTGAATAGAAATTATGCAAAAATATTAATAACTTTGTTGCCATAAAGACAACTTCAAAAAGTTTATGATGGTACAAATAAAGCTTTAAAAAGCATTACTAATTTTTGTTTGTTTGTTGAGACAGGATTTCTTTGTGTAACAGCCCTGGCTATCCTGGAAGACCAGTAGAACCAGTAGGAAGACCTGTAGACCAGGCTAGCCTTGAACTCACAGAGCCACATGCCTCTGCCTACAAAGCATTAGTATTGGAAATGGTGTAATGCAGATTATATTTACAATTTTAGGATGGAAAATACCTTCCTAAATAATAATACTAATCTATTACAAAGAAAGGATAGACAAACTGATGAGGGCAAATCATTAGTCTCAATAGAGAAGGAGACATAATGAATAGAATTTTAAAGCCAAATAGGTAAATAATATCTTCTTTCTCCTTATTACAGACTATTATTTAGAAGATTTAAATAGCTCCTAAAATCAGTAATGAAAAAAAATTTTAAAGGGTAAAGACTACAAAAGTGGGGCTGGAGAGATAGCTCAGTGGTTAAGGGCACTGACTGTTCTTCCAGGACTAGAGTTCAATTCCCAGCACCCACATCAGGTAGCTCACAACCACCTGTAAGTCCAGCTCCAGAAGATCTAACTCCTCTAGCTTCTGTGGGTATCAGAGAACACACCACACACACATGAAAACATGCACATTTATTAAAAATAAATTTTAATTACAAATAAAAGAAATCTTTAAAAAGAAAAAGAGTTATTTGAAACAAAAAGCGCTATAAATAGCGATGTAAAAAATTAGGAGTGGGTCTTGCTTTGTACTCAGGCTTATGACTCAGCCTTTAAAGTGGCTAGGAAACAGGCATATGTCACCATGCCCAGCTAAAAAATGTTTTAATTCATCTCATTAGCATAATATTAAAAGTTTTGTATCCAATCTGTGTTATTAAGATATAAAGAAATGAGCACATTGTATATTTTGGAATATCAAATGGTCTGGCTTTCCTAGAACATAATTTTTTCAGATTTTTTTTTTTTTGACACAAGATCTTACTATGTAACACTGGTTAGCCTGGAACTCACCAGTTAGCCTTACCTTTGCCTCTACCTCCCAAGTACTGGGATTACAGGCACGAGTAACCAATCTGACATCAAACACAATTTCAACAATTATAAGCTTTAAGAGTACAGACCTTTTAACTGTATACCACAGAAATATCTGTGTGTAAAAAGATAAGTGTCATTTATATAAGCAGATCATGAGGAAGACTGAAAAATCTCTTGAGAAAGGAGTAAATAAACTTGGATACACCCATTAATTGGAATTAAATGCACTGACTCTTTAAAGGTGGATTTATGCAAATATGAACAACAAAAATAGACTACATTTTAAAGCAAAAAATATAGAATAGCATGTTTGTTATTTATTTTACTACTGTAAAGGACAAAAAAAGGATATGCACAGAAAAAGGTCAGCAATATATGTTCCAAACAGTTCACAGTGAGTGCCTCTGAGTAGTGGGGTACAGTATAAGTACAAGGGTTTTTTTTTTAGCTTGCTTTTTCATTATGTTACCTGAATATTATCCTATATATCGCTTTTTTGAGATAGGTTCTTACTACTAATCTTGCTGGCCTGGGACTCACTATGTAGACCAGACTAGCCTTGAGCTCATAGTGATTTGCCCATTTCTGCCTCCTGGGTACTGGGATTAAAGGCTTGTGGCCTGGCCTCAATTTTTGAAATACTTTTTAAATACAAAACTGTACAACTATATAGATTGTTCAAACTAACAGGTAAAAAATCTCAGCTTACAATTGTTGGTCTATAGTGTCTAGTATTGTCTAATAAATTACTATGGACAAACCATACTGACAAAAGAATGCTAAAGGGCTAGGGATGAAGTTCAGGGGTAGTGAGACAGAAGAGGGGAATGGGCATTCATCCCCTTAGCCACTGGCCAGGTTTTAAACACTATTAGAATGTGTTAAAGTATTAATGATAAATTCTTTTGCCTTCCTATTCTAAGAACTCCTGATGTTTGCTTTCCTATTTTAAAAACAAAAACCCCAGTTACTAGGGGACTATGCAATTTGACTCCCTAACTAGTAGCTCTTGGACTCTTCCTTGCTTCCATGGTTGCTTTGAGTACAAAGACTGTCAGCCAGCCAGCTGGGCCATTCTTATGCTAGCACCAGCAGTTTTAAACACCCTACTGATGCCTTGAGAAAATTACACAACAAATTCACCTGATTGCTCTAGCTCCTGGAGTTAGAGGCACAGTCTTAACTAGGACTGTTCTAACAGTGTGTTCTCAGCTTTTTGCTATCAAAAGCATTGCAGAGCTCAGAAGAGTCTGCAAACATTTTCCTTTCTCCCTACAAGGCCAGAAGGGAATACTTTCTGGTGGCCTATCAGAGGGACTGCTGTGGCTGTTGCTAATCGGACAATGCTGTGAAAGGTATGCTGTGTTTTACCCAAATATTCCTCTAGCTATATATGCAGACTGTTAAGATCCTCTTGTTGAATCCTGTGCTAGCTTCTCTGGTGTAACATTAAGCCCAGATAAAGCTTCTCCTGGGTGGTCTTGTCTTGCTTATTTTCAGTAGAATAGGCTCGTCTGAAAACACAAAGAAACAGCAGAGCAAGCAGAGGCAATGGGAGCTGATCAGTGTGCAGGCCTGAGCTATTGAAAGTGGCAAGGCAGTTGGCTGCCTGACAGCTGAAGAAGAGACAGAGTTTGGTTGTCAGTGGGCTGAGCTTCAAAATCAGTAAGATTCAAGTGGTTGGCAGTTGAAGAAGAGGTAGCTCAATACTTCAACTGAGAGGCCAGTCAGGAACTAGGGGGGTGGTGGAAGTTGAAAGGAAAGGGAGCTGAGGCTGAAAAGGATTGAAAGCTAAATATAAAAAAAAAATCAGAGAAAAGAAACTGCTGGTCCTGGTCATTGGACGATTTCCAGAGAGCTGTCAAGACATATGCATGGAGGGTCTCAGAAACCCTACCCTGGGAGCTCTAATACTGGCCATTGCCAAGGGCTGAGGAATTCTGATACCTAAGGCTGCCTATCAGTTGCAATGCCACCTGCTGCCCAGGGCTAAGAAATCCCAACTTTCTGGCCCTGTGTAATAACTCTAGCATTTTCAGAGCTAAGTGTCTTGCTACTAGGCCTGCATCGGACCTGTAAGACCAGAGAGCACCGCTGCCTCCTTCTTCAGCTCACTAGTACCAAACACCAAGAAATTAAAAAAAAAAAATGTCAAGAACCAGTACTTGAAGACCTCATTTTTTTCTTATCCACAGTTTCTATCAGAGTAGAACAAAAGGAGCACAGGCAATTGATTGGTGACAGCAGGGCCCTTGTCTAGCATTGCTCAAGTATGTGTCCAATCCTTAGCACTAGTGGGAAAAGCTGCATAGTAAGACCATATCTTTAAAAAAAATGACAGAATAGATATTTTTGTTTTATTCTTTGCTTTGATATTTGTTTTGAGGTGATGTCATAATATATCTTCTATGTAGAACAGGCTGGTCTCAAACTCAAAGGGATCCACCTGCCTCCCAAGAGCATGGATTAAAGGCATGTGCCATCACACCTGGTTCTATTTTGGATTGATTTTTTTAAAAAGGTTTTTGTTTCCTGTAATCAGGAGGCTGGGGCAGTAGGAACTCAGCAAATTTGAGGCTAGTCTGAGCTACACGGGGCAAGACCATATTTCAAACCATAACAATACTTCATAAAACGTGTGTGTGTGTGTGTGTGTGTGTGTGTGTGTGTGTGAGAGAGAGAGAGAGAGAGAGAGAGAGAGAGAGAGAGACTATATGGCAAAAATGTGTGGGTATCTGTGGAGGCTCTAAGAACTCCTGGAGTTGTAGACCACCAGATATAAGTACTGGGAACTGAAGATCAGGAAGTGCTTTTAACCACTGAGTCATCTCTCCAATCCCAGAATAAAAGGCTCTTTATGAGAATGTGTATTTCCCAACCAAAATCAAGTACTCATAATCAACATAGGCAGCTATAAAAGACAACAGTCACTTCAGAATGATTTAAAAGATGTATTAAATTCCTGTAATCAGGAGGCTGGGGCAGTAGGAACTTGGCAAATTTGAGACCAGCCTGGGCTACATGTCAAGACTATATTTCTTTTCTTTTTTCTTTCTTTCTTTTTTTTTTTTTGAGTTTTTCGAGACAGGGTTTCTCTGTGTAGCTCTGGCTGTCCTGGAACTCACTTTGTAGACCAGGCTGGCCTCGAACTCAGAAATCCGCCCGCCTCTGCCTCCTGAGTGCTGGGATTAAAGGCGTGCGCCACCACGCCCCGCTAAGACTATATTCAAACCAGAACAATACCCCAGAAAACATAACTAGAATACTAACATCAGAAATAAAAAAAACACTTTAAAATGAGTATTGTACCATAAAAATATCAGTATACCTAAACTTCATAGTACTGAATGTACAGAAAAATTAAAATATATGCAATGTAACATCAAACATGTATATATGTATATTTTAGGTAACTTTTGCTGTATTAATTATTATTATTTATATGTGTATGATATGTGTGTTTGTGAAGGTCAGAAGAAAATTTTCAGTAGTTGAGCCTCTTCTTCCACTGTGGATTCTGGGAATTAAACTCTGGCTGCCAGGCTTTCGTGGCACTTTTCAAAGTAGATCGAGAATTTTTTAATGGTACTAACTTCTTTTGTTGTTGGTGGTGGTAATATTGTTGTTGCTATGATAGCACATGCCTATAATTTCAGTCTTTGGGAGGTGGAGGCAACAGGGTCAGGAGTTCAACATCACTTCTACCTTAGTTTAGCAAGTCTAAGGTTAGTCTGGTATATGAAACCAAACACAACATATTAAACAGCACTCAACATGACAAAACATATTGCCATAGTATCATTACTTAAGTGTTATGGTCTCCTTTGCTAAATAACAAGCTTGATCTTAGAAGGATCTTATATTTTCCTAAAGAGAAACTAGTCTCTTCGACTATATAAATTAGCTGTCCACTAATAAAAGGTAAGAATAGTTGTCAATTCTTACTCCAAGAGTCCTAAAGGACAAGGACTGAAAAAGCAAGTGGTCAATATATCTTCCCACGTGCCTGTAATACCATCAAAAAGGAGGCAGAAGCAGGGTGAATCTCCACAAATTTGAAGTCAACAAAGATTATCTCCATAGTGTATTCCAGGCCAGGCAGAACTACATAGTAAAGCCACTCACTGGTTAAGAGCGTTAACTATTCTTCCAGAGGACTTAGGTTCAATTCCTAGAAACCACATAGTGACTCACAACTATCTGTAATTCCTGTTCCAGAGGATCTGACTCCTTCAAAACACCAACATACATAAAGTTAAAATAAATTATTAACACTCCCCCCTCCAAAGAACTGGAGAGATGGCTCACAGTTGAGTACCAGATACTCTTCCACAGGACCTAGGTTCAATTCCCAGCATCCACATGGCAGCTAACAACTGTAACTCCAGTTCTAGGGGGATATCCAACAACCTCTTCTGACCTTCATGGGCACTGCACACACATGCATGCAGGTAAAACACCCAAACACACAAAACAGTTTTTAAAACTAAAAATTATTTTATACACAAAGATTTTTAGTATGCATACATATTTTATAATAGAATTCATTATAGTTTTACCATAGAAAAGTTTTAATCATCAAATGCCACCAATCCTCAATTAGCTACAAAGCAAAAATTGAGTTCTATAACCCCTAAACAATTATATTTGTTACAGAAGAGAGAGCATCCTTACTTTTCTCGTAATCTTTGAAGCTCCACTTTCAAATCCTCGTCCTCAATTTCTGATTCATTGTCACTGCTCATTGGGGAAGATGGAGAATAGAAGAGTGAATTCTGTGTTTGACCATAGGCTTGCTCTTCACGGAGTGGTAAATACTGATCAGCCTCTGGACGAGTTTTTGTCACTGACTTTCCATTACCAGCAAGAGTGGCTGAAAATTCATTTGCACATGTCTGTTTCCCAGGAGTTGACTCATTTTTTTCTTTATCTAACAGTTCAGACCCAGACTGCACACTAAGTTCTGTGGTTGAAGTTACTTCCACATTCTTTTCTGTAGCGACTGAAGAGACACTGGTCTCACAAGCTGTGCTATAAGATAAGATGTCACCTTGTTCAGGATCTCCTTTATCTTCTTTAAAGGTTTCATAAAGAGTTCGTAACTTGCATGAAGAAACTGAAGATTTATGAGTGGGCATGGCAGGCTCCACTTCGATCAACTGCGACACTGCAGCTTCAGCAAAGGTTAGTGCTTGCTCATTAGACTGGACTGGTGTTTTCTTGAATGGCAGTTTGTGTTCTTTCCCAAAAGACATCATTTTTACTGGCTGCTGCTGAGGAACAGTAATCACCTGAAACATAAAAAGGTAAACTTGTCTGGTTCTACCTAATTGTAGGGTAAACCTCATGAGGAGATTCACCATCTAAGGACAGCATAGACAAGTGGAAAAGCTGATTTGACATATATAATACTTGGTAATAACAACACTTATACTGTCTATAGTCAGTCTTTCCATTGGGGCCCTTGGACAGATTAGCTTCATTTTACTTATTCAAATAAAATCCCACTATAAAATTTGCTGAGATTCTAAATGACATGAAATTAAATTAAAGAGGCAGGAGAGATGGAGCAGCAGATAAGAGTATTCTCTGCTTTTCTGTCACCCAAAAGGTGGCTCACAACTATCTGTAACTCCAGCTCACAGGGATCGGATACCCTCTTCTGGCTTCTGTGAGAACCCTCAATGCACACACACACACACACACACACACACACACACACAAATAAAAACAATAAATCTAAAAAAGGGAGATTAAAAATGATGACCCCTAAAATGATTATTTCTGTGTTCTTTTACAACTACTAAAAAATTCTTATACTCTTCCAATTCACCTTCAATGATACAAGGTGAAAAGTTGAAGAAATTTTTATCTTTCTGTATAATATAAATATGTTACATCTTCTATAAATATATAAAGTAATTAGCTATATAAATATTTACAGTTAAAGATCACCACAGATCAATTTCAAATGCTGTCACTTTTTTATAGTGTTGGGGATAGAACCCAGGATGACACATGGTGGGCAAACTCTACCATGAAGCTCTATCACCAGTCCAGTTTCCTCTCATTAGGCACCCAAAGATAAAATCAACCAAAGACACAAACCTGGAACCGACCCCGCTGAAATGATCCACTCATGGCTTTACATCTACTCAAAGCCCTAGTATCAGATGAGAACTCCCGTGTCAGAGGAATGGGATCAGAAGCAATTGCTGATCTTTTATCTTCTGTTTCCACTGTAAGATTTGTCAAATTATAAGCAGAAAAGAGAAAATCATTTTTAAGACAAATTTGTTTACATTAACAAAATGAAGAAAAGCAGAAAGTTTAACCCTTGCTAATAATTAAAAGGTGTTAATGTATAAGCAACATTGTTTAAATCCCTAACTCTAAATCAGACATTGCAAGATTTATCCCAATCTATATGAAATGAATAACTGAAAAACCAAATTAGTTACAAAAGGAAAAAATAAAATGGCAACAACATTAATGGGATATTTAACATACATGTGCTACATGGAAAACATGGCAAGATTTGAGTATGAACGACAAAAAAAAAAAGTAGATGAAAAATGATGTTACCTAGTCTATGGCCCTGACTGTAAGCACACTACCTTGACGGACTTTTGATCTCTTGAAAAAGCTGGTTGACTGCCGTAGCCTGTATGCCCAGCTTTTTAATTTTCGAGTCCAGGATTTCCTGCTAATAGGATTTTTGAGACTAGGACAAGTAAAGCTTAGGCCAAAATATCCACCTCCTGTCTGCAGATGAATGGTTCCATCGCTTGACACAGCAGCAGGATAGGCCTCTGGATCGCCTGGAAGTGAAGCATCTGGGGACATCTCCTAATAGAGACAGAATCAAAGAAAAACAAGGTGATAATAATTTAGGTAAGGCAAATAAGTTTTTGGTATACTGGAGTTTCTTACATGAACTGTTGCAGTAACACTACCATATCAGTCTAAAACTGAAGCCTTGACATTTCTTTGCAATTACTATGTCTTTAAGTAAAACCAAACAGAATATTAATTTTCCAGGCCAAAATTTACATCAACTTTGAAAACTAAAATTTAAAATAAGCTTTTTTTATATGTGCCAAATAACTGAAAATACTATTTTTTGGTTCAGTAGAGACAAGGAATCATGTAAACCAGGTTGTCCTTGATCCAGCTCCCACTGTCTTTACCTCCCAAGGGTATGCAGCACCATGCCTGGATATAAATGCTATTAAATGAAATGTTAGTTTGCTCTCTTACTGTCTAAGAGTTCAAGATGCTAGATATATCATACAATAAAAAACCAAGATATTTTAATGTCACTGTTTGAGTGACAAAGAAATTTGAGTAAATTACTGTGAATTCATGTTCTAAAATTTTTATATTAAACTATGATTGCTATAAAACCAGTATCTTCTTGTCCTCCTACTCTCCTCAAATACCCATAATTACCTTCCTGTGTATGAGTACTTTAAAAATAAAGTATCCATGTCAATTAATAAAAAACTTAATGCATAGAACTGCGGATACTTTGGGGATATAAGAATGGTTACTAATAATAGACTAAAAGTGAGTATAAAATCACATAGGATGGGATATAGCATTCATCTAACGGGAGACAGCAATCCTGCATTATAATAAGTATTATTAACACTTAGAACAAATCAGGAGTTATCAAAGGGAAAATTTTGGACTAGAGATGTTGTTTAGTTGAAAGAGGGCTTGCCAAGCAAGCACAAGATCCTAGGTTTGATTCCCAGAACCACATGAAGTGTCCATGTGGATACAATCATAATCATAGCACTCAGACATTGGCTGCAGGATTATTAGGTAGAGGCAGGTCATCTTTGGTTATGTAGAAAGTTTGAGGCCAGCTTAGGATGCATGAGAGGTTGTCTCAAAAAAGTGAAACTTTGATCAATCAGTAAGCAAGTTTCTGGAGTCCCATTTTGAGTTAGCAACACTACTATTTCACTTAGGACAGAAAAAAATCTTGTAAAATTACATTTCAGAAAGTACTACACTGATCCCATTGAAATTATAGGTAAGATATATTTATATGTAGTAAATAAAACAAGACAGGATATTTAATATAAATTTTAGTTTTTGTGAGCAAGTGAAATACTTAGACACAACAACAAAAAACCTGATATAGACAGAATTCATGACTACACCAAGAAAAGGCAGACCATAATATATGTAGGAACTGTCTCAAGAGACTATACGCTCAGGTTGTAGTATGAGCAGCAACAGAGAAACCTGGGCCATAAAAAGGATGCTTACAAAATTCTACCCCAGCTTTGTCCTATCTGCCTTTTCAATGTGTTATATATTTAAAGATCTTTCTACTTAACTGGCCTTCTTAGATTCCTTGAACAAATTTCTACCTGCAAATGTCACTACTATGTATAAGTCTTTCCCTGATCACTCAATATGGATAATATTCTAATTTTCATAGCCCTTTAGTTAGTTATGTTATCCACAGACTGTTAGAGGGTTTGACTTACTGCTAAAAAGACAGTTACTGAATAAAAGAGTATACTGGTTGAGGTACCAAAGAAAGAACAGCCATTCCAATCCCTTCTCTGCACACCAAGCAAAACAACATCAGAGCATCTGCTCCCAAAATAGAGCATAAAGAAGGAATAGATTTGGGCCAAGAGAGAAGTAAGTGAGGGGCAAAGACAACATCCAACAGGCTTTGTAGACTAGCTACTACAGCTACCCTGGAGTCAGCATTAAAATCTGTGCTGGAGTGAGGGTTCTGTGGTTAAAGGCAACCAGGTATGGTTCTCAGAACCTACATGGTGGCTCACAGCCACTTGTAACTCTAGGAATCGAACACCTCTTCTGATCTCTGTGCATATACATAAACATCAGGCATGCATACATATACATAACACTAGAAACAAATATTTAAAACAACAAAGAATGGATTACAGTTACTAGACATTCAAAAATGTAATCCTCATTGCAAAAATGACTAATACAACAATATAATCTTCTTAAAAATAAAATTATATCATTACAAAATGCACAGGGACAAAGAGAGGAAAGCATGATTTGAAAAGTTAATATAGGAGAAAAATAGGAAATAAACAAATAAGATTATCTTCATTTATAGATGATGAAATTGTATACATAGAAAACCCAAAGCTGGACATTGTGGTATATGCTTTTAATCCCAGCACTCAGATATAGGCAGGTGGATCTGTGAGTTTAAGGTCAACATAATCTATATAGTATGAGACCCTGTCTCAAAGGGAAAAAAAGAAAACTGAGGGTTAGGAGATGGGTTAGTGGGTAAAGCACTTACTAGGAAAGCACAAGGAACAGGGTTCAGACCCTCTGAGAGAAATGTCCAGCTAGACTACTGAAATCAGTGATCCAGCAACAACAGAACATGGTGAAGAGTGATCAAGGACACTGTAGTGGTTTGAGTATGTTTGGCCCAGGAAGTGGTACTCTTTGGAGACAAAGCCTTGGAGTAGGTGTGTCACTGTGGGTGTGAGCTTTAAGACCTTCATCCTCACTGCCTGGAAACTAGTCTTCTCCTATTTATTTGCCTTTGGATGAAGATGTAGAACTCTCAGCTCCTGCTGCACCTGGATGCTGCCATGTTCCTGCCTTGATGATAATGGACTAATCCTCTGAACCTGTAAGCCAGTCTCAATTAAATGTTGTCCTTATAAGAGTTGCCTTGGTCATAGTGTCTGTTCACAGTAGTAAAACCATAACTAAGACAGAAGTTGGTACCAGGAATTGGGGTACTGCTGTGATAGGCCTGACCATGCTATGGGTTAGAAGAATGTAGATTTGGGGATTTTGGATTTGTAAAACAGTGGAATCCATTAAGTTGGACTTAATGGGCTACCCTAGTAGGAATATGAAAGACCTTGTTGCTGAGAGTGACTTGAACTGTGCAGACCTGGCCCAAGAGGTTTCAGTGGAGAAGAATTTCAGTATGTGGTCTAGAGACTGTTGTGGTATTTTGGTGAAGAATGTGGCTGCTTTTTGTCATTGTCCAAGGAGTCTGCCTGAGGCTAAGGTAAAGATTTAGATTAACTGAGATTTAGATTAATTGCTTTGAAAAAGGAAGTCTTGGGCTGGCAAGATGACTCAGAGGGTAAGAGCACTGACTGCTCTTCTAAAGGTCCTGAATTCAAATCCCAGCAACCACATGGTGGCTCACAACTACCTATAATGAGATCTGACACCTTCTTCTGGTACATCTGAAGTCAGCTACAGTGTACTTATGTATAATAATAAATAAATCTTTAGGCCAGAGCAAGCAGGTTCTGAAGCAAGTGGAGTTGACTGGAGCATGTGGGGCCGACCAGAATGATCAGAGGTCCTAAAAATTTAATCCACAACAACCACATGGAGGCTCACAACCATCTTTACAGCTACAGTGTACTCATATACATAAAATAAATAAATAAATAAATCTTTAAAAAAAAGAAAAAGGAAGTCTCAAAACAGTCTGGTATAATTTAGGTTGTGTGGTTACTAAAGTCCACTTCTTTAAAGACTGTTTTAATGAAAAGGAGCAAGCTGAGAAAGGAAAAATACAAAATATATGGCTCTAGTATTAAAGGGGCACCAGGAAGTAGAATGAAGCTGAATCCTATGATCTAGAAGTTAACAGATTAAGAGAGTGGGACCTTGGGGCAAAATTTCCACACATACATATACAAGAAAGAGAAAAAGAAAATCCAAAAGAATACCAAAAGCTATTAGAACCAATAAATAAGGCCATCAAAGTTGGAATGACAGAATCATAACACATGAAAGTCAGTTGTAGCTAGGAGGAGTGGCTCACATCTATAATTCCAGCACTATAAAGGTTGAGATAGGAGGACTGCCATGAATTTGAAGCTAACCTGGACTACAGAGTGCATGCCTTGGGGGGGGGGGGGGAGAGGGAGGAGAGGGGAGGGGGGAGGGGGGAGAGGGGAGAGGGCAGAGAGGGGAGGGGGGGAGAGCGAGGAGAGGGGAGAGAAAAAGAAAAAAACTCAATTGTGTTTCTACACACTAAACAATGAAGAATCCAAAAAGGAATTCATCATGTTTTGAATGTCTGCATCAAAATCATGTTAAGATTTAATACCCACTGTAGTCTTTGGAAAGTTGAAACTTTAAGAGATAACTGAGTTATAAGGAGCACATTCTATTGAATGGCAAGGTTCCATGCCCACTTCAAGCTATATAGTGAAACCAAGTCTTTAAAAGAAACATACAAAATTACTAAATCAAGAGAGGGACCAATACATGTATTATTTACAAGTTATTAATGATAATGATTAAAAAACTACAATAAGAAACTTGTTTAGGAAGTGTTGTTTAGATTTATTATTCTTGTGAAATGCTTTTGTGCTTACATAATAATTCTATAACTTAAAATAGTTCATAAAAAATTTTTAAATGCAAAGTAGTACATATACATAAAAGAAGTATGTATAGATAAATATAACATTTATGTGTAAAAACATAATACATATGCAGAATTATATTGGTATAAATATTCATACATTAACTAAAACTATATCCAGAAAAGATAATAGCTATGTTTGCAGGTTTAGGAAGGTGATAGATTTTATTTTATACACAAGTATATATTATTTATATAGTAACCATGACAGAAATTACAGTGGTAAACATTTAAAAAAATTATGACATATGGTAAAATTAAAAATTTCAGTACGTTGACCAATATGTTTATAACACAATATTATTTTAAAATAAATATGTGATTCATGTAAATAGATCTATGTAGTCTTAAGAAAATTCAAGGACAAGCAGTAAATTCTTAGTGGTGACTTCTATGACTGAGCAGATAGAAAAGGGAAACAGGGCTAGGGGTGTGGCTCAGTGATATAGCACTTGCATAGTATGTGTTTGGTCCCTGAACTTAATAGTCAATACTAGAAAAAAATGCATGGAAAGAAAAAGAGGAGGAATATTAAAGTTGCTATATTATATAACTGAGTAATTTCAATAAAAATTTAAAATCCAAAGTCTGAAACTTTCTCAATACCAACATGATGCCGCTAGTGGAAAATTCTACATCTGACCAACCTCATCTAATGTGTTGCAATTAAAATGAAGGTACATCAATAATATTACATAAAATTGTTTACATTCTCCATGTATAAATAAATAAAAAACATAAGTGAGTTCTGTATTTAGATTTGAGAATAGCCCCAAGACATCACATTTTTCATATAAGTATTCTATAATTCAGAGACTCTAAAATCTGGAAAATTTATAATCTTTTAATCCCATTTTTCTAGAGAAAACTCTTTTTCCTCCTGTTCCTTCTCCTCTTTTTAAAAACGATTTCTATTTTCTTTGCTAACTGAATTTATTCTTTGATAATTTTAATATGTGTTTGTAATGAATTCTTATTACTCTTCCTGCCAACTCTCATCTCTCTCCCATCTTCATCAACTCCTTTCCTCCCAACAAATTCTTTTCCCACATCCATGTCTTTACATTTATTTTTTGTGAACTACTATGTTTAATCAGGTCCATGTGTATGAATCTATGTTTGGGACTGGAGCCTGGTGGGCTAACCATTGATTACACAACTAAAGACAATGACTGTCTCTTTCCTAGAATTTATTAGTAGTCAATTGTTCAGCAGGGAGTGGCTGGAACTTATGAGCCTCTCTTACATTTTATTTGTTGTTTTGCAACAAGAGCTCATGTAGTCCATCCAGGCTTGCCTTAAACTCAGTATGTAGTTGAAGATGATTTTGGACTTTAGATCCTTAGTGCTAGGACTAAGGTATGGGTTATCATGCTTACTTAAATGTTCTACTGTTTGAGATATTGATCAAGCACTCTACCACTGAGCTATATTTCTGGTCCTTTTAGAGGGTAATAAAAAAAGTCATGGGATTATGGATAATTTTTGCTTTAAAAATGTTAAACTCTTCAAAACATTAAATCAATACTATTGATTTTAAGGAAATGGATTAACAGTTTTTAAGTTTTGTTTTTGAAATTTCCACTTAAATTGAAATTAAAAGTACATTCCTCCTATCCACAAAATAATCTATAAATATACACAGTGCTTGTGAGTTCCAAGTTAACTCACCAGAAGGCCTTCTTAGAGGAACTTAAAACAGATCTGCTATTTCTACTAAGTTCTGAGTAGTTGAAGCTTAAGTCACAGTCTTGTGACTATGACTAAGTCATAGTCTTAAATGACAATTACTTCTGAACTTTTTAGTCGAGAAGGCATTTCTTTGAATTCATAAGCAAAGAATAAGAATTAGAAAGATACTTACATGTAAACATAACTCGCTGGGTACAGAAGTTATCACATTCAGGTCTTTTTTGAACACTGATATATGAGCAGGCTGACTTGCAGCCACATTGGACAGAATCTTAGAGCCTGTTTGTTGGAAATTTGGGGATTGTGCAGGGCTATCTTGAATCCCACAGTGACTGATGGCTATGACTTCTGGCATTGAATAGGATAGTATATCTTCAGCAGAGGAAGAAAATGGAGAGTCTATGCTTTGAGTATCCTTCTGACTCTCAGGACAGATGCTAGAAATGCTGTGCTCCTGATAGAGCAGGTTTCTTAATTTTTCATCCAGTGTTTTAATTCGGTTGTCTGCAAACTCCATTTTTGGAGGTCGTTCCCCATCTGATTCCAGGATAGTTGCAGGTAGAATCACAGCTGGTTCAAAGCCAGGAGTCTGAGTGGCAATGACTGCCTTAGGAGAACTTGTTTCGGTGTTTACTGTGGTTTCTCCTTGGGAAATAAACTCTGCATCTATAGTTGGCTGCTGTACTGACAAGGATTGAGGCTTTTGCTCAGAAGATACAAGTACTGATGTAAGACCAGCATTACCACCAATCGGAACTGCTTCACCAGGATAGGCCATATGCACATCAGCCAGAACAGCAGCTTGCTGATTTGGATATGTAGGCATGAACATGCCTGCTTGGCTGGTGAGTGCCTCACATTCACCTGGAACTGGACACACCAAAGTAGCAGAATAATTGGAATTATCAGTAGCTGGTGTCATGATCTGTCTGTCATCTTCCACTTGATAGCAAATACTTGGCTGCTCAGTTTCTACACTAGCATGTTCACAAATCTTACCATCAACCACATCCTTGTGCTCTAATTTGGAGGTGAAAAGTTCACGATGGCCTGGATTATTCTCTATAGTGAACACTGTGTTCTGTGATATTGCCTGATTACTTGTGTTTCTTGAACCTGGAACAATAACAAAAGTTATAATGAGTACAAAGTGAAAATACAAAAGTCAAAAGAGACAAGAAAAGCAAATGAGAACCTACTTAAGAGTATACTTGTAAATAAGACCTAAAACATCACAGAATTCAACAGTCAAGAAAGAAACTGACTTCTTGCTTTTTTTAAATAAAATATCGAATAAAATGACAACTTATATAAAAATATTGATGTCTTCCAAATGCTCATGAAAACTGTCACAAACATAAAATATTCATGAAAACAAATTAATGGTACAATCGGTAAATGTGTAACCATAGCATCCAAGTCCATATAAAGCTGGAAGATAAAAAAAAAGCTTACTAGGAAATGGATGTAACCCAGGCACCATGGCCACGGAAGGCTGAAGGGAAGGAGGAGACTGTGCCTCACGATTTTTTATTGTTTGGTTGATACAAAACCGCCAGCGACCAACTGGGGATGACTGAGGAGCAGATTCATCTGTAGAAAGAATTATTAACAAATTACATACTAAGCAACTGTCAATTTGTTCATGTTATTAAATAAAGAAATCAAGTAAAAAATTAACTTGTGTTATCTCCATTCCCAATAGTACAAGGATAATTATAAACTGTAAGAGTAACATCCTAACCTTAACTTTTAGTGAATAGAACCAAATATAAGGTATGTATTAATCAAACCAGAAGGGAGGCACTCTATTTAAATAACTGGGGCATAGTTTCTCCACTCAAATCTATAGCTGTTGTTCTACAGCCTGATTTTGGTTGTGCCCGAGTGGTATCATGGTGGTATACATCCATACAAGCATTAAAATGTACAGAACTAAGAAGAACCGGAACTATAAAACCAGAAGAAAGAGGAGTAAATCTAGCTTATGGCAATATAAAAGTAAAGTAAGCAAATCCCTACATTTGTAAACTTTCTCAAGTAATTTTCTTTGAAATGTCATCTTACATTGTCAGTCAGAAACCTGCTCAGATTTCTGCTAACCAACAAAGTAAGATACAGATGTATTCTGGCATCCTAATAGAGTTGAACTAAACTTCAGGATAATGGTATCTGCTTCCATTATTCCCACCACCTTTTGCATCTTCATGTTGTGTTAATTCCTTCAGAGGTCTTCATAATGCTATGGTTCTTCTCCCCCTCCCAGATATTCTTAATATACCCATGGCCAGGGCTAAGAAGAATGAAGAGATAAAGTTATCAGAAAAGAAAACAGAAGAACCCCAATTTTAGTTTCTGGAAGTTTATCTTGTGTCTGCTTTACAAAGTTATTAGTGAGCAGAGCTGGTAAAAGTATTATCATCAGTGAAACTGTCAAGTTTTGAATGACTATTAAAACAAGAAGCAAACTTAGAACATAGTGATTCAGTTAAAATTCTTTTGTTCATCCCATGTCAAAGTAGACAAATTACTAGTTAAGATTCAATAGGCCATCAAAGGATTGCCTTTTCTGGTGACATACCATGTAATGACTCAAAAGTAAGGTACTCAGATTAAAAAAAAAAATCAACAACTGGGTTTTTTAAATCTCTGGGCTATAAACTTTGCTTTCAAGTGTGGAAAACAATCAATTTATCATCAAATTAATTTATCGATTAATAACTTTCTCTATGAATATATATATATATATATATATATATATATATATATATATATATATATCAAAACTCCAATATGCCTTGTTTCAAAAGCCAATAGTACATTTTATTAAGAATACTTACTGCTAGTTTGAGTGGATGCAGAATTTATCAGTACTTGTTCAGATGATCCTGTCTGAAATAAAAATGAACAGGTAAATGAGTGTTCCTGACAAAGTCCCCAAATGACCTTTTTACTACAAAATTGCTCTTACTTGGTTACTGTTAGATTCCAAGGCAACAGAGTCAACACCAATAGATTTTTCTACAGCTGAGTGGACATGAAGGATCTCCTGGGCTTGACCTACGATAGCCCTCAATTCCTCGACAAATTTTTCTTTCTCATTTTCCAGCACAAAGTTATCTTCAACCTGTTATCAAGTAGAACTTCTCATAAGAATAAATTCATTTTCTTCAAAATTATAATATTTTAATGGTGATTAGCATAGGAAAACAACAAAATAAGTATGTGTCATAAAAATAATTAAGAGCAGTTATAAAATATTTCATAATACATTCAATTATTCTGAAACCACTGATATTTGTCAGAAAAGTCCATTATCTTGAATTTTATAAATTGGCTGTACAGAGGCCACTAGGGGCTCCGGGATGCTCTCCACACCTCAGAGCCTTAGGATTGCCTCGGAATCATGGTTGAGTGGAGCACAGCATCAGCTCCAAGGAATCGCGGAGGGTCTTGTGCCAGCAGGAACAGGGACAAAGAACCCCTTCCTACGAGAGATTGGGATCCATTCAGGTCAGGGCCAGCCCCGCCATCTTCTGCATGAACCAGGCCGAGGGCATCTAGGGCACCAGAGGACTCTCCACGCCACAGGACCCCTAGCACATCCAGGACCTCCTGATCACCTGAGAGCAGGTGGGCAATAGAAGCAACAGAGCTTGGTCAGGGTCCCCTCAGGCCTTCACCCTCAGCCAGGAGGCAGAGCTGAGACGCAGACACCTGGGCACATTCCTTGCTAGAGGAGAGTAGGCCTACAGGGAGGGTTCTGACCCCAGAACTCAGGATGTAGACCAGAGCCCCAGACTGCTGGACACCTGCCCTGTAAGAGGAGAGCTTGCCTGCAAACTGCTCTGACCACTGGAGCTCAGGTAAGAGTTGGACTCCCAGGAGTGCTGACAGAGGCTAACAGAATCACAGGAGGATCAAGCTCCAACCAGAGACAGATTGATCATTAACACCAGAGAAAGGCAAATGTAAGAATATTACTAACAGAAACCAAGAACACTGGGCATCATCAGAACTCAGTACGCCCACCACAACAAGTCCTGGATACCCCAGCACACCCAAAAAGCAAGACGAAGATTTAAAATCATATTTCATGATGGTGGTAGAAGATTTAAAGAAGGGCATTAGTAACTCACTTAAAGAAATACAGGAGAACAGTGCTAAAGAGGTAGAAGCCCTTAAAGAGGAAACATAAAAATCCCTCAAGGAACTACAGGCAAACACTGCTAAACAGATAGAAGAAACACATAAATCCCTTAAAGAGTTATAGGAAAACACAACAAGACAGGAGATGGAATTGAACAAAACCATCCAAGATCTAAAAATGGAAGTAGGAAGAAATGAAGAAAACCCAAAGGGAGACAACTCTGGAGATAGAAACCCTAAAAAAGAAATCAGGAACCATAGATGTGAGCATCAGCAACAGAATAAAAGAGATGGAAGAGAGAATCTCAGGTGCAGAAGATTCCATAGGGATCATGGACACAACTATCAAAGAAAATGCAAAATGCAAAAAGATCCTAACTCAAAACATCCACGAAATCCAGGACACAATGAGAAGACCAAACCTACGGATAATCGAGAATGAAGATTTTCAACTTAAGGGACCAGCAAATATCTTCAACAAAATTATAGAAGAAAACTTCCCATACCTAAAGAAAGAGAAGCCCATGAACATACAAGAAGCCTATAGAACTCCAAATAGACTGGACCAGAAAAGAAATTCCTCCCGACACATAATAATCAGAACAACAAATGCACTAAATAAAGCCAGAATACTAAAAGCAGTAAGGGAAAAGGGTCAAGTAACATTTAAAGGCAGGCCTATTAGAATTACTCCAGACTTCTCACCAGAGACTATGAAAGCTAGAAGAGCCTGGACAGATGTTATACAGACACTAAGGGAACACAAATGCCAGCCCAGGCTACTATACCCAGCAAAACTCTCAATTAGCATAGATGGAGAAATGAAAGTATTTCACAAAATATCTTTCCACGAATCCAGCCCTTCAAAGGATAATAGAGGGAAAACACCAACACAAAAATGGAAGCTACACCCTAGAAAAAGCAAGAAAGTAATCCTTCAACAAAACAAAAGAAGACAGCCACAAGAACAGATTCCCAACTTTAACAACAAAACAGATAGGAAGCAACAATTACTTTTCTTTGATTTCTCTTAACATCAATGGACTCAATTCCCCAATAAAAAGACATAGATTAACAGACTGGCTACACAAACAGGACCCAACATTTTGCTGCTTACAGGAAATCCACCTCAGGAATAAAGACAGACACAACCTCAGAGTAAAAGGCTGGAAAACAATTTTCCAAGCAAATGGTCCAAAGAAACAAGCTGGAGTAGCCATTCTAATATCGAATAAAATCGACTTCCAACCCTAAGTTATCAAAAAAGACAAGGAGGGGCACTTCATACTCATCAAAAATTCTACCAAGATGAACTCTCAATTCTAAATATCTATGCTCCAAATGCAAGGGCAGCCCCATTCATTAAAGAAACTTTAGTAAAGCTCAAAGCATAAATTGCACCTCACACAATAATAGTGGGAGACTTCAACACCCCACTCTCACCAATGGACATATCCTGGAAACAGAAACTAAACAGGGACACATGGACACTAGCAGAAGTTATGAAACAAATGGATTTAACAGATATCTACAGAACATTTTATCCTAAAACAAAAGGATATACCTTCTTCTCAGCACCTCATGCTACCTCCTCCAAAATTGACCATATAATTGGTCACAAAACAAGCCTCAACAGATACAAAAATATTGAAATTATCCCATGCATCCTATCAGATCACCACAGAATAAGGCTGATCTTCAATAACAGCATAAATAATAGAAAGCCAACATTCACATGGAAACAACACTCTACTCAATGATACCTTGGTCAAGGAAGAAATAAAGAAAGAAATTAAAGACATTTTACAGTTTAATGAAAATGGAAGCCACAACATACCCAAATTTATGAAACACAATGAAAGCAGTCCTAAGAGGAAAACTCATAGCCGTGAGTGCCTCCAAGAAGAAACTAGAGAAAGCATAGACTAACAGTCTGACAGCACACCTAGAAGCTCTACAACGAAAGGAAGCAAATTCACCCAAGAGGAGTAGATGGCAGGAAATAATCAAACTTAGGGCAGAAATCAACCAAGTGGAAACAAAAAGAACTATTCAAAGAATCAACCAAACTAGGATCTGGTTCATTGAGAAAATCAACAAGACAGATAAACCCTTAGCCAGACTAACTAGAGGGCACAGAGATAGTATCCTAATTAACAAAATCAGAAATGAAAAAGGAGACATAACAACAGATCCTGAGGAAATCCAAAACACCATCAGATCCTACTACAAAAGGCTATACTCAACAAAACTGGAAAACCTGGATGAAATGAACAACTTCCTAGACAGATACCAGGTACCAAAGTTAAATTAGAATCAGATTAACGATATAAACAGTCCCATTCCCCCTAAAAAAGAGAAGCAGTCATCAATAGTCTCCCAACCAAAAAAAGCCCAGGACCAGATGGGTTTAGTGCAGAGTTCTATCAGACCTTCAAAGAAGACCTAATTCCAACTCTCCTCAAACTATTCCACAAAATAGAAACAGAAGGTACTCTACCCAATTCATTCTATGAAGCCACAATTACTCTGACACCTAAACCACACCAAGAGCCAACAAAGAAAGAGAACCTCAGACCAATTTCCCTTATGAATATCGATGCAAAAATACTCAATAAAATCCTTGCAAACCGAATCCAGGAACACATCAAAACGATCATCCATCATGACCAAGTAGGCTTCATCCCAGGGATGCAGGGATGGTTTAATATACAGAAACCAATCAACGTAATCCAGTACATAAACAAACTCAAAGACAAAAATCACATGATCATCTCATTAGATGATGAGAAAGCATTTGATAAAATCCAACACCCCTTCACGATAAAAGTCATGGAAAGATCAGGAATTCAAGGCTCATACCTAAACATAATAAAAGCAATCTACAGCAAACCAGTAGCCAACATCAAAGTAAATGGAGAGAAGCTGGAAACAATCCCACTAAAATCAGGGACTAGACAAGGCTGCTGACTTTCTCCCTTCCTATTCAATATAGTACTTCAATTCCTAGCCAGAGTAATTCGACAACAAAAGGAGATTAAGGGGATACAAATTGGAAAGGAAGAGTTCAAAATATCACTATTTGCAGATGATATGATAGTATATATAAGTGACCCTAAAAATTCCACCAGAGAACACCAAAACCTGATAAACAGCTTCAGCACAGTAGCTGGATATAAAATTAACTCAAACAAAAAATCAGTGGCCTTTCTCTACACAAAGGATAAACAGGATGAGAAAGAAATTAGGTAAACAACACCCTTCTCAATAGTCACAAATAATATAAAATACCTTGGTGTGAATCTAACTAAGGAAGTGAAAGATCTGTATGACAAGAACTTCAAGTCTCTGAAGAAAGAAATTGAAGATCTCAGAAGATGGAAAGATCTCCCACATGCATGGATTGGCAGGATTAATATAGTAAAAATGGCTACCCTTCCGAAAGCAATCTACAAATTCAATACAATTCCCATCAAAATTCCAACTCAATTCTTCAACGAGTTAGAAAGGGCAATTTGCAAATTCATCTGGAATAACAAAAAACCTAAGATAGCAAAAACTATTCTCAACAATAAAAGAACCTCTGGGGGAATCACCATGCCTGACCTTAAGCTGTACTATAGAGCAATTGTGATAAAAACTTGGTACTGGTACTGTGACAGACAGATAGATCAATAGAATAGAATTGAAGACCCAGAAATGAACCCACACACCTATGGTCATTTGATCTTTGACAAGGGAGCTAAAACCATCCAGTGGAAAAAAGACAGTGTTTTCAACAAATGATGCTGGCACAACTGGCAGTTATCATGTAGAAGAATTCTAATTGATCCATTCTTATCTTCTTATACAAAGCTCAAGTCTAAGTGGATCAAAGAACTCTACATAAAACCAGAGACACTGAAATTAATAGAGAAGAAAGTTGGGAAAAGCCTCGAAGATATGGACATAGGGGGGAAATTCCTAAACAGAACAGCAATGGTCTGTGCTGTAAGATCAAGAATTGACAAATGGGACCTCATAAAATTGCAAAGCTTCTGTAGGGCAAAAGATACTGTCAATAAGACAAAAAGGCCACCAACAGATTGGGAAAGGATTTTTACCAATCCTAAATCTGATAGGGGACTAATATCAAATATATACAAAGAGCTCAAGAAGCTGAACTCCAGAAATTCAAATAACCCCATTAAAAATGGGGTACAGAGCTAAACAAAGAATTCTCAACCGAGGAATACCGAAAGGCTGAGAACTTCAAAAAATGTTCAACATCCTTAATCATCAGGGAAATGCAAATCAAAACAACCTTGAGATTCTACCTCACACCAGTCAGAATGGCTAAGATCAAAAATTCAGGTGACAGCAGATGCTGGCAGGATGTGGAGAAAGAGGAACACTCCTCCATTGTTGGTGGGATTGCAAGCTTGTACAACCACTCTGGAAATCAGTCTGGTGGTTCCTCAGAAAACTGGACATAGTACTACTGGTAGATCCAGCAATACCTCTCCTGGGCATATACCCAGAAGATGTTCCAACTGGTAATAAGGACACATGCTCCACTATGTTCATAGCAGCCCTATTTATAATAGCCAGAAGCTGGAAAGAACCCAGATGTCCCTAAACAGAGGAATGGATACAGAAATTGTGGTACAGTTATACAATGGAGTACTACTCAGTTATTAAAAACAATGAATGTAGTGTATGGGGGACTTTTGGGATAGCATTGGAAATGTAAATGAAGAAAATACCTAATTAAAAAAAAAACAACAGATGTATGAAATTCTTGGGCAAATGGATATATCTGGAGGATATCATCCTGAGTGACATAACGCAATCACAGAAGTCAATTGATATGCACTCAATGATAAGTGAATATTAGCCCAGAAACCTAGAATACCCAAGATACAACTTCCAAATCACAAGAAAATCAAGAAGGAAGACCAACTCGTGGATACTTTATTCCCCCCTAGAATAGAGAATAAAATATCCATGGAAGGAGTTGCAGAGACAAAATTTGGAGCTAAGACGAAAGGATGGACCATCCAGAGACTGCCCCACCTAGGGGTCCATACCATTATCAGCCACCAAATGCAGACACTATTGCATATGCCAGCAAGATTTTGCTGAAAGGACCCTGATATAGTTGTCTCCTGTGAGACAGTGCCTGGCAAATACAGAAGTGGATGCTCACAGTCATCTGTAGGATGGAATACAGGGCCCCCAATAGAGGAGCTAAAGAAAGTACCCAAGAGCTGAAGGGGTCTGCAACCCTATAGGTGGAACAACAATATGAACTAATCAGTACCCCCAGAACTGGTGTCTCTAGCTGCATATGTAGCAGAAGATATCCTAGTCAGCCATCACTGGGAAGAGAGGCCCCTTGGTCTAGCAAACTTTACATGCTCCAGTACAGGGGAAAGTCAGGGCCAAGAAGTAGGAGTGGGTGAGTAGGGGAGCATGGCGGGGGTAGGGTATAGGGGACTTTTGGGATAGCATTTGAAATGTAAATGACAAAAATATCTAAGAAAAAAATTAAAAAAAATAAATTGGCTGTAATCTCAACTGAACAATGTGGAGAGAATGGGAGACGCTGGGTCACTCAGCCTTTTTTTTTTATTCAAATGCTATCCGAAAAGACCCCCAGACGCCCCCAACTCTCCTACCCACCCACTTCCACTTCTTGGCCCTGGCATTCCCCTGTACTGGGGCATATAAAGTTTGCAAGTCCAATGGGCCTCTCTTTCCAGTGATGGCTGACTAGGCCATCTTTTGATACAAATGCAGCTAGAGACACAAACTCTGGTGGGTACTGGGTAGTTCATATTGTTGTTCCACCTATAGGGTTGCAGATCTCTTTAGCTCCTTGGGTGCTTTCTCTAGCTTCTCCATTGGGGACCCTGTGATCCATCCAATAGCTGACAGTGAGCATCCACTTCTGTATTTGCCAGGCCCCGGCATAGCCTCACATGGGATGTTGCCATCAAATGGATGGATGGATAACACCAAGGAAAAAATATCTTTCATATATAATAGGAACAACATACACAGAAAGAGCGAAAGCACACTCAGGACGTGAACAGGCCCAAGCCAGACAGAGTCCCAGCACTAAGAGAGAAAAATGGATCCAAGCCTACATTCTAACCAGGAAGCTATCCTCAATTGGCCTCCCCTACAAAGGAAAGATTTGTTTTCTCCAACAAAATCTCATTGGATATATAAGCTACTATTAAGAGTAGGCTCCACACCCTGTTTTCTAAAGAGAGACTAAGAAGGCATGGAGTTGGATGTGTGAGAGGGTGGGGAGGATCTGGGAGGACATGAGGGGCAGCAAACTATGATCATAAGTATTTAGTGTATAGAAAAAATTATTTTTAGTAAAAAAGTATAAAAATTAGTTGTTATCTAAAGAACGTATTATGTGTAAGACAGCAGGGGATCATGGTCTACACATATATTTCAGTACTTAGGAAGGCTGAAGGAGTATGACAGCTCAAGATCAGTCAAGACTACATATCAGTCAGAGCCTATGTAATCTGACAACACAACAAGAATGTAACTGAGAGAATGTTTAAAATTAGGATGTTCAAATCTAAGGTCTTTCTACATCAGAACATGAAAACAACACCAAACATGATAAATAATAGCTCCTGACTGTCCATTATACTAAATATGAATGAGAAATAGGAAACAAAAGACATACCAGAAAATTCTATGTTAAGATGGAATATACAATGGACAAAACTTAATTTATTAAGTAAATAATACAAAAGACAAAGCATTATGAATTATTTATGCCCTCTATCTCCATTTGTACAAAAGGAAGAAGGAGGAGGAGGAAGAAGAGAAGGAAGAGGAATAGGGAGAGAGAGAAATACTAACTTAAGCCAAAGTATTTAAAAAAACTAAATGTGGGCCTGATTAAAGAACTCAGTTGGAGCTAGAGAAAGTACCCAAGGAGCTAAAGGGATCTGCAACCCTATTGTTGGAACAACATGATGTACTAACCAGAACCCCGGAGCTCTTGTCTCTAGCTGCATATGTATCGAAAGATGGCCTAGTCAGCCATCACTGGAAAGAGAGGCCCATTGGACTTGCAAACTTTATATGCCCCAATATAGGGGAATGCCAGGGCCAAAAGAATGGGAATGGGTGGGTAGGGAAGTGGGGGGCGCTATGGGGGACTTTTGGGATAGCATTGGAAATGTAACTGAGGAAAATATGTAATAAAAATATTAAAAATTAAAAAAAAAGATTTAAATCCTACTATGAAAAAAAAAAAGAACTCAGTTGGTAAAATGCCTGATGTATAAGAATAGGAACCTGAGTTAGACTTTTCAGCACCCATGTAAAAATCCAGGCATGGTGGTGTGTATCTATAATCCCAGTGCTGAGGATGGGCTTATAAGTGGTAGAAACAGGAAGATTTCTAAAACTCACTGGTTAGTCAGTCTAGCCAAATCAATGAGCTACAGATTCAGTGAGAGACCATGTCTCAAAAAAAAAAAAAAAAAAAAAAAAAAGATAGATTGCTCAGTGGTTAAAAATGCTTGCTAAGCAACCATGAGAGCCTGAGTTTAGATCCTAGCATCCATATAACAAGCTTAGCATGGACTCAAATAAGCCTGTAACTCAGCACTGTGAGAACACAGGAAGATTTCTGGGGCTTTCTGGCTGCGAGTCTACCTGAAACACTCAAGCATCAGGATTAGGAAGAGATTTTATTTCAAAAGAGTAAGTTAGAAAATGACAGAGGAGGACACCTAAAGTCATCCTCTAACCTCTGCAGGTGTGGGTATGGATGCATGTACCTAAACACTTGCATATACACGACAGACACAAACACCACATGCACACATATGAACAAATAAAATGGAGAGCAATTGAGGATAGCACCCAATGTCCTCTGTACTCCATGTACATACCCACACAAACATGTAAATACACATACAACAGCATATTCAGACATTTAAAACAACTAATGTACTGAGAAGAATAACTTCAATACTTTTATGCAGAATGTTAGACACATTAAAATTACCTACGTGGCTTGATTCTGATTTA
Organism: Mus caroli; assembly: GCF_978045245.1. Classification (NCBI taxonomy): domain Eukaryota; kingdom Metazoa; phylum Chordata; class Mammalia; order Rodentia; family Muridae; genus Mus; species Mus caroli. Next base: position 21,290,946 of record NW_028227260.1, read on the forward strand.
ATCAGGCACCTATACAATGAGATTATCATTTAAAGTTATAATATTATTTTAACATACAGTCAGAGATTAAAATACATCAATCTAAAAAAAAGCCATCATACTTGCTCAGAAAATACAGTAAAAACAGAGAAAATGTAGTAACATCCCTGATTATGAGCAATTTTCCTCTATGCAAATTTTTTAAAAACCCTCCATACATCCTATCTAGAGATGAGTGTAAATGAATGAATGAAGGGAAAATGGAAAGAAGAGAGGAAGGGGGAGAGAGAATAAAAGGAGAGAGAATGAATACACTAGGGGAAAAATAGTACTATGTCACTAAACTTACCATATAGTCAGCGATATCCTCAGGTGCGTCACCATCAACATCAAACTTGAATGTCACCATCTTGTTGTTATGTGTTTCCAGCTGACACTCCACCATGTTGTCTCCAGAGACTGAGACCTAAGTACACACATTTAATGAGTCTAAGTGAAGCCATCTTGGCTGAGGATGAAACACAGCTGGTAGAGTGCTTGCCTAGCATGCACAAAGCCCTAGTACCATCCTCAGCACCACAGAGGTTCACATCTGTAACCTCAGTATTTGGGAAGTGAAGAGAGGACGATTAGAAATTTAAGGTTATCCTTGGCTATAAAATAAGTTTGAGAGAAGAAAAAAAAAGTTTGAGGCAAGCCTTGGCTATTATCAGACCCTGTGTAAAAATAATAAAAACGAAAATAAAATCACATTTTACAGGGAGTAACTAGGTAAGTTCACATACAACATATTCAGCAACAGTTACAGAACAAACCTAAAGAAGAACAGGAAAAGGGATGATTAAATTATATCTCTGTACAAGGGACTATGTATTTAAAATATATTATTCAAATTATTTACTGGCATTAGAAACACGTCCACAATATATTGAGCTTTCAAAAAGAAAGAATATAAAATTGTATACAGGTTTTAAAAATGAATCTAAAACATATATTGGTTAGAGATATAGGCTTTAAAGTCTGATCTGGCTTCAGATCTGACTCTAGCATTTGATAGTCGAATGATTTAATGCAAATGATTCCTCTGGTCTTGAGCATCTTTATTTGTAAAGATGGGAATACTACTATAGAGGATATTTGGAGGACCTTGATGAAAATAAGATATTAATAACCAATGATTATTAATGCCTGTTATTTTGATTTTGGTGGTATTAGTGTGTGTGGGTGGGTGGGGTAGAATTGAGTGACCTGGGGGAGTCAGGGACACCACAAGAAGAGTTGTAGAGTCAACTAATCTGGACCCATGGGGGCTCACAAAGACTAAACCACCAACCAAAGGCCATGCGGGGGCTATACTAGGCCTTCCTGTACACATGTAGCAGATGTGCAGCTTAGTCTTCATGTGGGTCCCCTAACAATTGGAGCAGAGGTTGTCCCTGACTCAGTTGCCTGTCATTGGATCCCCTTCCCCTAACTGGACTATCTACTTGGGCCCTAGGGGGAGAAGAGGTGCTTAGGCTTATGACAACTGGATGTCCCAGGGTGGGGTGGTACATAAAGGGGGGCTTCCCCTTCTCTGAGAAGGTGAGGGGGTAATGGTGGGAGGGATTTGTAAGGGTGGGACTGGGAGGAGAGAAAGAACGGGTGGAGAATGCTTGGGACAAAAAATAAATAATAAATAAATAAATGAAAAAAATACAAAAAAAAGGATACCTATCATAAAATAAGTCAATATATTTTTGGCTAACATTATGTGCTCTATTATTTGCTAACATTATTTGCACAATGTTAAAATGTGAATATTGCACATATATATAGAAAAAAGATAAAAGAAATAAGCTCTGATTAGTGATTATAAGAATTTTATGTTCTTCGTTATATTTCTCTTACAATTTCCAAGTTTAAATCTTTTTTTTTTAATTTTATGTATGAGTACATTATAGCTGTCTTAAGACACACCAGAAGAGGGTGTTGGATCCCATTACAGATGGTTGTGAGCCATCATGTGGTTGCTAGGATTTGAACTCAGGGCCTCTGGAAGAGCAGTCAGTACTCTTAACTGTTGAGCCATCTCGCCAGCCCAATTTCCAAGTTTAATACCTATATTTTCTTTTCAGAAATTCTGAATAAAGGAGAAATTAGTTTATAGAGTGCTTTACAATAGTCTGCATTTACTTCCACAGCATTGTTCCTTTCTGAGTCTCCAGGACTTCTATGCCACGTACTTAGGTTGAGTCAGTTTGACATAGCGAAAGCTAGGAAGCTGACCGATGAAGCAATGAGTTTCAAGGAAACTCTCTTCCTGGGGTCTGGCACTTTTCTCCCATAATCCTTATAAACCATAAAATCAATCTTCCATCCCTGAATTAGCCTAGTGTATGGATTCACGTGCACTCTATTTAGTATTACCTTAATGTAATGCCTTTTTAAGATTGAATTCTAACATAGCTAAAGCCTTTCCCAGTGTTCTAAGGTCCCAGATAGCAGCAAGGAGCTTAACCTATTCAGTAACTAATTACTCAGGCAATAAAACAATAAAGCACTAGCCATTAGCTCAGTTATCTGCAGAAAGAGACTGGAATTCTCACTGAGATAGAAATTCTTATTACAGACTACATTCCATGCCAACAGCAAATTAATATACTATACTGATAAATGGGAATTCTCCAGACATAGATAAGAATTAACAAGACCTAAGAATTCCAAGGTCCTTGACACTACTTTATTCCTGAGGCCAGGAAAGAGTTAATACCCCCCTAATGTTAATGCCCAATTAACATTAAAAGTGTGAAACTCTTGCCTGGCACAGGGCTGATCCTAGGCAGGGTGATAATCTCTAAAGTAAACCTTTATCTGGTTCCTTTTGAAGTCACTCCTCTTGCACCTGGAAAACTTCAATGTGCCCTATTCTGTTACTCTGTATTATAAAAGGTCTGAGTCTCCACCAGAAAATTACATTCAGATTCAACACCTCTCTTGTGTGTGTGTCTGTCTCTCACTCCATCCTAAGCTTTGCCCACCTACTCTAGAGAACCGTTTTACGCAGGCACGGGACCCAGAGGGTCTGCGGCACTTCTACATACACTCTAATCCAGTCATACATACACACTGACCTGAAGGACAGTAAGCTGGAATTTAGTCCCCTTCTCTGGCCGGGGACAGGAGGCTCTTCGTTGTTTGTTCCGATCCTGTTTGCCATTTCCACTTGGGGTATCAGGGTTATTGGTGTTTTCTTTCACAGATGTCACATCTTGATTCAAGCTACTAAGTAAAAAAAAGGAACTCATTCCAATCTTAATCATAAAATCTAAAGAAAACTTAAGATGATAAAATTATAAACTTAAAAATCAATCCATGTAATATGTTTTTAAATGTTATGGTTATATAACTGTGAATACACATAATACCACTGTATTGTACAAGTTAAATAGGTAAATTTTATGATAAATACATTGTATTTTTTCTTAAACATTTTTTTCTTATTTTATATGGGTGGATGTTAGGCTTGCACGCATGTCTGTGTACACCATGTGTATGGTAGTGCCCATACAGGCCAGAAAGGGGTGTCTGATCCTCTGGGACTGGAGTTACACATGGTTGTCGCTACCATGTAGGGGCTGGGAATTGAACCCTTTTCCTCTGAAAGAGGACCTAGTGCTCATAACTGCTGAACCATCTCTCCAGTCCCACAAATTATATTTCAATAAAGGTGGTTTTGGAAGTTATAAAAATGACATATCCTCTCTTGCCTCTCTCTTACATCTTGCCCTCTTTGTCCCTTCCCCCCTCTCTCCACGTGGTCATGGCCTGCCTCTACTTCTTTCTCCTTCTCTCTGCCTCTACTACTCTCTTAACTCCCCTCCCTATGCCTTAAATAAACTCTATTCTATACTAAAAAAAAATCTTATCATTTATACTTGCCATTTATACTTATCATTTATACATTTTTAATCACAGGAATATGAATGAAAGAAAAACAATGTCAGTCATAGGCCACTATGAAATCTTTTATCAAGGAATATTCTTATTTTAATTTGGGAGACAATCTTTTTTAATTTATTTTTTATTAGATATTTTCTTCATTTACATTTCAAATGCTATCCCCAAAGCCCCCTATACCCTCCCCATGCCCTGCTCCCCAACACACCCACTCCAACTTCCTGGCCCTGGCATTCCCCTGTACTGGGGCACATGATCTTCGCAAGACCAAGGGCCTCTCCTCCCATTTATGGACGACTAGGCCATCCTCTGCTACATATGCAGTTGGAGACATGAGCTCTGGGGGGTACTTGTTAGTTCATATTGTTGTTCCTCCTATAGAGTTACAGACTTCTTTAGCTCCTTGGGTACTTTCTCTAGCTCCTCCATTAGGGGCCCTGTGTTCCATCCAATAGATGACTGTGAGCATCCACTTCTGCATTTGCCAGGCACTAGCATAGCCTCACAAGAGATAGCCATATCAGGGTCCTGTCAGCAAAATCTTTTGGCATATGCAATAGTGTCTGAGTTTGGTGGTTGTATATAGGATGTATCCCCAGGTGGGGCAGGGGAGACAATCTTGATCAGTTTTTTTTTTCTTATTTGGAGATTACTTTACTAATATATTCAAATGAAGTTTCTAAAATGAATATACATTTTATTTATCTTTAATTGGATATTTTATTTGTTTACATTTCAAATGGTATCCCTTTTTCCGGTTTCCCCTCTGTAAGCCCCTATCCCATCTCCCTTACTTTGCTTCTATGAGAGTGCTTCTCCTCCCACCTACCCACTCCCAACTCATAGCCCTAGCATTCCTCTACACTGGGGCATAAAGCCTTCATAGGACCAAGAGCCTCCCCTCCCATTGATGCCAGATAATGCCCCTTCAGCTCCTTCAGTCCTTTCCCTAACTCCTCCATTGGGGTCCCTGTGATAAGTCCAATGGTTGGCTGTAAGCATCCACATGAATATACCTTCTTATTTCAAAAAGGAGATTTATCTCAGCAAAGAATAAGCAGATTAAGTATAGGAGACAGGAATAATGCAGAAGGTAAAGCAAGTGATGAAAATGAATGATATAAAAATGGTTTAACAGGTTTAACAGTGGCTAGTTATAGCTATTTTATAAGTTCAAATAAAATAATATAAAAAAAGGCAGTGCTAATGAAGCCATGAGTCTTTTTTTTTTTTTTTTTTTTTTGGTTTTTTTGAGACAGGGTTTCTCTGTGTAGCCCTGGCTTGTCCTGGAACTCACTTTGTAGACCAGGCTGGCCTCGAACTCAGAAATCCACCTGCCTCTGCCTCCCAAGTGCTGGGATTAAAGGTGTGTGCCACCACGCCCGGCGCCATGAGTCTTAAGAAGAGAAAGTACAACCACTAATTTCCTAAACCAGCATAATCACTAACAGCAATCATAAACACTGTCTTTATGCCCACAGAGAAGTGTGGTCTTCACTCTCATCAAGGAAAATTTCTCTCTGCAACAGAGCCCATTATAGAAAACCACAAGCAATCAAAATACAGAGTTGTGGAGCCCAGTCCCAATGGCTATATCTTCAAAACATGCCCGCACCTAAGGCTGAGGGAACATTGTGGAATAGGGGAAGAAAAGATTCTAAGAGCGTTGGCAGTGAGATGGTGTTTCTGAGTAATGTCTGAAGCTACCGCCATAAAGTCCACTAATATGACTGTCTAAACATGAGCTAAATAGGACAACAAAACAATAGACATGCCAAGGTGGACAGATAGGGGGTACAGTGGGGTGCCACTCAAGATGCCTCAACCCCAGTCAAAGAACTATATATAGGTAACTAACAAATGCTGAGAGTGGGAGAAATGGTCTTCAGGGAAAAGCACATCATTTTATTTAATACCTAATTTCAAATATAAGTACCAATAGACCTTTTAAAAATATCTTTTAAATTATTTTTGGTGAGTCCTTTCTTCTAAAAATTCCCAGTGAATCATCTCTGTAGATATATACAAAAAGAGATAAACCCCCAAAGCTAAATTATTCTGTTTGCATATAAAAGAATACTCATAAGTACAAGTGGTGAAATGTTTACACATAATGCTTGCAAGGGCTAAGGGTATAAATAGCTCAGTGGTCCAGTCTTGTGAAGCATGTACAAGGGTTGGGTTCTGTTCCTAGCACAACCCCCCAATAACCACTTCTCCTGGAGTTCTTAAAATATAGAGAAATGATAGTAATAAATAATAACCACTAGAGGATAAAAGGAGATACAATTTTAGCTCATGACATAATACTATACACATTCAAAAGTTTCCTTAAAATACTAGCTTAAGGCTTGAGCGATGGTTCAGTGGTTAAAAGCACTTATTACTTTTGCAGAGGACCTGATTTCAATTCCAAGTATTCACATGTGAAGCCACAGTTCACAAGTATTTTTAATTCTATTTTCAGTGGATCTAATTCTTTCTTCTGACCCCTATGGCTACCAGGCACACATGTGGTGCAAAAACATACACACAGAACACTTATATACATAATAAAATAAAATAAATAAATCTAAGAAATTACACTAGTTTTTGGAACAAGGTAACAAACACTCAACTTTTCTTGTTCATTTTCCCCAAGTACAACTTTAAAATTCTAGAAATAATAAACTAGACAATAAAAGGAAGGCAACCAAGATTGAAAAGGTGAACACTAAGACTGGTCAAGAACCTCAAAGACTTGAAAACCCCCCAGCAGCTTGACATCTCCTAATTAGAGTAACAGAAGACTATCAGGCTCACTCTTGTATATCCCAGTATAGACATAAGTAACTCAAACCTAATATCTCCTGACTCTAGTCCATTAGCCAAAAAGAAACTCTTCTCCTGTAGAACCCGGGAGAAGCTTCATCAATAAAGTGTGGATTAGGAAGCTGGCCTAGAGAAAAGCTCTAGCCTTTGGAATTATGGTGGTATCAAATGATGCATGGTGAACAAAGCAGACTGGAATAGTGTAAGGACTCTAAAACTAAATTTTCATTAAAAAATTCTAGCCCATAAGAATGGGTCAGAACTTTGCACCTGAATGCAGGGAATGCCTACTAAAATAGAAGATTTAATCACAATCCAAAATATCCTTATATAATACCTAAATATATAAATGAAAATACTTGTCATACCAAAACAAAAACAAAAAGCAACCAACAGACAAAACAAAAACAGGAAAACCACAACTTGAATGCAGAAAGACAATCAACAGGTATAAACATCCAAGATAAATCAGATATTGGAATTATAAGACAAGCCATAATCAAAATATTTTAGTAGGCTGGGGTATAGTTCAGTGATAGGGCACATATCTAGTATGCACATTTTTAAAAAGAAAGAAATGAGAAGCAAACTTCAGCAAAGAACTGTGCAGTGGTTTAGACAGGGTTGGTTAGCATAGACTCATGTGCTTGAGTGCTTAGCCTATAGAGAGTGGCACTATTAGGAGGTGTGGCCTTAATAGAGTAGGTGTGGCTTTGTTGGAGGAAATGTATCACTGTGGGGGTGGGCATTGAGGTTTCAGATGCTCTAACTCTGCCCAGGGAGGAATTAGACTCTCCTCCTGGTGGCCTGTGGAAGCCAGTCTTCTGGCTACCTTCAGATCAAGATGTAGAACTCTCAGCTCCTCCAGCATTATGCCTGCCTGCATACTGCCATGCTTCCTGCCATGATGATAATGGACTAAATCTCTGAAACTGTAAGCAAGATCTAATTAAATGCTGTCCTTTATAAGAGTTGCCTTGGTCATGATGTCTGTCCACAGTAATAAAACCCTAAGTAAGATGGACTTAATGGTAAAGTGCTTGCCTAGCATATGCAAGAACATATGCTTATTACTGGGTTCCATTCCCAGTAATGAAAAGGACAAAACAAAACAAAATCTTCAATAGGCAATTGCAACTGCATTTGAAGCAAATGAGAAAAAAAAAAGGCAATGAGAAATAAAAGATTAAAAAAGAAGCAAATGGAAATTATAGAACTAAACATAGAATCACAGAAACAAAACTTTATTGAAGGGGAAATGGTGGAATAAAGAGGACATAAGAAAGAAAGAGGGGGAGGGAGGGGGGAGGAAGGAAGGAAGGAAGGAAGGAAGGAAGGAAGGAAGGAAGGAAGGAAGGAGAAAGAGAGAGATTGAGAATTTGGAAAACTAAGAGAAATTACCCAACCTGAATAACATAGACTATTTAAAACCACCACCAATTACATATCTTGCTACATTTATTTTGTAAGATTAGCTGAAATTTTACTTTACATAATTTTTCACTTAGTTTGTACAACAAAATACTATAAACAAAATAATAAAATGTCAGTAACTTCACAATCTACATGATTACTATAAAGATTAAAATAAAGTAAATTCATCCCAATTTTATTAATCTTGCACAAATATAAGAAGTTTAAAACTCGCTTTATTCAAGGTACTCTAAGCATACAAGGACATACAGCAGCATGCCACCACTGATTTCCAGGTACTAAGGTTATGATACTTACCTTCGAACAAAATCTGGATTTTGAAGAGTTGCTTGTTGTTCAGCTCCAATTGGTTGGGATACAGGCTGTAAAGAGTATAGTAATAATACCTATTATTATAACAGCAAAATTCATGTTAAGATACAATTGGCTATTTCAAACAACATCATTGTTAAACTTTTTTTCTACTTTGTAAACCAACTAGACTCTCTCTATTATCCAATAGCTATATCAACCGTATTACTGACATTATTACAACAAGTATATCTTACTCAAGACTTTTTCATTACATGTTAACAGTGTTTTGGCAGATGTGGTAATGCACACTTGCCATTAAATACATCATCTCAAGAATAGTTTAAATTTTACTTATATGGATGTGGTGTGCATATGTATGCATGTTCACCTGTATGGGCACACATGTGGGTGTAGGTATGGAAGCCAAAGTGTAATGTCATCCATCTTCCTTCATTGCTCTTCACCTTATTATGGATTGAGTCAGGTTCTCAATTGAACCCAGAGCTTGCAGATTTGGCTAGTCTGGCTAGGCAGCTTGCCCCAGGGATCCTGTCTTCAATATCAAGTGCTGGAATCAGAGCTGCTGAAGATTCCACATTCTCTGGTAGGGAAATCAAGCTGTAACTGAACTGGAAGTCCCCTCTGTGCTGGCTATCTTTTATAGAGCTTCAAGAAACTAAACAGCTGCTGTGGGAGATATGTCGTTAATACTCATATTTTCTAGAATATCCTTTAGTTTGAACCTGCATGCCACACTGTTGCATAGCCACGTAAGACATGGCAACTGGTGCAAGAGCAGCAGTTCTATTATGGGGTATAACCAACAGCTGTCTGATTGGACTTGAGGCCTATGCCATGTGAAGGAAATTACATTTGGTATTGGAAACCTGGTCAAAAGCCCGTGGCTGGGGAAGTCATATAGAAGGAAAGCTACTGCTGTTGTTTTGATCACTGGACATGATGTGCCTGTCAAATTATCTTCTAGATATCTGTTTCTATCCACAGATATTGGCTGCAGTTAGCTGTGGTCAGACAGACTTGTTTTTGCAGTGGTTGGTAGTTGCTACAAAGACTTATAACTGGTGAAAGTGCCGATAATAATGAGCTTCTGAGAGCTTATCACTAAATAGGACATCTATATTACTCCCCTCAAGGCTCAGAAGACACTGTAGAAAAGGGGCAGAAAGAATGCAAGAAGTAAGAACTGAAGTGTTGCAGAATATTTTCTTCCCAACAGCTACAGCTATTGCACTCTTGTACTTTCAGGAATAAAAGTGGGATAAGAAAGGGTTGTAGGTGGAGGAATAATGGAAATGTATTATATACATGTATAAAAATGAAAATGTCGTAACAACATATGTGATGTGTATGTGTATTCAAAATGTGTCCTTAGAGATTACTTTTTAAATTACAAACATAAACATAGCAACTATATATATGCCTGATGAATTAAATTTGATCCCCAGAACTCGCATGATAGAGGAAAAGAAGCAACACCCCAATAAGTTGTCCTCTGATTTCCACAGGTTTCCACTGTGGTATGCATTCCCTCAACCAAATAAATATTACCATAACACACCTATAACAATAGCTGGAATTTAAGAGAATTGCAATAAATAGTGTTTGTAAGGCTACAGAGCAACATAAGTCTCATGTACTGCTGATAAGAATGGTTACTTTTTCATATAAAAGCTTTAGAATACTTTCCAACATAATCAGTGTAGCTAAATATACATTTATCCTATGACCCAGCAATCCCACATCTAGTTACAAATGTAAGAGAAATAAGTATATTTGTCTACCAGAAAATACACAGAACGTTTAACAGTAGCATTATCCAAATCAGAACTAATCCTAAGTATAAAAAAAGACCCAAAAATTAGAAAAACACAAGAAAATAGAGAATTGAAGTTTGATATTGTTTATAATAGAACAATTCACAAAAATAAACTACTGATATATACAAAAATGTAGATGAATCTTTGTCAAGATTATAGAGGACTAGAAATAGTTATTTTTCTCATTTCATGTTGATATATATATATACACAAAAGACTAATTAAGCCACACATTTTTATTAGCACAAATAAATATAAATATATAACACTTAATATAGAAGGATTTTTAAAAAGCTGATATGATCTATTTCTGACAAAATACTAAATATTACTATTATATCCATGGTTCAATGAGAAAAATTGTCCTGAAGAACTACATAGGTTTTATTTTTGAGAAACAGATAACTTTAACTCTCCTTATACTTTATTTTAAAGAAATATTTAGAGGAAGAAACAATAGTCTTAGAAAGTTAGTTTCATGTGAGAAAAGAATAAAGCTGTACAAAACAGGTATACTAAATTCTTTAGTTAGAAGGAACACCTCTGCTTTCCATGTGCTGGTAATAAAGGCATATGCTTTGCCTCACACCTGGCCTAAACTTCTGATGTATCAACCAGAAGACAAAAGAACAAAATATATAGAAAGAAATTTTTATAAATTAATTTTTCTACCCAGCCAACTTATTTTTCATTTATGAATATTAATGTACGGTCCATTTCAAATATCAAGAAAATCAAAAATTGAATAGCCAACTAACCTAAAAAAATTTCAAAGCCATTCATTTTCCCAGTTACTCATATGAAGGCATATAGCAGAAGGTAAGGATGAGAACAGGGATCTTGTGGAAGAACAAAAAACAACAACTGGTGGCATAGATTGTGAAAACTGTGGTTTCATGTGCGTGCTTCGGCAGCACATATACTAAAATTGGAACAATACAGAGAAGATTAGCATGGCCCCTGTGCAAGGATGACACGCAAATCTGTGAAGCATTCCAGGTCCTTTTTCCTTTTTTTAATATGGAATGCTTCACAGAAATGGCTGTTGTTCTTTCAGAGGACCCATTGCTACTTCAAAAGTGTAACTTTGCTACTGTTATGAATCATAATGTAAATATATGATATGCAGGCTATCTGGCATGTGACTCCTATGTGGGTTAAGAACTACTGAAGCTGAGTTCAAGCAAGCGGTTATGCATGAATTTACTCTCTCTGGGTTTGACTATAGAAGTGCAAACTCTTGACTTGTCTTACTCACAATGATGAGCTATAACCTGGAATTGTAAGCTAAATCCATTATCCCATAAATTGCTTTTTGTTAGAGTGTTCTCCAATAGTAACAGAAATTAAACTAGATAGTCCACCATGATGGCCTCACCACACGATGGCCTGTACTCTCAAATTATATGTCAAAATAAACCCTTCTTTTCTTGTTGATTTTAGTTCAGATATTGTCATAGCAACAATAAAAATAAACTAAACTCCCAAATATGGATTAAATGTAGTACAGCCAAAATTAACCAAAGGAAGGTAAATGCTTTAAGGAAAGTATCAAGAAAAAGTACTGCAAACAATAATATTGTAAAGCCTTAGGGCTCTTAATTCACATCCTATTTACTCTTGCTGATAAGTTCCACAAAATTTTCACTCTAAACTTTCCAGTAGTTTTTTTTCTATGTATATATACTCAAAGCTTTAATTTCTATAGATTTAATTTCTGTTTGGATACAACCTATCAGTTTCCATTCTTCACCATTTATGGACTGTGGATTTCACTCTTTAGTCTTTATTGCTTATTAGGGCTTTGCTCTCATTTTTAGAAGATAATTTAAATTTAGTAGTTGTCTTAGCTTCATTTCTGTTTTTATGATAAAATGCAAAAAGTAATGTATTAGAGAAATTACTTCATTTCAACTTGAAATCCAGGTTGCAGTCCATCAAGGTGGCAGGAATTTAAAGGAGCTAGTCACATCACAATCAAGAACAGAGAGAAATGAATGCATACCTGCTTACTTGTTTGTGCTCAACTCAACCTCTCCACTCTTATATAGTTCAGGACCTTTTGCCTACAGATTGCTACTTCCCACAGTGGGCTGAGTCTTTTCACGAATCAGTTAATCTAATTAAGACAATCCTCCATAGACATGTCCACGGGGGAAAAGAGTTTGGAGTTCAGAGAAGTAAACTATCTACTAAAACAACAATGTCTACATCCACTGGAAGATTATAACATAACTCAATAGTCACTGGGCAGTAAGTTTTTCCATATTTGTATGGCTGTAGCAGAGATAAAGTATCAAAGACATCAATCAGCATCCTCTTGCTTCCACCTAGCAACATTTGGCAGCATACAGAATTAGCTTTGACTTTTTAGGTAGCACCAATAGTGACCCAATGAGAGTTGAAACAGCCAGAAGCAGCAATAGATCTAACTAAAACATATTAGACAAATGTGGTGGCTCAAATTTATAATCCCAGCACTTGAGAGGTTGACAGAGGACTAAGTGCAATCTAGTACTATATAGTGAGAATGCAACAGTGAGATGGTGCTTCAAGAATTTATTCTTGTTTATTATACTTACTTATTTTAGTTATGAATGCTCTGCTGTATGTACACCTGCATTACAGAAGAGGACAGCAGATCCCTTTACAGATGTTTGTGAGGCACCATGTGAGTGCTGGAAACTGATCTCAGAATAGAGCAGCCAGTGCTCTTAACCACTGATCCTGCTCTCCAGCCCAAAAATTTACTTAATTTAAACAATAAAAAGGAACTTTAAAAAGTGAATAAGGCGTCCAAATAGGGGGAGGGGGCAGTTTCAAAAGATATCAAAACAGGCCTAGGAGGTAAGAATGTACCTCAGCTGGTAGAGTGCTTGCCTAGCATGCACAATGCCCTGGGTGTGACCCCAGCAACACATAAAAGGGACATTGTAGTCCATGCCTATATAATCTTAGCACTTAAGAGACAGAAGCAGATCAGAAGTTCAAGACCATCCTCTAGCATACAGACACTTTAAGCCCAGCCTGTATTACATGACACTCTTTTAAAAAGGCAAATTACAAACTGGAGAAGCGGCTCAAACATTAAAAGATAGCTTATAATCAAACAGATGAAAATGTATACTGCCTGAGAATGTAGCTCAGTGAGAGAGAACGTGTCTCACATGTATAAAGCCAACTAGATTTCAAGCACTTTAAAAATGAATGAATGACTGAATAAGTAAATATGTAAATCATCCAGTAAAATCACTGGAAAGAGATAGGAAAGAATGTAAAAACAAATCGAAAAAAATAACAGCTCCCCAAATTCAATTTTTAAAAAAAAAACTCCCCAAATTTAGCTAAAGACATACAACAGACCCATAAGTTGGATGATAATGGAGTGAACCTCTGAACCTGTAAGCCAGCCCCAATTAAATGTTGTCCTTTATAAGACTTCCCTTGGTCATGGTGTCTCTTCACAGCAGTAAAACCCAAACTTTGACAGGCAGCAACAAAAAACCAGAGAGTGTCTCAGACAATATGGGAAGTGAGGATGGACACCTGAGGTTGTACTCTAACCTCTACACACATGTCACAGTACAAAACACACACTCATACCCAGTTTTTAAAAATAAAACAATTAACTTAGATGCAAGTTTTCAATTTTCTACTTGAAATACTAAAATATCAATATCAATAGGATGTAATTAGATTATATATAATAACCCATATATACATGTGATAACAATTAATTAAAAAGTCTATGAATCTGAAGGACAGAAGAGAGGAGTGGATGTGAGATTTTGAAGGGAGGAAAAGGAAAGGAGAAATTTAATTAAAATTCAATCCCCAAAATAACCAATTATATGGCATAATTTTATTCAAAATAGTGTAAACAAGTTTTTAAAAATCCTTGTACAAGTAAGTAATCCACAGATAAGAAAAAGAAACAGTAAAGAAACAGAATAAAACAAAATTAAATGCTTAAAATGGAAGGCTTACATACTAATATATCAATAACTAAATACAAATACTCTAAACATAAAAACTAAGAAACTATGGCAGAACAGATTTGAAGAATGTTGATTTTAAAAACCAACTCCATGTTTTCTAAAAAAGTTTTACTTCAAACACAAAACAAGTTGAAAGGATGAGGAAAAATGCATCATGCTGATGTTATCAAAAAAGAAAGTGAGTATCTACACTCTACAAGAAAGAAAATTACTATGCATGAAAGGGGACATAATGATAAAAAGACCAATCTACCATTCTGTGGATGTACCAAGCAAGAAAGCTTCAAAATGGATGGGAAGGCTGCCCATTGCGATGCCCTTGCAACATTTTCAATAAATCTGTTTTCTTCCTTTAAAAACATATAATAACTGGACTAGGAGAAATATATGAAACTACTTTACATGGGAATTTCAATACTTTATTCTTAGCAATTGATAGATCCTTAGGAAATTAATGAGAATTTAGAAGAACATAATTAGACTATGATCCCTCATGAACTTAAGATTTAAAATTTCCCAACAAAATGTTAGTAAATCAAATCCAATAAAGTATTTTAAATGCCATATTATGTCCAAATAAGTCTATACCAAGGATACAAGTCTATTTTCAATACTTGAAATGAATGGCAAAGTATGATGCCTTATGTCTATAATCCTAGTACTCAGGAGGCTGAGTAGTAGGTACAAATTTGATTGGTACAACTTTGAGTATGGTTTGGGTAACTCAGTGAACTACAGACCAGCCAGAATTAGAGTATGAAACCATTTAAAATAATTGTCAGTGGGCTCCAAAGGTGGTTCAGTGTATAAGAGCATGTACTCCTCTTCCAGACTGTGACCTGAGTTCAATTCCCAGAACCCACGCCAGGCAGCTCACAATGTAATACCCATGTAAGAAAAATCAGTTGTATCTGTATATGTAAGCAATATACAGTCTCAAATAGAAATTAAGAAAATTATTCCAACTGGCATGTTCTGTGTAATACTGGCTTCTTGGAAGATGGAGGTAGAAGATCAAAAACTTAAGGACATGCTGTGTTAGGTAGTGGCACGTGTTTTTAATCCCAGCACTTGGGAGGCAGAGGCAGGCAGAAAATCTGTAAATTTGGGGCCAGCATGTTCAACAAAGTGAAGCCAGGACTACGAAATAGAGAAAACCTGTTTCAAAAAACAAAGGGGAAAAAAAAGCTAGCCTGAGAAACCAAGTGAGATCCTGTCTCAAAATAAAATAAAATGGATATTAGTCCCCTATCTAACTTAGGATTGGTAAAGATCCTTTCCCAATCTGTTGGTGGTCTTTTTGTCTTATTGACAGTGTCTTTTGCCTTATAGAAACTTTGCAATTTTATGAGGTCCCATTTGTCAATCTCGATCTTACAACACAAACCATTGCTGTTCTATTCAGGAATTTTTCCCCTATGCCCATATCTTCGAGGCTTTTCTCAACTTTCTCCTCTATAAGTTTCAGTGTCTCTGGTTTTATGTGGAGTTCCTTGATCCACTTAGACTTGACCTTAGTACAAGGAGATAAGAATGGATAAATTTGCATTCTTCTACCGCCAGTTGTGCAAGCACCATTTGTTGAAAATGCTGTCTTTTTTCCACTGGATGGTTTTAGCTCCCTTGTCGAAGATCAAGTGACCATAGGTGTGTGGGTTCATTTCTGGGTCTTCAATTCTATTCCATTGGTCTACTTGTCTGTCGCTATACCAGTACCATGCAGTTTTTATCACAATTGCTCTGTAGTACATGCTCTGTAGGTCAGGCATGGTGATTCCACCAGAGGTTCTTTTATCCTTGAGAAGAGTTTTTGCTATCCTAGGTTTTTTGTTATTCCAGATGAATTTGCAAATTGCCCTTTCTAACTCGTTGAAGAATTGAGTTGGAATTTTGATGGGGATTGCATTGAATCTGTAGATTGCTTTCGGCAAGATAGCCATTTTTATTATATTGATCCTGCCAATCCATGAGCATAGGAGATCTTTCCATCTTCTGATATCCAATATATATATATAAACAACTCAAGAAGGTGGACTCCAGAAAATCAAATAACCCCATTAAAAAATGGGGCACGGAACTAATCAAAGAATTCTCAACTGAGGAATACCGAATGGCTGAGAAGCACCTGAAAAAATGTTCAACATCCTTAATCATCAGGGAAATGCAAATCAAAACAACCCTGAGATTCCACCTCACACCAGTCAAAATGGCTAAGATCAAAAATTCAGTTGACAGCAGATGCTGGTGAGGATGTGGAGAAAGAGGAACATTCCTCCATTGTTGGTAGGATTGCAAGCTTGTACAACCACTCTGGAAATCGGACTGGCGGTTCCTCAGAAAATTGGACATAGTACTACCAGAGGATCCAGCAATACCTCTCCTGGGCATATATCCAGAAGATTTTCCAACTGGTAAGAAAGACACATGCTCCACTATGTTCATAGCAGCCTTATTTATAATAGCCAGAAGCTGGAAAGAACCCAGATGTCCCTCAACAGAGGAATGTATATAGAAAATGTGGTACATTTACACAATGGAGTACTACTCAGCTATTAAAAACAATGAATTTATGAAATTCCTAGGCAAATGGATGGACCTGGAGGGCATTATCCTGAGTGAGGTAACCCAATCACAAAAGAACTCACATGATATATACTCACTGATAAGTGGATATTAGCCCAGAAACTTAGAATATCCAAGATACAATTTGCAAAACACATGAAACTCAAGAAAAACAAAGACCAAAGTGTGGACACTTTGCCCCTTCTTAGAATTAGGAACAAAACACTCATGGAAGGAGTTACAAAGACAAAGTTTGGAGCTGAGACAAAAGGATGAACCATCCAGAGACTGCCACACCCGGGGATCTATCAGTCACCAAATGCAGACACCATTGCATATGCCAGCACGATTTTGCTGAAAGGACCCTGATATAGCTGTCTCTTGTGAGGCTATGCCAGTGCCTGGCAAACACAGAAGTGGATGCTCACAGTCAGCTATTGGATGGAACACAGGGTCCCCAATGGAGGAGCTAGAGAAAGTACCCAAGGAGCTAAAGGGGCCTGCAACCCTATAGGTGAAACAATATGAACTAACCAGTACCCCCAGAGCTTGTGTCTCTAGCTACATATGTATCAGAAGATGGCCTAGTCAGCCATCATTGGGAAGAGAGGCCCTCTGGTCTTGCAAACTTCATATGCCCCAGTACCGGGGAATGCCAGGGCCAAGAAGTGGGAGTGGATGGGAAGGGGGGGTGGGGTATTGGGAACTTTCGGGATAGCATTTGAAATGTAAATGAAGAAAATACCTAATAAAAAATTGGAAAAAAAATAAAATAAAACCTAGGCATGATGGAAAAGGCTTGTAATATTAGCTATTCAGAAGGCTAAGTCAAGAGGATCGCAAGTTCAAGGCTGGATTCAGTTAAAAAGTGAGTTCAAACCCAGCCTGGACAACTTAGTGAACTCCTGTCTCAAAAAAATAAAAACAAGGGGATGAGAACATGGCTCAGTGAGCCATATGAGTATGAGGAACTGAGGTCAAATCCATAGAACTCACATAAAAGTGGGTATAGCAACATGACTGTGACTATAATCCTAGTGTTCCTATGGCAAGGTAGTAGAAATAAACAGGAAACTCTCAAAAATCTCCTTGGCTGGCAAGTGTGGCTTACATAGCAGCTAATGACAGAAAAAAGATCCCATCTCAAAGTCAAAGGTAAGGATAAAAACCTAAGTTTGTCCTTTGAATTTCATATGTACATCATGACACATGGCTGACCACAGTAAACAGACAAAATGTTTTTATGTTAAGGCTGTGGATATAGTTCAGTGATAAAGTGCTAGCCTATTTTGCATGTAGCCCTACCTAAATTCAATCCCTATTACAATATATTAATGAATAATCAATAAATAAATAATTTTAAAATGATGGAGATTTGTGGCTCTGGAGTAGAGTGTTTGTCTAGCATGTGAAAGCCCTGAGTTATATACCCAGAGAGGGAAGCAGGAAGTGAGGAGAAATGGGATAGTGATGAAGTGATAAAAGAAAGGAGTATAAAAGGGAATGAATGGGAAGATGAGTCAGCAAGTAAGAGTGCTTTTGCGAAAGCCTAACAATCTGAGTTATTTTTATCCCTGGAACTCATAAAGGTTCAAACAGAACCAAGTCTATAAAGCTATGCTCTCACCTACACACGCATACACTGCGGCATACTCTGACAACACCTACATACTCACATATACCCTACACCCCACTGTCACATATGTATATACTCATATTCATTCTCTCTCTCTCTCTCTCTCTCTCTCTCTCTCTCTCTCTCTCTCTCTCTCACATACACACACACAGAGACACACACACACAAATTCAAAATAAAACAATAATTTATTTAAAATGTTAAGGAAATTCACAATCTGTATGCTAGGAACTATAAAAATTATAAAATACTGTTGAAATTCATAAACACCAAATTTTTCCCAGATTTACTGAAATACAGTTGACTCATAAAATTATATCTATTCAACATGTAAAACCTGCTGCATATTTCGATGCAATGAATGACTACTCTCCTTGTACCACTCCTCTCCAGCATGAGCTGTCCCTTGTGTTGTTGATCTTGGCCATTCTGACAGGTGTAAGATGAAATCTCAAAGTAGTTCTCATTTGCATTTCCCAGATGGTTAAGGATGTTGAACATTTCTTTAAGTGTTTCTCAATCATTTGAGCTTCCTCTGACATTTTTAGATTCTACATGTAAATGACATAATACAGTATTTATCTGTATCTGTTTTTATTATTATTTATTTATGGAGCTGGAGCAATTGTTCACTAGTTAAAAGCACTTCTTCCAGAGAACCTCAGTTCAATTCCCTGTACCCACATGGCAGCTGACAAATGTCCATAGATCCAGGCCTGGGGGATATGATGCCCTCTTCTGGCCTTGATGCATGCATATAGTGCTCAGACATACATTAAAGAAAAACACCTACATGTGTAAAAAATAAAAAACAAGAGAAAGACTTATTTATTTTTATTTTAAAATAAATAAATAAGCTGTGCCTTCATGTATGTCTCTGTGCTTCATGTGTGCCTGGTGCCTGTGTTGGCCAGAGGAGAGCATCAGAACTCCTGGAACTGAAGTTATAAATGATCATAAGCTTCCATATGGGTGGTGGGAACCAAAGACAGGTCCTCTGTAAGAGCAGCAAGTGCTCTTAAGCTCTGAGCCATCTCTCTAGCTCAGTTTATTTTACTGATATATCTTCCTCAATCAGTCATGTTGCCACAAATGAAAGGATTTCCTCTTTAATGGCTGAATTTCACTTTGCAAACATACACATCACACATACACTCTCCTTATCCATTCATTTATTGACAGTTATTCAGATAGATTCTGTGTTAGCTATTATAAATAATGTTACAACAAATGTGAATGTATTATTCATATGTGTTTTGAGATAATTAGATTATATGGTAGTTCAATTTTTTCTTTTGAGGTATCACCATGCTATTTTCCACAATGGCTATATTATATTCCTATCAAGTATACAAGACTTTTCTTTTCTCCATACCATTACAATACTTGTTTTATTGCTTATAACTTAATAACTATCCACTAGGTATGAAGCTATAGTTCATTTTTATTTGCATTTATTTTCCTGGTGATTTCTGGCATTCAGTATGGTTTCATGTACCATCTGATCATTTTTATGTCATCTTTGGAGAAATATTTATTAAAGTATTACTCATGTTTTATTTGATATGGGATCTCATTATGTGGCGTAGGCTGGTCTCAAATTCAATAACCCTCCTGTTTCAGCCTCCTAAATGTTGGAAATAAAGGCATGTGACAACATAGCTGGCTTTTGCTTCAATTTTATGAACATGAAATCCACATGTGAAAACTACAAGGCTTGATATTATTAAGAGAGTAAAGCAACATGCAACATTTATAGTTGTAATTCCTATCAAAATACCAAATGTATGTTTTGTAAAATATGACAAATTGACCCTAAAATTTATACACAAAAGTAACAGTCCCATAAAAATCAAAATAATTTTTTAAAAAATGAAAATAATTGAAGCTTATGATCATTTGATTTTCAATATAGGTGCCAAGTTTACATAATAGATAAAGAATAGTCTTTTTTTTAAGTCAAGAACAATTTTATTAGAGTGTAAAAGAAAAACACCCAGGATGTATAAGCTGTAAATCTCAACAGCTGCCCTGAGGAGAATGGGGGAGGTTAAGAAAAACTATGCAATTTAAGTTGGCATGGAGGCCAGACACATGGCAGACAAGCAGCTGCGAGGCAGGGAGGGAAGCTTTAAAGAAAGAGCAAGGAAGCCCCAAGTGTTAGGAAAAACACGCTTAGAGATGAGAGAGAAGAAACGGAGAAGTTACACTTTTCTGAATAATTCAGAAAGCAGAAACCGGATTATGAAGCTGCAAGGCTGGGCCCAGTAAGCTATTGCCAAAAGTAGTCTGAATAAATGGTCTTTGGAAAGCTGGATATGCATATAAAGAAAGTGAAATGGAATCCTCACCCCAAACATACATAAAATTAATCCAGAGTAAGTCAAAGTCCTGTAATTCAGAATCAAGACCCAATACTCCTAAAAGAAAATTTAAAGGGAAATATTCATAATTTTGAACTAGGCAATAGCTTCTTAGGTATGACATAAAATGCAGAAAGTAAAAGAAAATAAATTGAATTATGCCACAAACGACATCATCAAGAAAGACAAAAGACAAAGACTAGGAAAACTATCTATACAAATATGTGATGAATGTCTAGTATTAAAATATATATAAAGTGGCAGTAATGAATGACACATGCCTTTAAGACCAGCACTTGTGGGCTGGGGGTGGGACAAAGACAGGCTGATCTCTGTGAGTTCAAGATCAGCCTGGTCTACAAAGTGAGTTCCAGGACAGCCAGAGATACACAAGAAATCCTGCCTTGAAAAAAAAATACCCAAAAAAGAAAATGTAAAAATTCTTTAAAAATTTAACCATAAAAATGAAAAGTAAAAGATGGGCAAGATATTTGAGTCATTGAGCAAAATAAAATGGGTAAATGAAGCAAACACTTAACAAAATGTATAGAATGACAAATACATGAAAAGATATTCAGACATCAGGAACACAAAGTCACACAGAGGGGTTGGGGCTCAGCTGTTAAGAGCCTCTCAACTGCTCTCATTGAGCTTCAGTTACCAGTATGCACACAAGGCAGCTTATAACCACTTGTGACTCCAGTTCCAGGCAATTTGCCTCTGGCCTCTAGCCTCCAAGGTACACACACACACACAGTTTAAAATAAATATTATTTGAAACCACAATGAGACTCTACTAACATCTAATGTCCACCAGAGTCACTAAAACTAAAAACACCAAGCAAGACATTGTGGCACATGCTTGTAATCCCAAAACTTGGGAAGTGGAGGCAGGAGAATCACAAATCCAGGAGTAGTCAAAGCTATTTAACAAAGTCAAGACCCTGTCTCAAAATTTGTTTTTTAAGATACCACATATTGGTCAGAGTGAGGAACTCTCAATACATTGCTATGAGAATTCAAAATGGTACAGGCAACTTGGAATACTGTTAATTTCTTTCCCTCCCTCTTTCCCTTCCTTGCCTTCCCTCTTCCTCTCCTCCCTCCTTTATTTCTCCTTCTTCAGCTGAACAGGGTCTTACTATGCAGTCCTGGCTAGCCTGGAACTTGCTATGTTGGCCTCAAACTTGCAGCGATCTATCCACCTACTCCTGTCTCCAGAGTGCTATGTTTGAAGGCATGTACTACCATGCCTGGCAGATTTCTTTAAAAGTACAGTAACAAAACAACATAACTACTTAATCCATGCTCCAATAAAACATATTCCTAGCTATTATCCATATAAATAAAAATATGCTCACAAAACGGCTTATGTAAGAATATTCAGAGCAGTTTTATTCATATTAGCCAAAAATTTCAGAAAATATTCAAGTACTAAAAAAGTCAATAGATCAACACATTTATTATATTCATAAGAAGAACTATTCTGCGGTAAAACAGTGAGCTACTTCTATGCACAAAATGGCTCAATCTCAAAAATATGTTCAGTGAGGGAAGCCTTACCAAGTATGTATGTATGTGTATATATATATATATATATATATATATATATATATATAATTATTCAATACAGACTAAAAGAGACTACAGTCACCACCTATGGTTAAGAAAAAAATAACTGGTGATTGACATTGATGTAGAGTGTAGAAGACTTACTAAAAAGAGGTATGAGAGAACTTTCTGAAGCAATCAATGCAGAATATGTATTCTATGTTCGTAGGCAAGCTGTGACCTATGGAACAAATGTAGTGAACCATCTATTTTTGCAAACTAAGCTTTATTGGAACACAGTGATGCTAGTATGCTTACAATTTATCTATGATTCCTTTCATGTATAAACTAGTAAAACTAAAGAAGTTGCAGCAAAGATTATATACCATACAAATCCTAAGCCACTGTCTAGATTTTTACAGGAAGTTTATCAATGCGTGAAATATACCCATCCTGACAATAGCTTTGGTTGCATATATGCTTTGGCTGCTTAGCATTTGTCAAAATTTACTAAATTATGATGTATGTCTTTTACTGTATATAAATTTAAACAAAAAATACTGATTCCTACTTAAGGATACCTATGTTACAGTTAAATTACTTCATCTTTGAAATCAGGAAATAAGATGGCAATAAAACAATGAAGTAATATTCTGTATCAAATAGAAAAGCTACAGCCTTCAAGCTCAACCTGATTATCAAAGTAGGCTTGTAATAGAGAATTATATAACAGAAATTAATTATATAATTTAAGATATAAGGTTATATTCACCTATTCTGATCTCTAAAGATTTTCAAATAAATTACCAGGGAATATCTTAATTATGGAGGGGAAATACAAAACACATGAAATCTGCCCACAGAGAGATATTCTGATTCAAAATGCCTTATGGACCCATTTATTTCAAATAACTCAAATCTAGAACACTATGTCCTGTGTAAAGAAACTACTACTGCAAAAATACAGCTTTGCCTATTCTTGTTTGGAATCAGTGTGTATATACTGGAATTCATTATTACTTATGTCCTTAATAAAAATGGACTTTTATAAAACATAAAATACCTGAGGTAATAGCTCTTTGAAATAGTAATATATCATCACTAGAAAATAACTCATAGCACAACACATCTTTTATTAATCAGATTTTCAGAGACATCTAAAGCAGAGCAAACAAGCAAAACAAAAAGAAAGAATAAATACTTTCCTTTAACTAATTAAATCAATTCATGAGTTAACTTATTAACATTACTCTAATTCTGGCCAGGGATGATAATTATCTAACAAAAGAGCTGGGCAGTATTATAATTGTGTTCGCAGTCTCTGAAGTCAGGTAATCTGGATTTAAGTGCAGGCTATCTTTTATGGTACAAGGGGCATTACTTAGCCTCTCTGATTATTATCTTCATTACTTGTAAAATAAGAGTAATAGGACTCCTAGAACTGATATGGAGGAAATACATGTAAGGCTTTTAGAATAGTGTTGAGGAGTTGGGGAGGTAGCTTAGTGGTAGAGCACTCATCTACCATGTGTGAGGCCCTATGTTCAGTCCCCAACACCGCACTAAGAAAGAAGCAAAACCGGCATATTCAAAGAACAGAGAATCCTAAAATGAAATAAAAATGGCTAAGAAAGCCTTCAATGGGATTAAATTATTTATGTGTAATTGCAATAGATGAGACACTTCGAACAGTATATTGTTAGGACTGTTCTAGTTTTTTCATTCATTCAACTAGCATTTACTCATTGTGTGAGGAGTTTGGTAGAATGAATACCTAATGCTCATACCTAGTACCTGTTAGATTATTTAGTGAAAATATTACCATGTAGCATTTCTTAAGTCTGTTTGGAACAGTCCCAATAAAATGGGACTGATATATGCATTTACAATTTTAATTTTTCTTACACTAGCACCAGGAACAACAGCTGGTCCTTAGAACAGATAGACAAACTTGAGCCAAACCCATGACTTTGGACCTGCATGTGCTACCATATTTAGCTTGAGTATTCATTTTAAATATGCAAATAAAACTTTCAAAAATACAAATACATTCTAAACACATACTATACTTAAGCATTTGAACATAGGTTAAAGTTAAGCATAACTTCAGCATATAGGATAGGCTTTGAAAGAAATGAATGTGAGCATATCATTTATAAATATTGCCCAAACACTCAACTGTATCTATAGACCAAGCTTACCCACCAACATATTTTAAATGCTTCTGTAATTTTAAAGTGTATATTTGCTTTCTTTTACAAGATACTAAAGATAACTATAGGTCAATTTCTTAAAAGAAGCAAATGCACCACATACTAATTTAAGAATATCTGAAAGCGAGCCGGATTGGTGGCTCCCACCTTTAATCCCAGCACTTGGGAGGCAGAGGCAGGCGGATTTCTCAGTTTGAGGCCAGCCTGGTCTACAAAGTGAGTTCCATGACAGCCAGGGCTACATAGAGAAACCCTGTCTCAAAAAACAAACAAACAAACAAAAAAAAAAAAAAACAAAGAAAGAAAGAAAGAAAGGAAGGAAGGAAAAGAATATCCGAAAACTCAGAGCATCTTACTCCCAGAGAGGGAAAGCACATGAATGGAGTGGAGGAGAGTGGAACAAACAAATGTATAATGCAAGACAAAAATACAACTATATCCAAAGTCCATGACACAAGCAACCTGAATACAACGTGGATACATGAATTCACACTAAGATGGTTTACTCATTGTCATAAATGAATAATACTGTTTGTGTGCATTGCAAAGTCAAAATTTTCCCAATAGAAAAAAATCTAAAAGCAATCCAAGAATTTTGGTGAATGTGGCAAAAATTAGGAAAGTCTATGAAATAGTATTTTTAATTAACTGTAACAGATATTCCTCTATCATCTAATCAACCTGGAAAAAATCAATACAAAGAAAAGACTGATTTACCAAGAAAAAGAGACAAGAGTCCCAAATAACCCTTTGGTTGCACTAATTTCTCTATTCTCCAATTATAGATGTAGTATTTCTAAAGTCTACTTGCACAGTATTAGATAGGTCCTCAAGAGAAATGTACTGGGGAGGGGATAAGAAAAAAAGAGAGAGAGAAATGTACTGGGTATGAGGAAGCATGGATAACTTTGAACCTTCAGTGGTCTTTACCTAATCTATGATTAACAGATGGAAGGTAATTGTTACTTATCAGGAAAACATAGACAATATGTTTAAGTTAATAAACAGCCTCTAAAATATAGGGCTTATGGACGTTGGACATGGTTTAGAGCACTAGCTACTCTTCCAGAAGACCTGGGTCAATTCCTAGTACCCACATGGCAACTTTCAGTCCAGATCCAGGAGATCTACAGGTACCAGGAATTCATGTGGTATAGACATACATGCAGGCAAAGCACTCATACAAATAAAATTATACTAAAATTTAACCCTGAAATAAAAATACTTTTTAAAAAGTGTCTAAATTGCTGGGCAGTGGTGGTACACACCTTTTATCCCAGCACTCAGGCAGCAAAGGCAGGGCAATCTCTAAGTTTGAGGTCAGCCTGGATTACAGAGCAAATTTCAGATCCGACAGAGACACAGAAAAATATTGTCTTCAAAAACAACAAACAAACAAGAAATGTGTCTTACCTTTATCTGTGAGACCTTCTGGATAGTTAAGGGAGAGATTTGGGACTGTGAAACAACTCCAACTCCAGCAGCATATATGGGCATAACAGAGGACTGACCTGGAACCACAGGCAAAACTGGGGACTGAGTCAGCTTTGGCTGCTCCTGCAAATGGTAAATAAAAGAAAACAGATAAATCCTCCAATTCACAATATAATACATACACATATATTTATATATAAGATATCAGTACATATACAGTATATACAACATATATATACATATATATAATTATATATTAAAATATAGTAGCAATTCTCTCACCCCTGAAATTTGCTAGCAATATCCTAGTAGTTGGTGAGAAGAATGTATTTGCTCTGGAACACTTATGTAAGCTTGTAGGATACTAGAAAGTACCTGAGAGCTAGTTGTCTGGTTTGAAGAATAGGCTACAGTGGGATGACTTGAAGTATCTGAATGCAGAACTGGTCCAGCTGCTGGCTCAGATGAAGTGTCACCTTTAACAATGGAAATGAGCAAAAAAGGTAGAAGGGAAACCATGAAGCACAATATTCAAATGGTAAAAATAACAATAAAATGTTCCTTTAATTTTTTTCTACTATGACAATCATAGTTTCAAATCAAATATACATTCTTTTTTTTTTTTTTTTTTTTTTTTTGGTTTTTCGAGACAGGGTTTCTCTGTGTAGCCCTGGCTGTCCTGGCACTCACTTTGTAGACCAGGCTGGCCTCGAACTCAGAAATCCGCCTGCCTCTGCCTCCCGAGTGCTGGGATTAAAGGCGTGCGCCACCACACCCGGCTGTTACATTCTTAATAATTAATATTTTTTAAAAAGAACTAATATCACCATTGGGGAAATAGAAGCTAAAAGATCACAAATCAGAGGCCAGCCTGGGGTATATGTGAGTTCAAGGATAGTGTAGGCTATAAAGCAAGGCCTGTCTCAAAACCAAATGAGTACCCAACACATAAAACTCTCATGGAAATGAAATGTTAACATTGGGATGTAAGCGACAGTTTCTTTTTCTTTGAATGCTAAGAATCAAACACAGCCTCAAACATGATGAATTCACATTCTGCTATTGAGTATTGTGCTGGCTGGTTTTGTGTATCAACTTGACACAAGCTGGAGTTATCACGGAGAAAGGAGTCTGTCTCCCTTGAGGAAATGCCTCCATGAGAACCAGCTGTAAGGCATTTTCTCAATTAGTGATCAAGGGGGAAAGACCCCTTGTGGGTGGTGCCATCTCTGGGCTGGTCGTCTTGGTTCTATAAGAGAGCAGGCTGAGCAAGCCAGGGGAAGCAAGCCAGTACAGAACATCCCTCCATGGCTTCTGCATCAGCTCCTGCTTTCAGACCTGCTTGAGTTCCAGTCCTGACTTCCTTGGTGATGAACAGCAGTATGGAAGTGTAAGCCGAATAAACCCTTTCCTCCCCAACTTGCTTCTTGGTCATCATGTTTGTGCAGGAATAGAAACCCTGACTAAGACAAGAAGAAGAGGTAGAAGAGAGGTTTGGAGGAATATGCTCACATGTGTGTGCACAAGTATACAACTCTGGTTATCAGTGCTTAGGTACCACCTGCTATTTTTTTTTTTTTTTTTTTTGAGGCAGGATCTCCAATGGCCTGAAGCTCACCAAATAGGCTGGCCATCAAACATTGGGAACATGCCTGTCTCCACTTCTCCACTTCTCCACTTTCCAAAGTCTTAAGTTTTTCTTTGTAAAGCAAACTTAAAATAATCACAAAACCCAAGCATAATGGCACACGTCATTAATCCCAGCACTTGCCAGGCAAAGGCAGGAAGATCTCTGTAAATTCAAGGCCAGCCTGGTCTACAGAACAAGTTCCAAGACACCCAAAACCACACAGTTGAGACCCTATGTTGAAAAACAACAATAAAATCACATAAACATAATTCCAGGAACTGAAAATATAGTTTTGTGATAGATTACTTGCCTATAATGCACAAGGCCTTGGCTCTACTCCAATCACTGCAAGTGAGGGGAGGGGTAGGAAACAAGAGAATAGGAAGGGAAAGAGAAGGCAAGAAAGGGGGAAGAGGGAAGGGAAGAAGCTGCAGCTAGCCACTGCGATATATAGCCATAATCCCAGCACTTGGAAGACATAGGCAAGAGGATCATGAGTTTGAGGGCACAGCCTGGACTATATAGCAAGATCATCCCCAGAACAAACAAACAAAGAAGAAAAACAAAAAGAATGAGGAAGAAAAATCAACTAAATTAATTTGCCAGTCATTTCATGTATATCCTAACTAATATACACTTGTTAAGATTTAAATAAAAGTCTCATGGTAAATAACTCCTACAGAGTGTGTAGGAAAATGTACTCCCTTTATAGAACAGCTGCTAATAACGATGCAAGTACTTTTACTTTTTTACTTATTTATATTTTATTTAATTAATCATTTGCTATTGCTGTTATTGTTTTGGCACAGTCTTCCTATGTAGTCCTGGCTGACCTGGAATTCACTATGTAGACCAAAGTGGCCTCTAACTCACAGAGATCTGCCTGCCTATGAATTCAGAGTGCTGAGATTAAAAGCCTATGGTACTATACCCTGCTATTCTGTGTTCTTTAAAAAGACAAATGAATTATAAAAAAATAGCCCAAAAATAAAAAGCAAAATGAAATGAAAATACTAAGGCTCTTAATATCTAGAAAACTCCTTCTTAAGAAACAAACTGTATCTTTAGTTCTAAATTTTCTTCATGGGATTATGCTAGACTATTATAAATATTATTAATATCATTTCTCTTAACTGGAATAGTTGCTATAATATAATATTTCTGCAACTAGAACAATGGGCAAGTCACTTAATGAATTGGGATGACTACCATGTACTCCAGACTGGCCATAAACAAGCTGAGTATTACCATGAACTTCTAATCCTCCTGCCTCCATTTTCCAAAAGCT
The DNA here is from genome assembly GCF_978045245.1 of Mus caroli. Classification (NCBI taxonomy): domain Eukaryota; kingdom Metazoa; phylum Chordata; class Mammalia; order Rodentia; family Muridae; genus Mus; species Mus caroli. The sequence continues at coordinate 21,319,916 of NW_028227260.1, forward strand.
GGAATTATGGGTTAAGTGCTACCATGCCCAGTTTATATGGTATAGAGGATCAAGTCCAGGGCTTCCTGCATACTTGGAAGTACTCTCAACTGGATCAAATTCCTAGATTTTCTTGATTTTAATATAAGGAAACTATCTGGTCTATTTCAAATGTTTTTAAAGGCTAAATAGAATAATAGATGGTAGAAGTACAAAAATGCTATTTAAGAAACATTTTCTCGAAAAACCAAAAAAAAAAAAAGAAAGAAAGAAAAGAAAAGAAAAGAAAAGAAAAGAAAAGAAAAGAAAAGAAAAGAAAAGAAAAAAGAAACTACATTTCTTTGTCTTTACAACTGTCTCACCCCTAACAGAGGAGGACTGCTGCTGTGGTTTGCCCTGTAGAAACTGCTTTCCAACATGTTGATCAACTTCTGTTTCTTCACACTCAGCTGCAGTGTGTGGACCAGGAGTAGGTTGTAAAGTTGCAGTCTGCTGTTGAGGAAGTACATTCCTCACATACTTGCACTGGGAATCCCTGCGTTCCTCCAAGCATCCAGCAGGCTTCTTTTCCCTTATCTTTTTAATCACTGTCACTCGGTCCCTAATGGACTTAGCAACAGCTTTGGAATCACTTTCATGGAAGAATCCAGACTTGACCTACAAAGAAAATATAATAAATAAATTCTTCTTTAAATTTTTAGCTTTCTTTATTTAAATCATATTTTGTATCCCAAATCCAAAATTCTAGTAAATAACTAATAATTAATAGTTGGTCTCTATATGCTTTTTAAATTGGACATGTACACATATGAGAGTCTTTAACAGTTCAGGGTATGAGGCAAGAGGATCTTGTAATGACAGTTACAAAGTCTGTCTTAAAAACCAGTAAGAGCATGTCCACTATTGACACCTCAGAAATACAGCTAAGTGAAGTGGTATTTTGTCTTGTATGAGCACATTATCTGATGCTGTAAGATGGAACAAGCTTAGTGAGAAATGAGCCCTGGAAAAAAACTTTAAAAATATATGTGGAGGAAACAGAAAAGTGGCACAGAGGAAAGGAAATTTGGAAGTGGATTGACATCCCCCAAAAATAAATATTATCTATTAAAAAATACAGATGAAGTTTGGAGCATAGATCAACATTCTAATCAAAGGAATGTGTGCTCTCATGAAAACAGTGAGAAAACAGGGAAGGAACAGGGTGAGCAGCAGAGAGGATAATTTGAAGTACCATAACATGTTTAGCCCTATAGTCTGCTGGCTTGCTTTTTTAATTTTTTGTTTTTGAGACAGTATCTCAACACAAGTTGACCTTAAATTCACTATATATGTAGTTCAGAGTGACTTCTGAACTCCTTAATCTTTTAACCCTACCCCTTAAGTGTTAGGATTACTAGCATGTACCACCAAGTCCAGCCTATAGTCTATTTCTTAAAACTTAAGGACCTATAGATCAGAAATGTCATGGTAGTTGGAAGATTATTAAAACGTTAATGAGAATGATAATCCCATCACTTGGAAGGTAGAGCCATGGGTTTGAGGGTCAGTCTGGGATACATTTTGATTACCAGTTCAATCAAAGCTATACAGCACAATCTTGTCTAGAACCAAAACAATTTACAGAAAACAAATGAAGCACACATATACAACTTTGCTCACCTTAAAGTTCTCAATAAACTCACCTTATAGTAAATAAAATTTAAATTTACAGATCAATAAAAACAGGGTTAGACATGGTGTCACACACCTGAAATTCCAGCAGTGGGAGGCAAAGGAAGGAGCATCAGGACTTCAAGGCCATCTTCAGCTACATCATAAGTTCTAGGCCAGTGTGGGTTATATAAAACTTAAGTCTCAAACAAACAAAATCAAACAAAAAATGCAAAGGAATGGAATAATAATAATAATAATAATAATAATAATACTTTAGAAAAAGTCCATGAGGCCCAACATTCAAATAATAGAAGTTCCAGAAATGAGAACCAGCAAATCATCTGCTTTCTGTACCTTCTGAGGGCTAAGATTTCTTGTGTATATGTGCATGTGCACATGAAGGCCAGAGGCCAACATCAGAATTCCTCCTCTATTGCTCTTCACCTTATGTTTTGTTACAGGTTTTCTCAGTGGGTGCCTCCTACTGTCTTCCCCACGCAGAACTAGGGTTACAGAGCTACACCACACCACCTTACACAGGGGCCATGGATCCAAACTTAGGTCTGCTTGATTGTGCAACAGGTAATTTATCAATGGAACCATTTCCTCAGCCCCCAATTTTATTTTAACAAAAGCAATGTTGTAATGTTGATTATAGTGTGTGTGCAAATTTAACATATCTTGCGAATAAAAATACTTTACAATGGCATAACAATATAAATAAGGAAAACAGAAGAGGAATCTGGGAGACAGCTAGGTATGTAAAACACTTGACATGCAAGCATGGGCACTTGAGTGTAGAACCCCAGCACCTGTACAAAAAGCAGAGCAAAAAGCACACACCTATAATCCCTGCAGCGGGGAGGTAAAAATATGTGCATGTACAAGCATACCTATACAAACAGAGAGAAGAGGCGTTTTGGGGGAGGGAAAGAGAGGAGAGCAAGCACACAGAAGAACATGAAAGGAAGAAAGCAATGAGCAGTAGAAAAGAATCCACTGGATACTATAATGTGTAGGGAAAGCATTACTGAGGTTTATTTACCATTTCATACGCTACTTCCTCAGGTGTATCTGCTTCTAAGTTGAAACTGAATTCAATAGCTTCATTGTCTTTATGTTTGCCTTTTAATTTCTTAGGATCTTCAACCCAGAGTCTTAGAGCCAGGGATGAATTTGAGCAATCATCTTCCTCTGCTAACTCCACCCTCAGTCCAGTATCCTCAGCAAAGAATGCATGGTTTAGTAAGTCCTTGATAGATAACCTAGTAAACAAAATATACTTCTCATTACCAATTCTCCCAGTCAAAAGTAAGATGCAATCCTTTAAATAGTAAAAGTTAATTGTATCAAAGTGAGAATCTTAATCATTTTCTATTAATCCATTAATTGTTTTGTTATTTAAAACTACACCTTATAATCAATTTATTATTAGGGACACAAAAATGTCAATTTCCATGAATACAAAATGATCTTAATTAAGTTATTAACCAGTAACATATCTGATAACAAAGTCTAACACACATGAAAATATACTTAGAGAGAATTGTTAGGTTAGATTTATTAGCTTCTGGCCACTGGCTTATATTATTAGTCTAAAGTAAACAGATTTTCAACAAAGGAAACTAAAAACATGTCTAAGATATATAAACTCTAAGGTGAATTGAAAATGCAAACTCTTACAAATGTTTTAAATAGACATTACTCAACAAATATCCAGTCAGAAGGTGTGTGTAATAGCCCATTCCTATATCACAGCAGTTGCCACCTTGTGTTATTTAATCAGTGTATATTTCACTCTTTAGAAGAATGTCAGAGGTGAAGCTAATGTGGTTCAATGAAGGACAGTAGTTTCTGTCTCTCTGTGTAGCCTTGGCTGACTTTGAACTTGTTATATAGACCAGGCTGACCTTGAACACAAATAGATTAGCCTGCCTCTGCATCTCAAAGTGTGGGAAGTCAAGGGGTATCCTACCATGTTCTTACTCTCACCTTCTTCTCTTTCTTTTCTTTCTTCTTCTTCTTCTTTTTTTTAAATCAAAACAAAGCCAGGCGTGGTAGCACAGGCCTTTAATCCCAGCACTTGGGAGGCAGAGGGAGGCGGATTTCTGAGTTCAAGGCCAGCCTGGTCTACAAATGAGTTCCAGGACAGCCAGGGATATACAGAGAAACCCTGTCTCAAAACCACCACCCCCCAAAAAAAAATCAAAACAGAGTCTTACTATTATAGCTCAAGCTAGCCTCAAAATCTCAATTCTTCTGTCACGGCCTCCTATGTGCTAGGATTAAAAGCATGCCCAAGCACATTCACATTCAGTGGTTTACTAGAAGTTTGGCGTGTTTGGCGATATACCTCAGTGGTATAGTACTTATCTAGCAAGTATAAGGCCTTAAAAACAATATTTATCATATGATCCAACTATCGTAATTCTAGGTATATAGTCAAAAAGTTTAGGAGCACAGACTTAAACATATGTCATACTCCAATGTTCATATAATATAACTCATAGTAACCAAAAGGTACTAAGGTTATACCTCAATGGCAGAGTACCTGCCTAAAATGTATAAGGCTTTGGGTTTTATTTCTAGGACAGAGAAGATAAAGAATACCCAACAGGTGATATTAAGTATTTATTAACACATGAATATATAATGAAAATGTGGTATAAATGTACAATGGATTACCCATTTTAAAAGAAATGAAATTCTGATACATGCTATAATAAAAATCAACTTTGAAAGCCATCCTATGGGCTGGTGAGATGGCTCAGTGGGTAAGAGCACCCGACTGCTCTTCCGAAGGTCCAGAGTTCAAATCCCACAACCATCCGTAAGGAGATCTGGCGCCCTCTTCCGGAGTGTCTGAAGACAGCTACAGCTACAGTGTACTTACATATAATAAATAAATAAATCTTTTAAAAAAAAAAAAAAAAAGAAAGCCATCCTAAATCAGGACAGGGTTTGGTCCAGTGGGGTGGAGTGGAGTCAGAGGATAGATGGCATATGCCTTTAATCCAAACACTGGGGAGGCAGAGGCAGGTAGAGCTCTGTGAATTTGAAGCTAGCCTGGGCTACAGAGTAAGTTCCAGGACAACCAAGGTTGTTACACAGAGAAACATGTCTCCGAAAAAAAAAAGAGAAAGAAAATCCAAATTAAGTGTAATAAGCCAAACATAAAACAATAAACATTCCACTTATATGAGGCACCTAGAAAAAGCATATTCATAGACATAGAAAGTAGAATAGAAAGACATATAGAAAGATATCCTTCTCCACCCTACAAGCCCAAATGCACAGGCCCAACCCATGCCACATCCAACCTCTCCACCTAGCCAGATCCTCCACATCCTTCTCATGGGTCTAGCAAGACATAGAACCAATAAAAGAAAATATAGACAATATGAAAGATCAAAGCAATAGCCACACCCTCAAACCTCACCAGTTCTATAAAAATGTCTGCCAATGAAATTATCTAAATAAACCCCAGGATACAGAATTTAAAATAACAATCATAAATTTCAAAGGATTCAAGAATTTAAAGAAGCCGGGCGTGGTGGCGCACGCCTTTAATCCCAGCACTCGGGAGGCAGAGGCAGGTGGATTTCTGAGTTTGAGGCCAGCCTCGTCTACAAAGTGAGTGCCAGGACAGCCAGGGCTACACAGAGAAACCCTGTCTCGAAAAACAAAACAAAACAAAAAAAAGAATTTAAAGAAGATACACACACACACACACACACACACACACACACACTCAAAGAAATTAAAGAGAATAAATATTGGAATGATGTCCAAAACAAAACAAAACAAAAAACCATAAGAAATGGCAAAAGCAACCAAGGATTTGAAAACAAAATTCAGTAAAGAGAAATACTGACAAGGACTCAAGTTAGCTAAACATGACCTGAACAAGGACGACACCAATAGACATGCTAATATGGAAGGGGCAAATTCCCATGAACTCAACGCTAGACAAAAAACTACAGGACACTAAGAAACACCGAGAGTGGGAGAAAAGCTCATCCCAGAGGAAAAGTCCCCCAATTGCTCACTCAATATCAAATGGTTGGCTCTAAAAAATATATACATGTAGTGATACATTTACATATCTGTGTGTGTGTTTGTGTGTCTGTATTAACATGAAACAACATTTTTTTTTAAAAGTCATGAATGAGAGGATTTGGGGGAAGGGAAGAGAAAGGGGGAAATATGATCTCAACAAATTATTTTTTTTAAAAGAGGAAATAGAATAGAGATTATCAGTGTCTGGAAGGAAGAATTCTGAATTATTAGTGGTTACAGAGCTATAGTTTCAATTGAAGAAATATTTTGGGGGTTGACAGCAGTGATGGACATATAGCAATATGAACATACTTAAAATATGTTTCTGAAGGACACACATAAAAATGGCTAAAATAGAGCTTGAGAGATGGTTCAGCAGTTAAGAATATTTGCTGCTCTTCTAGAGGACCCAGGCTTGGTTCCCAACACCCACAGTGGGCAGCTCCCAACTGCATATGACTCCAGATCCAGGGGATGTGCTACCTCTTCTGGCTTTTGCACGTACCTACATACACATGGTACATATATATACACACGGCACACAAACACATACACATAAAAATATTTTAAAAGCATTCAAAGATGAATTTGCCAAGTTAAATTAGTAATTAATTATACACAGATAAAAATAAAAGTAAGGGGCTGGTGAGATGGCTCAGCAGGTATGAGCACCCGATTGCTCTTCCGAAGGTCCTGAGCTCAAATCCCAGCAACCACATGGTGGCTCACAATCATCTGTAACGAGATCTGACTCCCTCTTCTGGTGTGTCTGAAGACAGCTACAGTGTACTTATGTATAATAAATAAATGAATCTTTTAAAAATAAATAAATAAAATAAAATAAAAGTAAAAGCCAATATTAAAGGACTTATCTATATAAAAACTCCTTGGATAAAACTATCCATATTACTTATACTATTATTGTTCACAGAAAGATAAAACCAAATATAATCTATCTGCTTACTCTAAACTACTTATCTGCTTTACATTTTACTTTTAAAAATTTATTCCACCTTACTATTAAGTTGATGCCGATGAAAGTTCATCCCATCAAACACAAATGTCAGTTAAAATTCAGCACATGATAGGAAGGATTAAAATTTCAAACAGCATGCAGTAATATATATTATAGTATCCAGGATTAAATGCATCCATCATTTATATAATGTTATAATTCCACGAACCTTTCAGATTTGTTTTGTCTAATACATCCTTCAATTATTTCTTTCACTTCAGGGTCTGTGACTTTATTGAAGCTGGCTGGTTTTATGCCCTGGGAGAAAATGGTTACAAATTAAACAACTGAAAGCACAAATCAACATGACATTTATTAAATATTTTACCATAAAATATCAAATTATTCCATGAGATCATTAGACATATAAATTTAACATATAAATTTTTAAGCAGGGTCTCACTACATAGCCTTGGCTAGATCTGAAGTGTTTATGTTCTCATAAATTTATGGGTCTCAACTCCTTTGGGGGTTACATATTAGATATCCTGTATATCAGATAGTTACATTGCGACTCATATCAGTGGCAAAATTGTAGTTATGAAGTAGTAAGTAAAATAACTTTATGATTGGGGTCATCACAACGTGAAGAACTGTACTAAAGGGTTACAGCATTAGGAAGGTTGAGAACCACTGCTCTATATAGACTACCAAGCTGGCCTGAAAACTCATAGAAATCTGCTTGCCTGTCTCCCAAGTCCTGAGAATGCAGGCTGGGACCACCAAACCCACCCAATTTCAATTTTTTAAATTTTTGTTTCATTACTAGTGGGAGAGGGAGGATCCTAGCACACATGTGGAAGTCAGAGAATAACTTGCAGTAGATAGATAATCACCTTTCATCATGTATTTCCCAGGGATTGAACTCAGGTTGTCAGGCTTGATAGAAAGTGCCTTTACCAGCTGAACCGTCTCACTAGTCCAAGTTTAACTTTTTAAAAAGAATCTTTATCACAACTCCATAAATTACTGGAAATTGTAAATAATCTACATTAATAACTGAGGCACATATAGACTAAAAATACTATTGTAATTAATAATATGGGGAATTCTCACAATTTTATATGAAATAATGGGAAAACAAGATGCCAAGTGTGTGTGTGTGTGTGTGTGTGTGTGTGTGTGCGCGCGCGTGTGATATTCCTAAGTAAGAAAACTTAATAGGAGCTGGAGAGATGTCTCAGTGGTTAAGAAAACTGACTGCTCTTCCAGAGGTCCTGAGTTCAATTCCCCCAACCACAGGATGGCTCACAACTATTTGTAATGAGATCCGAAGCCGTCTTCGAGTGTGTCTGAAGACAGTGTCAGTGTACTAACATATATAAAATAAATAAATCTTTTTAAAAAAGAGAAAACGTAATAGGACCTAGAGAGATGGCTCAGTGGTTAAGAGCACTTGCTGCTCTTCTAGAGAATCCAGGTTCAATTATCAGAATCCATATTGAGCAAATCACAACCAACATGTTACTCCAGCTTCAAGGGATCCAGTACTTTCTTCTAACCTCCAAGGATATTTATCAACATATATGCACTCACTCATTTATAAACACATACATATAAATATTTTTTAAAGAAGGAAATGTAATAATGGACCTGCAAGATTACTCAGCAGATTAAAGGTGCTTGCCACCATACCTGATGATCTAACTTCAATGTCTGGAACCCACAAAAAAATAGAAGGAAGACAACTGACTCCCACATGCTGCCATGTGACTTCCACACTCACATTCTGACAATATGCAACACCCAACATGTAATAAATAAAAAGGGGGAAGAGCAGTGAGACGGCTTGATCTGAGTTTCAGTATCCAGCCCACATTGTGTCAAGAGAGAACTGATTCCTAAGAGCTGTCTTTTAACCTCCATACTCAAGAAAGTGATTGTGGGGCTGGTGAGATGGCTCAGTGGGTAAGAGCACCCGACTGCTCTTCCGAAGGTCCAGAGTTCAAGTCCCAGCAACCACATGGTGGCTCACAACCATCCGTAACAAGATCTGGCGCCCTCTTCTGGAGTGTCTGAGGACAGCTACAGTGTACTTACATATAATAAATAAATAAATCTTTAAAAAAAAAAAAAAAAAAGAAAGTGATTGTGAAAAGCACGCGCACACACACACACACACACACACACACACACACACTCATGTATGTGTGTATGAACTTGTATACATGCACACAAGATGAATAAACTATATTTTCAAAAGTAAAATGAGCCGGGCGGTGGTGGCACATGCCTTTAATTCCAGCACTTGGGAGGCAGAGGCAGGTGGATTTCTGAGTTTGAGGCCAGCCTGGACTACAAAGCGAGTTCCAGGACAGCCAGAGCTGTACAGAGAAACCCTGTCTCAAAAAAAAACCAAAAAAAAAAAAAAAGTAAAATGAAAAAAAGCCTTAAAATGCAAATATAGTAACTATTTTTGAATCAGAGAAAAAGTAGGTTTATCTGCTTGCATGATTCGAGGCAGGATCTCACTTATGTGCCAGGGATGGCCTCTATTTCATAATCTTTGTTTCAAATTCCCAAATAGCTGGGACCACAGGCATGCTTTACCAGGCCAAGCAAAATGAATGTGGTTTAAAAACCTCTTGAAGCCCAGCATAATGGCCTATGCCTGCAATTCCACTAGTGAAGAAGTGAAATCAGGAGGCTCAGAAGTCTAAGGTCATGCTGAGGTAGTTAGAGTCAAAGACAACATAACTTAGAAAAATAATAGATTCTCTATTTCTAGTAGTCTGAATTTAATATATTTCAAAGTCTTTTAAAATGGCTAGATGCCATAAACAAAGTACATGTATGTACATAGACATAATTGTATATGATAAAGTATGAAAATATATAAATAAATATGTAAAGCCTTTTTCTACTTAAGCAATATCAATACATTGAAATAATTTCTTCTTAGGCTAATTATTAGGTTCTAGGACTCTAATAAGAAATAAACAAAATCCAGAGTGTTAAAACAATGACAACAATAAAAAAGCTGTACTTAAGATGGCAGCAGGGCAGCTGCTCCTTAAAGGAGAAAAGTCAGAATAAAATAAACTCTATCCTAAAGAGAAAAAGTCACAAGGAACTTCAGAAAGTCACAAGGTGTACTACTTGAAAAGTGCAGAGGAAAAATTGGAAAACATACAGGAAAGAAGCCAAACTCCCCACAATTCCAGGAGTGCTGGTTTCTGACAAAAGGGAAAGCAGCTGAAGCCTCCAGAAGGTGAGCCATGGGTCCTGGAGAAAAGATACTGGAAGTTCTATTCTTAGAATAAGCCACAGCCTACCCAAGTCTCAAAACCAGTTCAGAGGAGACAGTGACTCCTTCAGTGGATGGGACAATGGTGAGCAATTCCATTCCTGTCACACTGACTTGGAGGGCAGAGGTTGGGCTTCATCTTGGGGGGGGGAGGGAGTTAGGGCCCCAAAATAGGGAAAAAAATTAAAGAGAGGGAGCCTGAATTTAACTTACAAGAGCCACAGAGCAAGACACAGTCCTAAGAAGCACTTGTAGAGAGCTGAAGGCCTTAACCAACAAACCAAGGACAGGTGGCAGGAGGCTTGGATAACAAAGAGAAATGCAAGGAAAGGTAACCCTGCTCTCAGTGAAAGTAGCAGACTTCATCAACTGAGAATAACCTTAGAATCTGATAGCCCTGAGCCTTAGGTCAGAACCTCCACAGCTGTCTATCTGCTATTCACTTCTATATATTTAAAAACTTCAGAACCTCCAGTAGAATACTTGAAATCTAGGCCTCATCCCCCCAGAAGGATGATTAATTGGAAAGTATAAAGATAGGTCTTTCTCCTGTACAGATTTTGACAGCTAAACATTACAAATAATATATCTAAAATATATGAAATATATGAAGAACTCCAAAAACTAAACACTATCAAGAGACCTTTAAATCAAAAGATTGGCAAATGATCCGAATAGACAGTCCTCAAAAGTAGAAAGACAGAGAAACTAAAGATATGGCTCCACTGTTAAGAGTATATGTTATTCTCCAGAGGGCATGTGTTCATCACTCACACAGTGGCTTGCAACCATCTGTAACTCCAGACAAGTCAGCAGTTAAGAGTGTATACTATTCTTGCAGAGAACTCAAGTTCAATTCCCAGCACTGATGCTGGGTGCAGCTCACAACTACCTAAATCTCCAGCTACAAGGGATACAATTCCTTCTTCTGGTCTCCACAGGAGCCTGTACTCATTTGCATAAAACTACACAGACATATACAAATAATAAAAAGTAATAAAAATAAAAGCCGGAGAGCGAGTCCTTAAGAGAACTTGCAGCTCTTTCAGAAAATTCAAGTTTGATTCCCAGCACTCAAAGGACTCTATATCAACATAGCACAGAAGTAACTGTACATCTCTGTTTTCTGCCACACTAGTCACAATAGGCAGAGTAGCAAAAAGTCAGTGTAGATGTTCATCAACAGATGAATGGATAAAGAAAATCTGGTACACACATATATAATGGAATTTGGGGGCAGACCTAAAATAAAATGGGATTGTGACATTTTCAAGAGAATGAATGTAAATGAAAACCACCATGTTAAGCAAAATAATCCAGGCTTGGTAAGACAAATACCACATGGGTTGCTTATTGTGGAACCTAGTTTTAAGATTATATATGTATGTGTATATATTTATATGTGTGTGTTTATAGGTGACAAAATTCAAAAGAAAATCATGAGATATGAAGATATCTTTAAAAAATAGATGGAGAGAGTAACAAACTATCTCTTTGAGTCCAAGGGTAGTCTGGTCTACATAGAGAGTTCCATGATAGACAGGGCTACACAGTGAGATGAGACCCTGTTTCAAAATAAGTAAACACATGTAATAGGAAAACAGAAAAGGACTAATTGGTGGAACAAAGGAAACAGGCTACAGGGGGGCAGGGAGACATGGAGGAAGGACAGGCTTAAAGGAAAAACACATGAGAGTGAGGTATACTTGTATATATGTAAACGAAGCCTCAATGAAACCCATCATATTGCACTGTAACCTGAAAAAAAGATTTGGGGGACATCAACATTTTAACATGGGCAGAGAAGGGGTTCAAGATGCTACACCCTTCCCTGAGAAACTATAGGCAGTTAATGGTTGCTAGGGTATGGGCGAGTCATATTCCTCAGTGGTGTAGCCACTGTAAAGTTGCCCTTGCTCAAGTAAATAACATTCTACCTGAGGTCATAGAAGGAACCCCGGTTAAATGCAGTGAGGTACAAAAGAAAGACACGAAAGTAGGAGGGGATTCGGGAAGGGGTTTAGTCTGCAGTAAAAGGGCATATGAGAGAATAATCGGTGAATAAGATCAAAATACATTAATATATGTATAACACTATGAAAGAATATAGGTATGAAATTATAAATAAACAAATACAATTTTAGAAGAGAAAAATACAAATGCATAATAAATACATGAGCTATGAAAGTAGAAGGGGGAATATTGAAAGAAAGGTACAGTGTAGAGAGCTGGAAATAGGGGGGACAGCAGGAGAGGAGGGGAGGGAAATCAACCAAAATAAAGTATGCATGAGAACACCATAAAGGAATGTATTCCTTTATAAGTTAATTTAAAAATAAAACAAGATGAAAATAAACAATAATTTCCTAAAGTTAACCATAGATTAAGGCATCTTTCAACCCTCATCGGAGAAGCCTGTTTGCAGTAGATGAAGATCAACACAGAGACCCACAGGTATAGAGTATAAGAGACTGTGGAATATTCAGCCCTAAATGGGACCTCTATACCACAGTCCCTTCTCTTAAGGCTCAAGGATCCTTGAGAAAGAGGAGACAGAAGAGCCAGAGGCATTGGATGACTAGAAGGAAACATTGTCTTCTGGACACAGCAAAGAAGCTACACACAGAAGTTCACAGTGGTTGTGACAGCATGCATGAGATCTGTGCAAGCCTAAGCCAGATCAAATCTCAGGAATGGAGAGGGGAGTTGGACATAAAGTTTCACCCCTAAACAAGAAGCTACTGGAATTTCTTAGCAGATAGATGGGTTGGTTTTCTCTAATCCTCTAATAAGTCAACCATGCTTCATTGGATGCATCCAAGAATATTTAGGCAGTACAAATAGGCCTTAGGGTCAGTACAGACACTGCACTGATGGATGGACACAAAATTGGATGAGAAAAGGAAAGGAGGATAGATCCAATAGCAGTTGGGGGAGGGAAAGTGAATATGATTAAAATACACTGCATGATATTCTCAAGGAACTAATTAAAACTAAGCAAAACAAAAGAAATGAAAACAAATGCTGGCAAGTATGCGGAAAAAGTGGAAACCTTATTGATTACTAGTAGGAATGAAATGTATTGCATTCATTATGGAAATCAGTGTGCAGGCTCCTCAAGAAAACTAAAAATAGACCTACCATACCCTAACACTTCAGAATATATATAAAAAGGTCTCTTCAGTCAACATACCTCAGAGTTTATTTACTACTGTGTTTATTGATATACAATCCACATCAGCTAATAAATGAACCAGTATCAATGTTTCTCCACAAATAACTATATAATGAAAGTGTGGTACAAATATCCAACAGAATTATATTTAGCTGTAAAAAATAATGAAATCATGGCAGAAAAATGGATGAAACTGGAAATCGTTATGTTATAGAAAATAAAGGGGCTGGTGAGATGGCTCAGTAGGTAAGAGCACCCGACTGCTCTTCCAAAGGTCCAGAGTTCAAATCCCAGCAACCACATGGTGGCTCACAACCATCCATAACGAGATCTGACTCCCTCTTCTGGAGTGTGAAGACAGCTACAATGTACTTACATATAATAAATAAATAAATCTTAAAAAAAGAAAAAAGAAAAGAAGCCAGAGTGCAAGCTTTCTACTATGCTTGGGATGTTAATGTCTTTGTGTGTGTGTGTGTGTGTGTGTGTGTGTGTGTGTGTGTGTATGTTGTGTGTGAGGATAAGAAGAAGGGAGGGCCTGAAAAGGGAGGGAGAGAATGGGGAATAATGGAATACATGTGATATAAAAAACAGAGAAAGGAATATTATTAGTAGGGGTACAAGACCAGCAAGATGTAGGCAGGGGATATGGGAGAAGTAGTCAGACAGAAGACAAATAAGAACAAATTAAAATGATACATGCTGTGAAAAATGCCAAGAAGGTAACCATCACTTTATATGCACACTTAAAATTAAAGATGTGCATATGGTGTCTAGACAATTTAAATTTTCCTATAATAAGCATGTTATTTACCTGAATCTGCTCATTTTATATTTTACTACCTTTTTATTTTATAAGTTTCTGGCTTTCAAAAAATAATTCAAATATTATTGCAGTCATTAAACAGAAATTTGCAAATCGAACTGGAAGTAGAATAATTGCCATCAATTAAGATAATCTAAGATTGACTTGAGTATCGGGGTGCCTTGCCAGAGGAGTCTCTAGACACCTGCAAGGACCTGCACAGGATTCCCCACAGGACCCTAAGACCTCTGGTGAGTGGAACACAGCTTCTGCTCCAATCCAATTGAGCGGGACCTGAGACTGCATTAAGGAGGGAAGCAGGCAACCCGGCCTCTGCTGGGGCACAAGTCCCTTCCGGTCCACTCGAGCACTCGGGTGCCTTGCCAGTGGAGTCTCTGGACACCCCCAAGGACCCGCACAGGACTCCCCACAGGATCCTAAGACCTCTGGTGAGTGGAACACAGTGTCTGCTCCAATCCAATCGCGCGGAACCTGAGACTGCATTAACGAGGGAAGCAGGCAACCTGGCCTCTGCTGGGGCACAAGTCCCTTCCGGTCCACTTGAGCACCAGGGTGCCTTGCCAGTGTAGTCTCCGGACACCCTCAAGGACCCACACAGGATTCCCCACGGGATCCTAAGACTTCTGGTGATTGGAACACAACTTCTGCCAGGAGGCAGGTTCAAACACCAGATATCTGGGCACCTTCCCTGCAAGAATAGAGCTTGCCTGCAGAGAATACTCTGACCACTGAAACTAAGGAGAGAGCCAGCCTCCCATATCTGCTGATAGAGGCTAACAGAGTCTCCTGAGGAACAAGCTCTAATCAGAGACAACTATAACAGCTAGCATCAGAGATTACCAGATGGAGAAAGGCAAACGTAAGAATCCTACTAACAGAAATCAAGACCACTCACCATCATCAGAACGCAGCACTCCCACCCCACCTAGTCCTGGGCACCCCAACACAGCTGAAAATCTAGACCCAGATTTAAAAGCATATCTCATGATGATGGTAGAGGACATCAAGAAGGACTTTCATAACTCACTTAAAGAAATACAGGAGAGCACTGCTAAAGAGTTACAGGTCCTTAAAGAAAAACAGGAAAACACAACCAAACTGGTAGAAGTCCTTAAAGAAAAACAGGAAAACATAACCAAACTGGTAGAAGTCCTTAAAGAAAAACAGGAAAACACATCCAAACAGGTGATGGAAATGAACAAAACCATACTAGACCTAAAAAGGGAAGTAGACACAATAAAGAAAACCCAAAGTGAGGCAACGCTGGAGATAGACACCCTAGGAAAGAAATCTGGAATCATAGATGCAAGCATCAGCAACAGAATACAAGAGATGGAAGAGAGAATCTCAGGTGCAGAAGATTCCATAGAGAACATCAGCACAACAATCAAAGAAAATACAAAATGCAAAAGGATCCTAACTCAAAACATCCAGGAAATACAGGACACAATGAGAAGACCAAACCTACGAATAATAGGAGTTGATGAGAATGAAGATTTTCAACTTAAAGGGCCAGCAAATATCTTCAACAAAATAATAGAAGAAAACTTCCCAATCCTAAAGAAAGAGATGCCCATGATCATACAAGAAGCCTACAGAACTCCAAATAGACTGGAACAGAAAAGAAATTCCTCTCGACACATAATAATCAGAACAACAAATGCACTGAATAAAGATAGAATATTAAAAGCAATAAGGGAGAAAGGTCAAGTAACATATAAAGGCAGGCCTATCAGAATTACACCAGACTTTTCACCAGAGACTATGAAAGCCAGAAGAGCCTGGACAAATGTTATACAGACACTAAGAGAACACAAATGCCAGCCCAGGTTACTATACCCGGCCAAACTCTCAATTACCATAGATGGAGAAACCAAAGTATTCCATGACAAAACCAAATTCACACATTATCTTTCCATGAATCCAGCCCTTCAACGGATAATAACAGAAAAAAAAATACAAGGACAGAAATCAGGCCTTAGAAAAAGCAAGAAAGTAATCCCTCAACAAACCTAAAAGAAGACTGCCACAAGAACAGAATGCCAACTCTAACAACAAAAATAAAAGGAAGCAACAATTACTTTTCCTTAATATCTCTTAATATCAATGGACTCAATTCCCCAATAAAAAGACATAGACTAACAGACTGGCTACACAAACAGGACCCAACATTCTGCTGCTTACAGGAAACCCATCTCAGGGGAAAAGACAGACACTACCTCAGAGTGAAAGGCTGGAAAACAATTTTCCAAGCAAATGGTCTGAAGAAACAAGCTGGAGTAGCCATTCTAATATCGAATAAAATCGACTTCCAACCCAAAGTTATCAAAAAAGACAAGGAGGGACACTTCATACTCGTCAAAGGTAAAATCCTTCAAGAGGAACTCTCAATTCTGAATATCTATGCCCCAAATGCAAGGGCAGCCACATTCATTAAAGACACGTTAGTAAAGCTCAAAGCACACATTGCACCTCACACAATAATAGTGGGAGACTTCAACACACCACTTTCATCAATGGACAGATCCTGAAACAGAAACTAAACAGGGACACAGTGAAACTAACAGAAGTTATGAAACAAATGGATTTATCAGATATCTACAGAACATTTTATCCTAAAACAAAAGGATATACCTTCTTCTCAGCACCTCACAGGACCTTCTCCAAAATTGACCATATAATTGGTCACAAAACAGGCCTCAACAGATACAAAAATATTGAAATTGTCCCATGCATCCTCTCAGATCACCATGGACTAAGGCTGATCTTCAATAACAACATAAATAATAGAAAGCCAACATTCACATGGAAACTGAATAACACTCTTCTCAATGATATCTTGGTCAAGGATGGAATAAAGAAAGAAATTAAAGACTTTTTAGAGTTTAATGAAAATGAAGCCACAACTTACCCAAACCTATGGGACACAATGAAAGCATTTCTAAGAGGGAAACTCATAGCTCTGAGTGCCTACAAAAAGAAACTAGATAGAGCACACACGAGCAGCTTGACAACACATCTAAAAGCTCTAGAAAAAAAGGAAGAAAATTCACCCAAGAGGAGTAGACAGCAGGAAATAATCAAACTCAGGGGTGAAATCAACCAAGTGGAAACAAGAAGAACTATTCAAAGAATTAACCAAACGAGGAGTTGGTTCTTTGAGAAAATCAACAAGATAGATAAACCCTTAGCTAGACTCACTAGAGGGCACAGGGACAACATCCTAATTAACAAAATCAGAAATGAAAAGGGAGACATAACAACAGATCCTGAAGAAATCCAAAACACCATCAGATCCTTCTACAAAAGGCTATACTCAACAAAACTGGAAAACCTGGACAAAATGGACAAATTTCTGGACAGATACCAGGTACCAAAATTAAATCAGGATCAAGTTAAGGAGCTAAACAGTCCCATATCCCCTAAAGAAATAGAAGCAGTCATTAATAGTCTCCCAGCCAAAAAAAGCCCAGGACCAGATGGGTTTAGTGCAGAGTTCTACCAGACCTTCAAAGAAGATCTAATTCCAGTTCTGCACAAACTATTCCACAAAATAGAAGTAGAAGGAACTCTACCCAACTCATTCTATGAAGCCACAATTACTCTGATACCTAAACCACAGAAAGATCCAACAAAGATAGAGAACTTCAGACCAATTTCCCTTATGAATATTGATGCAAAAATACTCAATAAAATTCTCGCTAACTGAATCCAAGAACACATTAAAGCAATCATCCATCCTGACCAAGTAGGTTTTATTCCAGGGATGCAGGGATGGTTTAATATACGGAAATCCATCAACATAATCCATTATATAAACAAACTCAAAGACAAAAACCACATGATCATCTTGTTAGATGCAGAAAAAGCATTCGACAAGATCCAACACCCATTCATGATAAAAGTCTTGGAAGGGTCAGGAATTCAAGGCCCATACCTAAACATGATAAAAAGCAATCTACAGCAAACCAGTAGCCAACATCAAAATAAATGGTGAGAAGCTTGAAGCAATCCCACTAAAATCAGAGACTAGACAAGGCTGTCCACTCTCCCCATACCTATTCAACATTGTACTTGAAGTTCTAGCCAGAGCAATTCCACAACAAAAGGAGATCAAGGGGATACAAATTGGAAAGGAAGAAGTCAAAATATCACTTTTTGCAGATGATATGATAGTATATATAAGTGACCCTAAAAATTCCACCAGAGAACTCCTAAACCTGATAAACAGCTTCGGTGAAGTAGCTGGATATAAAATTAACTCAAACAAGTCAATGGCCTTTCTCTACACAAAGAATAAACAGGCTGAGAAAGAAATTAAGGAAACAACACCCTTCTCAATAGTCACAAATAATATAAAATATCTTGGCATGACTCTAACTAAGGAAGTGAAAGATCTGTATAATAAAAACTTCAAGTCTCTGAAGAAAGAAATTATAGAAGATCTCAGAAGATGGAAAGATCTCCCATGCTCATGGATTGGCAGGATCAACATTGTAAAAATGGCTATCTTGCCAAAAGCAATCTACAGATTCAATGCAATCCCCATCAAAATTCCAACTCAATTCTTCAACGAATTAGAAAGAGCAATCTGCAACTTCATCTGGAATAACAAAAAACCTAGGATAGCAAAAACTCTTCTCAAGGATAAAAGAACCTCTGGTGGAATCACCATGCCTGACCTAAAGCTTTACTACAGAGCAATTGTGATAAAAAACTGCATGGTACTGGTATAGTGACAGACAAGTAGACCAATGGAATAGAATTGAAGACCCAGAAATGAACCCACAAACCCATGGTCACTTGATCTTCAACAAGGGAGCTAAAACCATCCAGTGGAAGAAAGACAGCATTTTCAACAAATGGTGCTGGCACAACTGGTTGTTATCATGTAGAAGAATGTGAATCGATCCATTCCTATCTCCTTGTACTAAGGTCAAATCTAAGTGGATCAAGAAACTTTACATAAAACCAGAGACACTGAAACTTATAGAGGAGAAAGTGGAGAAAAGCCTTGAAGATATGGGCACAGGGGAAAGATTCCTGAATAGAACAGCAATGGCTTGTGCTGTAAGAATTGACAAATGGGACCTCATGAAACTGCAAAGCTTCTGCAAGGCAAAAGACACCGTCAATAAGACAAAAAGACCACCAACAGATTGGGAAAGGATCTTTACCTATCTTAAATCAGATAGGGGACTAATATCCAATATATATAAGATCTCAAGAAGGTGGACTCCAGAAAATCAAATAACCCCATTAAAAAATGGGGCTCAGAATTGAACAAAGAATTCTCACCTGAGAATTCACACCGAATGGCAGATAAGCACCTGAAAAAATGTTCAACATCCTTAATCATCAGGGAAATGAAAATCAAAACAACCCTGAGATTCCACCTCACACCAGTCAGAATGGCTAAGATCAAAAATTCAGGTGACAGCAGATGCTGGCGAGGATGTGGAGAAAGAGGAACACTCCTCCATTGTTGGTGGGATTGCAAGCTTGTACAACCACTCTGGAAATCAGTCTGGTGGTTCCTCAGAAAATTGGACATAGTACTACCGGAGGATCCAGCAATACCTCTCCTGGGCATATATCCAGAAGATGTCCCAACCGGTAAGAAGGACACATGCTCCACTATGTTCATAGCAGCCTTATTTATAATAGCCAGAAGCTGGAAAGAACCCAGATGTCCCTCAACAGAGGAATGGATACAGAAATTATGGTACATTTACAGAATGGAATACTACTCAGCTATTAAAAAGAATGAATTTATGAAATTCCTAGCCAAATGGATGGACCTGGAGGGCATCATCCTGAGTGAGGTAACACAATCACAAAAGAACTCACACAATATGTACTCACTGATAAGTGGATATTAGCCCAAAACTTAGGATACCCAAGATATAAGATAAAGTTTGCTAAACACATGAAACTCAAGAAGAATGAATACTGAAGTGTGGACACTATGCCCCTCCTTAGAATTGGGAACAGAACACCCATGGAAGGAGTTACAGAGACAAAGTTTGGAGCTGTGATGAAAGGATGGACCATCTAGAGACTGCCATATCCAGAGATCCATCCCATGATCAGCATCCAAACGCTGACACCATTGCATTCACTAGCAAGTTTTTGCTGAAAGGACCCAGATATAGCTGTCTTTTGTGAGACTATGCCGGGGCCTAGCAAACACAGAAGTGGATGCTCACAGTCAGCTAGTGAATGGATCACAGGGCCCCCAATGGAGGAGCTGTAGAAAGTACTGAAGGAGCTGAAGGGATCCGCAACCCTATGGGTGGAACAACATTATGAACTAAGCAGTACCCCGGAGCTCTTGACTCTAGCTGCATATGTATCAAAAAATGGCCTAGTCGGCCATCACTGGAAAGAGAGGCCCATTGGACATGCAAACTTTATATGCCCCAGTACAGGGGAACGCCAGGGCCAAAAAAATGGGAATGGGTGGGTAGGGAAGTAAGGGGGAGTGTATGGGGGACTTTTGGCATAGCATTGGAAATGTAATTGAGGAAAAGATGTAATAAAAAAAAAGAAAAGAAAAAAAAGATAATCTAAGATTTATTTCTACACCTATCATACTAGCTTATAGAATACAGACTAGCAAAGTCTTTTTATCATGTGCCATATAAATCTAGCAGGATTGGAATTAATGTGGATACAAAATTCAAGAAGTTTTGAAAGAGGTGGAAATATAAATTGTGATATGGCATTTCTACACATCAATATAAAATAATTGTCATTCAAAATTACAATTATACTAAGAGTATGGATCAGTGGTAGAACACTTATATATATTGTGAATATTCGGAGGCTAAAGTAGAATGACCATAAATTCAAGGCTACCCTCAGCAACTTAGTAAGACCCTGTTAATATTATTCTATTCATAGAAAAAGTCCTT
The DNA here is from genome assembly GCF_978045245.1 of Mus caroli. Taxonomy (NCBI): domain Eukaryota; kingdom Metazoa; phylum Chordata; class Mammalia; order Rodentia; family Muridae; genus Mus; species Mus caroli. Next base: position 21,340,790 of record NW_028227260.1, read on the forward strand.
TCTGATATTCCCACTGACCTCTCCCTGATTTCCTGGGTAATTTATACCTATGTAAGTGAAAATAGTTATAGAACTAAAACTTACAAATCAAGTACACAGGGCTGAAGAGATGGCTCAGTGGTTAAAAACCTCTTCCAGAGGTCCTGAGTTCAATTCCCAGCAACCACATGGTGGCTCACAGCCATCTGTAATAGGATCTGATGCCCTCTTCTGGTATGTCCAAAGGCAGCTACAGTGTACTCATACATAAAATAAATAATTCTTAAAAAACAAACAAACAAATAAATCATGCACAAAATATTTTCTATTTGGTGTTCTTTACATTAAGGACACAAACTAAAAGAACATTGTAGCTCTTTTTCTAAGCTCTTATTCAGAGGCTAGGAAGGAATTAGGAATTGTTACTTAGTGGGTATAAGTTGTAATTAAACAGTAGGAATAGTGGGGCAGTGGAAGAGCATGCCTTTGATCCCAGCACTCGGGAGGCAGAGGCAGGTGGATTTCTGAGTTAGAGGCCAGCCTGGTCTACAGAGTGAGTTCCAGAACAGCCAGGGCTACATAGAGAAACCCTGTCTCGAAAACCAAAAAACAAACAAAAACAAAAAAAAAAGTAGGAATAAGCTTTGAAATATACTCTATAGTATGATGACTATAGTCAATAATGCATAGTATATTATAAAGTAACTTAGAAAGTAAATTTTAAGTGTCTCAGCACAAAAAATGATAAGCAAATGAAGTGACAGGTAAAGCTACCTCAATTTTACACTGTATCATATTGTATCCCATAAATGTATACAATTGTCATTTGTCTAATTTAAATAATTTTAAAATGCTTATTATTATTATTTTTGGAAACTCTTAACAGTCTCTTTCATCTAGCCACCCACTCATACATGAAGTAGTCCACCCTAGACAATGAAAACACTCCAATTCTCCCCTGTATCCCTTATTATAGTCATATCTTTAGGCATAATGCTTTTGTACACCATGTGTAAAGTGTACCCTTGTGTTATTGAAATGATGATTTCTCTGCCCTCTTGTTTCAATAGAGACAGGGCATTGTGATGCTTATACCAAGAATCTCCTGTTTCAAGTTTGTACAAACAATTCTTACCATTTATTCTCTGCCTCATCACCCAATGGCTGGACAGAATAGAGAATAGGGAGGGCCATTCCCCAACCAAAGGAAGGTGAGGGAGAGAGGGAAATTCAGACCGGCAGGCAGAATGGAAGAGTTGGAGCCTTGAAGAAGGTCCAGAGAGATCATGGAAACATACCTGAAGCCCAAAGAACCAGTTCAATAATAATACGCAAGTATCAGGGGCTGGGAGGAAGAACTAACTCTACAAAATGGTGCTCAACTTACAGAAATTAGAACCCAAGATTACAACCTTAAAAGGGTAAAAACAGGGTAGTGGGGTCAGGGGAGGGGGGTGGTGTCAGGCTAGCAGGACAAGAGGTCTGGTCTCTTTAAGAAAGAAAGAAAGAAAGAAAGAAAGAAAGAAAGAAAGAAAGAAAGAAAGAGAGAAAGAGAGAAAGAGAGAAAGAGAGAAAGAGAGAAAGAGAGAAAGAGAGAAAGAGAGAAAGAGAGAAAGAGAGAAAGAGAGAAAGAGAGAAGAGAAAAGAGAAAGAGAGAAAGAGAGAAAGAGAGAGAGAGAAAGAGAGAAAGAGAGAAAGAAAGAAAGAAAGAAAGAAAGAAAGAAAGAAAGAAAGAAAGAAAGAAAGAAAGAAAGAAGAAAGGAGGAAGGAAGGAAGGAAGGAAGGAAGGAAGGAAGGAAGGAAGGAAGGAAGGAAGGAAGGAAGGAAGGAAGGAAGAACAAAAACATGGTGGCTCACAACCACCCATAAATGATCTGATGCCCACTTCTGATGTGTCTGAAAACAGCTACAGTGTACTTACATATAATAATAAATCTTTGGGCCAGAGCTTGCAGAGGTCCTAAAAATTCAATTCCCAACAACCACATGAAGGCTTACAACCACCTGTACAGCTACAGTGTACTCACATACATAAAATAAATAATATTTAAAAAATCACCATGGCAACAAAAAGTCATTTAAAAAGTTGTAGTGGTTTAGATCATTTTATGAGTTATAGATATGTTGTCATTTTAAGGGATGATACAAATAATTATGGTCTGCAATAGAGAAGAAACAAAAAAGAGAGGTTAGATTTGGGATCTCTTTTCTCTTCCCTTTTCTCTATCTTACTTAGGTAAGAGAAAGGAGGTCAAAAGGAAAAAAGAAGGATATAGAAATATTATAAGAAATTAGACAAATAGGGATAGAATCTACTCTTAAACAAAAAAAAAAACTATTTTATAGCCATACTCTTTCACTGGAACATAATTTTGTATATTGATACAGAAATAGGTTATTTTTGATACACTGGTATAGGTTACTATATATTGATGCAAATTTAAGGTTATATTTGATACACATAATGTAAATATTTTTAATGCTTATTTGAGATATTGTACTTATATTTTTAAAGATACAATATAAAGTTCTGGTGCTTATGAAAGCTATTACAAACTGTTAGGGATGATATAAAGTACAAGTTGTGCATTATTAGGGATCATTAAGAAATACAAATTAATAGTCAAACTCATGATCATATTAGATACTAGTTTATTAATTATAATAAAATGTTCTCAATGTTGTTTAAATAGAAAATAGCTAAGAATAAACAATATTTGCCATTTAGATGTACTATAGATAGCTGGTTTTCAAAAACTTCAGAGATCCACAGAATATGGCATTTAAAATTCTTTCATTGTTAAAAGATCTTTTGACTATGAGACAGGTCTGCTCCAGGTAGTACCCCCATTCCACTTCAAAGATGATGATGATCATCAATAACCTCCATATGGAATTGCTTTGATTATGGAAAACTAGCCACTGGGCAAAGCAAATGCCTATGCTTCGACTACAAACAAATCTGACCAGAAAGGATAAATAGGCACAGGAAAGTCTACTACCAAGCTCTGCCAATACAGAACAAGCAAGTCCTTTACAATTCCTGCTTCACAAAAAGTCTGTCAGATAGTCTGGGACAGAAGGCTAAAGATAGATACTCCAATGTTATAGAGAATATTTGGGACTGTCCAGGCAGTCAGCTGTCTCTGTCATTTCTATAAGTTTTAGAAGCTGTGTCTTTGTGCTTCCTGCATATTCACGTAATATTTATTCCTTCTCAGGTTTTTGATAGGATTGAAGACTAAATAGTCATAGTCTTCTTTAAGTTGTTTAGGATTAAAGATGATGTTCTAGGTCTAAGAAGATTTTTTCAGATGGTAGTACAAGTTAGGATAGAAAATGATTTAGAAACAGAAGTCTAAACTCACTAAGATGGGATAGATAGTAGAATATTTTATCTAAGTTGCCAAATATAAATGGAATGGAAATTATGAATGTAAATCTTACCTAATAGTTTTCATAACTGTTTCATAATTTTTATAATTGTATTCAACTTATATTTGAAAGAAAAGAGCTTTTTATTGGGGAATTGTAGAGAGAATATCTTGTATATTGTATAGATACATCTCTTGTCAATTAAAAAGGCTATGGCCTATGGCTTAGACAGGAAATGGGAGGTGGGACATCTGGGAGGAGAAAGGATTCTGGAATAGAGCCAGGTAAGGTAGATCTTCCTGGGAAGATGTAAACAGATGGATACATGTTACAGAATGTAGGTTAAAATAATTGCGTTATTTTGGTTATCATTCTAGTCAGAGAAGAGCCTAGCAATATGACCAAAGTATTTATAAATATATTTTGAGTCTGAGTCTTATTTCTGGGAACATGGGGCTGGGAGAAAGAATGAGAACTAACTTCTACACTTATTTTATACTTCTTTTTTCTTAGTTTCAGGATTAGGTTTCATAATGTAGCCCAGGTTTGCCTCAAACTTACAACCCTCTTTCCTCAGCCTCCCAAGTGCTAGGATTACAAGTGTGCACCACGATATCTTGCTAGTTATATCTTAATTTATATTATTCTCCTCTGAGAAATGTAAGCTCTTGGAGAGGAGCAAACACTTTTTGTCATTGCAGTCCTTACAATTTCTAGCATAAAAAATTATTCATAGTAGGGAATTCAAATGTTTTACCTCTAAAACTACATATTGAAAGCTTTTTCATAATTGGGCACTTAGAAGTATTATAGGCCTTCAAGTTCTTCTAATCAGTCTTTATTATCCACCTTTTAAAACAAAGACCAATCAAGCTAGACATAGTGGTGCACACTTTTAATCCCAGCACTTGAGAGGCAGAGGCAGACAGATCTCTGATTTTGAGTCCATCCTGGTCTATGTAGTAAGTTCTCAGACAGGTACATAGTGACATAGTGAGACCCTGTCTCAGAAAAACAAAACAAAACAAAACAAAATTAAGACTGATCTAATATCTAAAATGTTACTATAAATAAACCTGTATGTTTTCTACAAAATAATGTAGAACATTTTATATGACCCCAATAGAGTTCAAGTACATAAACAGAAACCTTTATAAATCTAAAGCTTTACTAAATGCAATTGTTAAACTAACATTGTTATATAAAACTAAACCATAATGGGTGTGGCTATTTTTTTTTTCACTAGAGTCTTGTTTATATTGGTCAAGCATTCTACCACTAAGCCACACACTTTGTTCCATAATTAAATTTGGCTAAGTTAATTTTGTCAATCTCAATATAAAATGTGGCAATCTGTTAAGTAAAATGAATAAAATTATACCTACACTGGTTACTTTACGGTATATTTGTGCTGCATTCTGGCACTCAGAATATGGATACTCCGAAGTAGCCATTTCCAACATACACATTCCAAAAGCATAAACATCTACAGATTCATCATAGTGTTCTTCATACATCTCCGGAGCCATAAATTCAGGAGTGCCTGTAAAATAATACCACAACCACATTTTTATTAAAGGGAAAAATATATTCATCAAGTCTTTCTTTCCCATAAAAACTATCTGTCAATTTCTGCCCCCTCAAAGAAAATCTGTAAATTAGGCTGGGTGCAGTGATGCACACCTTTACTTCCAGCACTTGGGAAGCAGAGCTGGGTGGATCTCTTTTGAGTTCGAGGCCAGCCTGGCTTATCGAGTAAGTTACAGGACAGTCTGAGCCATGTAGAATGACCCTTTCTCAAAAAAACAGAAAATTTAACAATCTGTACTAATGAAATACAATTTAAAACATTCAGTGTCAGGTGAAGATGCTAAAAATCCAACTTTAGGGGGCTGCTGAGATGGCTCAGTAGGTAAGAGCACCCGACTGCTCTTCCGAAGGTCTTAAGTTCAAATCCCAGCAACCACATGGTGGCTCACAACCACCCATAATGAGATCTGATGCCCTCTTCTGGTGCTGTCTGAAGACAGCTACAGTGTACTTAATATAATAAATAAATAAATAAATAAATAAATAAATCTTTTTTAAAAAATCCAACTTTAGACAGGCATGGTAGCTCATACTTGTAATCCTAGTACTTAAGGAGGAAGGTCAGGATTTTAAGATTATTCTCAACTATATAGTATGCTCAAGGTCAGCCTGGTCTACATTGAAATCCTGTCTCAAGAAAAGAAAAGGCCAGACACTATGATGTAAGTCTTTGACACCAGCACTTATGAGGCAGAGGCAGGAGGATCTCTGAGTTTGAGGCCAGCCTAGTGTTCATACCAAGTTCCAGGTCAGCTAGAATTACATAATAGATAGGTCCTGTCTCAAAAATCAAAGATAGCTAGGTGCAGTTAAAATCTGATTTTATTTATAACTTTTAGTTCAAACTTGGATAAATAAATTTAGTAAACTTTCTTCCTTAAGTCCTCAGTATCTTTCAATAATCCTTAATAGATGGAGCTGAAGAGATAGTTCAGTGGTTAAGAGCACTTGCCACTCTTGTAGAAGACCTGAGTTCAGTTCCTAGCACCCACACGATTGTTCACAACTGACTGTAACTCCAACTCTAAGGGCTCCAACACCATCTTCTGACCTTTGTGTGCATGGCATGCAGGTCACAGAAATACATGCAGGCAAACACCCATACATGTAAAATAAAGGTAAATTTAAAAAATAATAGTTCTTAACACATTCTACAAAATATACACACTAGGATATATTAGAAATAGGTCAGTTTTCACATAATTGATCTTTCAAAGCAAATTAACAGTTGAATGATGGCTGGGTCTTAAAATACAAAGACTGAGGAGCCAGAGAAGGGAGGATTAGGAAGTCAAGGTCATCTTTTACCACTTAGTGAGTTTGAGGACAGTCCAAGTTATACAAGACTCCATCTCAACAAAACTAGCATGCTTGTAAGTGTGTGCATGTGTGTGACATAAATGAATCCTTAAAAAACAGGCAGTGGCCAAAATTTTGCTCAAGACAGTAAATGACTAATCATTTTTGTTCCAGTCCTATACATCTGACAAATCAAATACACAGCAAGTAAATTGTAAAATACTAGTCACCGATGACACTCTTAGCAAACGATGTGCGCATTAAGGTTGCAAGTCCCAGATCACCAATCTTCACAGATCCAGTGGGTCCTGTGATGAAAATGTTGTCACATTTCAGATCCCGGTGAATAATAGGAGGCGTCCTTGTGTGTAAGAACTGCAATCCTTTTAAAATTTGCCTGCACCAGCTTCTTAAGACCTTTGGTTTCATGACTTTAAATCGTTTTAAGTACCTATACAAAGAAACAAAGTCCATATGTAAACAAATATTCCCAGATTATTCTACAAATACCACTATGAGTGAGATGTTCTTATTACTTATTTACGATGATTGCTACCCCTGGATAATTTTTAAGGTTTATTTTTTATTTTCATTTATGTATTTGTTAATTTGCACATACGTGCAAAATGCCTGTGGGAGCCAGAAGAAGGCACTAGACCCCTGGAGCTGGAGTTACATAGAGTTGTAAGGTGCCCAGTGTGGACACCACAACTTGAACTCTGATCCTCTGCAAGAGCAGCTGATGCTCTTAACTACTGAGCCATCTCTCTAGCCCTGGATTTATTTTCTATTGTCTGATGTAGCAAAATAAAAATCTATCAAAAGCCTCATTCCAATCTAATCTTTCAGTGACGTACAAGTCACTTAAGTTTACCATCCCACCTCATAGTCCCTCAAAGAAATGGTTTGACCTATTCTAAAAGATGTTCTACAGAGTCCAGTACTTTTAATTCAAAATAAGAATCATACTAGAATGACTTTTTTGGAATGGAAGCACCATTTTCAAAAGAAAGCCCTTCTCTGCTTCTAAATAATTACTTACCCAGCCATTGGAGAATTTGGCTACATAAAATTTTAGTGTAAGATGCCAGAAAAAATTTACAGTTCACCTTTAGTTATTTACAACTGATTATACAATTTGTACCAACAAAAATTGATTCCAAGCAAAAGAGTATAATTATATGGTAGTTATTCCTTACTAGATGTGTAAGCTTGAAAAAACCCTTAGCAAGTCATTATCTTTTAAAAATGCAATCATATTCTATAATAATTTTCAGTTCTCAAGTTCTACATCTCTAAAACATTGCCTTTTGTGGGGTGTTTTTAGAGTTATGATTTTAAGTGCATGAATATATATATATATGTGTGTGTGTGTGTGTGTGTGTGTGTGTGTGTGTGCTAAATGACTGCCAGGTACTCATCAATGTCAGAAGAGTGCATTGCATTCCCTGGAACTAGAGTTATTGATGGTTATAAACCATCACATTAGTGCTAGTAGCCTCTGCGAGAGCAACAAGTGCTCTTTCATTTCTGAGCCATCTCTATAACCCTCTTTTTTGTGTTTTTGAGGCATGATTTCTTGTAGCTTAGTCTGACCCCAAACTCATGATGTACCCTGAAGTCCAGATCTTCCTACTTCTACTCCACCACTCAGTGCTGAGAATAAAGGTAGGTGCTACCATTCCTATTTTTAGGTGGTGCTGGGGATTGAACCCATAGCTTCATGCATGCTAGGCAAACATTTAACCAATTGAGCTTGATCCCCAGGACCCCTAACATTAACTTGTCAGCACTACATATTCTAACACACTTCATAAGTAGTTGTAATACTAGGGATGGAATCCAAATCCTTGTACATACTAAGTAAGTGCTATTTCACTGAGCTATATAGTCCCAACCCTTCTACATCCCCTTAAGGCAAAGTTTATAAATAACTTTTATGACTCATTAAAATGATTTTCATCTCAACTGGTACTATCAGAGTCAACTTACGTCTTTAAGGTTCCTGATGTCATTAGTTCAGTCACTAACACAATACATTTCTTCCCTTTCAAAGTGGACTCCCATGAATCATAGAATCGAACTATATTGGGATGCTGGAGGCCTTTCAACATCTCTGCTTCTTCTTTGAACCGTTGCTGCTCAGCTTTAGTTAATTTGCGGTCCTAAAACAGAAGAACAAGTTGCAAGTTAAGACCACAGAAATTTCCAGGCACATTTCTAATAGCTCAACTGAGTGTTTTACTATTTGCAAATATGTCTTATACCTATCAATTTTTCTCAATATCTATAGAATTACTGATATTTTTTTCCTCAATTATTTGACTCTTCCATGAGGTAATGCAACTCTTGTTACATTTCACAACTATGTTATGAACATACCTACATAGTAACATCAGTGTCTAAAGGCCTTGGAGGTATAGTTTGCTAATAGTGCTTACATATCTCAAAGTGAATTTACAAAAAAGAATAAGATAGATAATTGTAATATTTCCCTAAGAAATCCTGAAGTTTTCATATTTGGAAATCTCTGAAAATCAGAACAAGAATAATCAAAAGGTAATAAGACTTTGAACTTTTTTCCAGTTTAATTTCTGACTTGTCATAACTGGTCTAAGCTTCCAGGTAGAAATATTGGGCTACTAACTAATGAAAGACCTTCAAATAGGTACCGAACCTCAAATCTGCTACATTATAATGCTAAAAGTCATAGGCACAATGTTTATAATATTCTAAAGGACTGTGATCCTAAAATTCTGAAGTCGGACAAACTGTCAGTTAAGCTAAGAAAGGAAAGCTGCCTATACTTCTAGAAATGAGAACAGAGAAAACATCCATCCCACATAACTTTTCTGAAAATATTACTCAAATACTTTCCATAAAAAATGGCCCAAACTGTTGTCACAGCCAAGAACCTATGACTATACAGGTCACTGGCCCTAAAGGGTAGCCTACTAAATGAACATAGTAGGAAACCAACTGAAGACTTACCATTATACCCATAAATTAGTGCATCTCTCAACCCTCATTAGAGGAACGTCTTTTAGCAGCAGATGGTGATTAACACAGAAACCCACAATGATCAACATGCAGACAAGAGACTACACAATGTTAAGCCCTAAATGGAACATCTACATCATACCCTGTTCCTCTTAAGACTCAGGGATCATTGCAGAAGATGGCCAGAAAGATTATAAGAGGTGGTAGGTGACTACAACAGTGTTTCTAGAATACAACAGGGAAGCTGCACATATGTAGTCACAGGAATAATGACAGCATGCACAACACCTGTAGAACTTAAGCCAGACAAAATTCCACCCATAGCAGAGGAACTTCTAGCAACTAATAGCTGTTGTGCATTGACAGATAAAGAAAATGATTCTATTGTTTGTATTCTCATGAATAATCTATAAAAGAACAAAAATAAATATAAAATTGAACTACTAGTAGCTCAACAAAAATAAAAAAATAATAAAAATGTCAGTATGTGTCAATATCTCCATATGAGCCATTGTCTGCAGCAGTTAGTACAGTGGGTATTTTAAGCTATCTCAGTTGGTATATTGAAGATATCAGATTATGATTTTAATTTTAATTTTAATTAACAATCAATAACCCAGTTGAACAGAGTTGAAGGGAAATGTAGATGATATAGCTCAGGTATTAAGCATTTCCCAAGCAAGAAATGATAAAATGAAGCCATAGGTTTGATCACTAGTATTGACAAAAACAAATGAACCCACGTTTCCCTACATAATTTGTGTGTATGGATCAACACTGTTGATTAGTTTCGTTTGTTTATTGAGATATGTTTCTCATTACATAAGCCAGGCTGGCCTGGAACCCACAGAGATCTGCCTGTCTCAGCATCAGAATACTGGAGTTAAAGGTATTTATTACTGTGTCTAGCAACATCATATGACATCACCCTTAAATTTTAATCACTGTTAGAAAGAGGTGTGCAGCCGGGCATGGTGGCGCACGCCTTTAATCCCAGCACTCAGGAGGCAGAGGCAGGTGGATTTCTGAGTTCGAGGCCAGCCTGGTCTACAGAGTGAGTTCCAGGACAGCCAGGGCTACACAGAGAAACCCTGTCTCGAGGGAAAAAAAAAAAAAAAAGAAAGAGGTGTGCTGTTTATTTTGTTTTCCCTTGAAATGAGCTTTCATGTAAGCAGGATGGCATTGAACAACTGAGCCTCCTGCCTCCATGCCCTAACATGCTAAGTTTACAAGCAAACACTGCCATACTGTGCTTTGTCTTTTCCCCTTTTAGATGGGGCTCTTTCTCTTGTCCAGGTTAGCCTCGAATTCATGTTCCTATTACCTCAGCCTTCCAAGCAGTTAAGATTGCAGATTGTGCATCAATACTTCACAGGTTTATTTTTAAATAGATACCTACTTTTGGTTTTTGTGTGTGCATGTGCATGTGTACATGTGGTTTTGCTTTTTTTTTTTTCCTTAGTTTTTCTTGAGAGGGTTTCTCTGTGTAGCCCTTATTGCCCTGGAACTCACTCTGTAGACTTGGCTGGCCTCAAATTCAGAGATCCACCTGCCCTCTGCTTCAGGAGTACTGGGATTAAATGCATGCACCACCACAGCTGGAAGATACTTACTTTAGTAAGTTAAGGTATTCTACTTTGAATTTACTTAGAAGTGTTTTTGTTAGTTTGGAGCGGTGACGAAAGGATGGACCATCTAGAGACTGCCATATCCGGAGATCCATCCCATAATCAGCTTCCAAACGCTGACACCATTGCACACACTAGCAAGATTTTGCTGAAAGGACCCAGATATAGCTGTCTCTTGTGAGACTATGCTGGGGCCTAGCAAACACAGAAGTGGATGCTCACAGTCAGCTATTGGATGGATCACAGGGCCCCCAATGGAGGAGCTAGAGAAAGTACCCAAGGAGCTAAAGGGATCTGCAACCCTATAGGTGGAACAACAATATGAACTAACCAGTACCCCAGAGCTCGTGTCTCTAGCTGCATATGTATCAAAAGATGGCCTAGTCAGCCATCACTGGAAAGAGAGGCCCATTGGACTTGCAAACTTTATATGTCCCAGTACAGGGGAACGCCAGGGCCAAAAAGTGGGAGTGGGTGGGTAGGGGAGTGGGGGGGGAGTGTATGGGGGACTTTTGGGATAGCATTGGAAATGTAAATGAGGAAAATACCTAATAAAAATATAAAAAAGAAGTGTTTTTGTTTTGATTTGTTTTAATCACAATAACAGAATCTTCATTTTAGTTACATTTATTTGTTTCTTCATACTTGTATATGTCACAGTGTATGCAGAAGTCATAGGGTTTAATATTCTAATGTTAAACCAGACATTTTTCATGTATATTTGTTGGAAATGTTGGTCTATAGGGTTTTTTAAATTTTTTTACATTTATCTACTTGTGTTTGAATGGGGGGGCTGGTGAATGCCACGATATTCATGTGGAGATCAGAGGACAACCCTCTGCAGTCTGGTCTTTCCTTCCGTCCCCTGGGTCCTGGGCATCAAAATCAGATCATCAGGCTTAGCAACACCTTTACCTTATGAGCCATCTCTCAAATATTAATAGTTTTCTTATAAAGTTTTTATCTGCTTTTGACATCACAAGTTGGACTCTGATTTGCTTTTTGCTTTGCTGGCTTGAGACAGTCAAAGCTCTGGAAAACTCAGTATAGGTTTATGCCTCTAGTCATCCTATATCACAGAAAAATCAGAGACTCAAATTCTCCATGAAGATACTTATTATCAACAGGAAATGATAAGTAGATCTCGTTCTTATATTTGGACTGTTATATTTTTCTACCCTAATTGATTTTGCTAAAATAGAAACAATATTGAAAAAAAGATGCTAACACTCATAACTATCTTATACGAGATTTTCATAAAAACAGCTTTATCATCCTAGAGCTTAAACGATTATTCTGTTTTAAAGAAATTGTTTTAAATTAAGTGATTTCCATACACATAACACTAGTTTTGCTCTTTTAAGAGTAGCTATGGAATTCTATCTAATATCTTCTCAGCACCTACGAATACAATCATGGCTTATTGATAAGTTTCCTGGTACAGAATTATTTTAGCTTCCTTTTTTTCTCCTACTCTTATGTTGCTGGAGGTATTAAACCTATAGCCTCATACATGCTTAGCTAGTATATTATCACTAAGCTAGCTATACTCCCCATCTTTTTTTTAATTCCTAAAACAACAAAAAACTATGTTTGATGTACTGGTGAATTGTATTTGTTAAACCTTTACTAAAGAATTTAACTATTGTAACTGCTGTATTCATATATAACATTTTTCTGTTTCTTATGCAACATAAGGATTTCATATTAAAATTATATATAGTTATAAAATTATTGTGATTATTGTTGGGTTTTTTTTAAGCAGTCCAAGTTGGCCTGAAACTCAAAATCCCCCTGCCTCTGCCTCCTAAGTGTTGGGATTATAGGTATGTACCACCTACCACCACATCTAGCTCAGGCTTCGTGAACTAGGATTTAACAGTTTAACACTGAAATTTCATGTCATTTAAATTTTACTATGATTTCTTGGCTAATATCAAGAGCACTGGATGCTTCTCCAGAGGATCCAAGTTCAATTCCCAGCACTCACAAGGAAACCCACCATCATCTGTAACTTCATTTCCAAAGGATCCAACACCCACCTCTGGCCTCCATGGGTGCCAAGCACACATGGTACACAGACATTCATATAGGCAAAACACCAATATGCACAAAATGAAAATAAATACATCTTTTTTTTTTTTTTGGTTTTTTGAGACAGGGTTTCTCTGTATAGCCCTGGCTGTCCTGGAACTCACTTTGTAGACCAGGCTGGCCTCGAACTCAGAAATCCGCCTGCCTCTGCCTCCCGAGTGCTGGGATTAAAGGCGTGCGCCACCACGCCCGGCTAAATACATCTTTTTAAAACAAACAAAAAGAAAAATAAGGTAGCCATTTGTTTCCCCTACTGTATCTAAGCCCACCAGTCACTAAGGTAAATAATTAAAAATATCAATGAGACACGTCAACCCCACACTATCCACTCCCACACTACTGCTGCTCCTCCAACACTTCAGTTTTATTAAACTGCTCTAGAGCTAAAAGTAATAAATTGTTATGTTTCCCTGGGGATGTGTTCCCTTTTAGCTACATAGTCTTCACTTAGTACTTTTTGTAGTGCCTTGTGCAAACTACTGAGCCCTTGGACAACAGCTTCTGAGAGTAAAACAAAAACACATTCTTATATTTCTGTGTTTTTAAAGAAACCAAAATTCCAGATTTGTTACTACAGTTACCCAATACCATGTAGTCATCTCTAAAAAAATATAAGCATATGTAAGCTGGGTGATAGTGGTGCACACCTTTAATCCTAGCACTTCGGAGGCAGAGGCAGGCCGATTTCTGTGAGTTTAAGGCCAGCCTGGTCTACAGAGCTAGTTCCAGGACAGCCAGGACTACACAAAGAAACCCTGTCTGAAAAAACAAGCAACAACAAACATACACACATATGAGGGCTAGAAAGATAGTTCAGAGATTATACACATTGCTTCCAGACGACTGGAGTTCAATTTCCAGCACCCACGTGACAGTTTACAACCATAAGTAACTCCAGTTGCAGAGAATCAAACAGGTGCCCTCTTCTGGACTGTGTACACCAGGCATGCACATTGCAGCTCACAACTATGTGTAACTCCAGTTCCAGGGGACCCAATGCCCTCACACAAACAGTCAGGAAAAATCCAGAAGCACATAAAATAAAAATAAACAAATAAATCGCTCTGCTGGTGACTAGCTCGGCAGTTAAGAACACTGGCTGCCCTGCCAGACACACTGAGTTCAATTCCCAGCAACCACATGGTAGCTCACAACCATCTCTAAAGCTATCTCTTATCCTCTTCTAGCATGCAGGTATACATGCAGACAGAGCACTTATAAATAAATAAATAAATAAATAAATAAATAAATAAATAAATTTTTAGAAACTTAATTGATATATTGGGGAAAGACTACACAAAGCTAAGAGGTGGTGCCAATTGATAAATACAGAAAGTAGAAAATATAAAGTTGGCATTTCAGGCAGGAGGATCAGAAGTTCAAGACCAGCTTGGGCCATCAAGTTCTAGGTAAGTCTTACAAACAAACAGAACATCATAATCACAGTGTAAATTACCTGTGTAAAGACACCAAAGAGTACCAAAACCTACCTGAGATGTATTTCACAGTGTCAAAGTATATACTCCAAAGATATTTATTAATCTAACAAGTAGGTAATAGGAACAATCTGACAGTAGTCAAGTGGTCAAAATTACCTACCTTATCTTTAACATATACCAACATCATGTATCGTTGCTATTGCAGACTTAAGTAGATGGGCATCACTTTTGTGGTAGTCTTGACAAATAATGCAGAGCTTAGCTAGCCAGCCATGGCAGTGTATGCTATAATAATAGTATTTACAAATCATAGTAGAAGGTTTTTAAAATGAGTTCTTGGTATTTGTAAGCTATATAGTAAGACCTCATCTCAGAAAGAGAGAGAGGAGAGGGAGAAACAGCTAATACCCTTTGAAAGTTCAAGGAAACACTGGGGGAAAACTGTTAAAGAAGGGGGAGTACACACAGTATAGAAACATGGATGTAATCAAATAACTGAAGAGGAGTATTTGCAGGCAAACTTATATATCCTGGTTACGGTCAGTATTTTAGTTTATAGGGTATCTTTGTAACCCTTTTGTAAGTAGAAAATCACCTGAAAATAAGTTCAAAAAGAAACCGAGGTAGTAAAGGAGTAACACCTCTGTTTCCTTCTGCTTCTAACCCTCTCATCTCCTTTAAACAAACCCATAGTTAAAACAGCCCTTTCATCTTTCTGCTAACTCCAATCTCCAAGGCTTGTTCATATACTAACTATACTCATTCTACTCTAGGCTTTATGAAATCTGTCTGTGTCTGCTTTTTTTCCCTTTTTGTATTGCTAGCATTTAGTATAGGTCTGGCACGTTGCAAGGAATGTTTGTTGACTAACCAAAAAAAAAAAATGACAACTGTAATAGGTCACATCCATTTCCTATTGCTACAGTAACAAATTAGCATAAACTTAGTGGATTAAAACACAGATGTATTATGTTCCAGAAATGGGAATCAGAAATCTACAGTGAGTCACATTAGACTAGAATTCAGACAGCAGCTGTTTCTTCTGGGGACCCTAGACAACTGTTTATTTCCATGCCTCTTCCAACTTTCTAGAGGGTATCTGTATCCTTTGGCTTGGTGACCCAATCCTACAACAGTATCACTCCAAACTCTGCTTTTATTCGTAGATCTTCCTCAAATGATTGCCAACCTGCTTTCCTCCTTATAAAGACTGATGATTAGATAAAACAAGTTAAATTCACTATTTCCATCTCTAACTTAGCTCATCAGCAAAGCTAGTTTTAACCAAGTAACGTTGAAGCCATGGCATCTTTGAGATGTCATTATTCAGCCTACTACACATATCAATTTCTTTCTCTTTCTTTTTGAAGTCAATTCCACAAATAACTAAAAATAACTCACAAAACTATCTAGGAATTAATGATATTTCCCAGACTAGACTTGTCCCTTTCTACCATCATCCTTTGTCATTTTGCAAAAGCATTTGTCTTTGGTTTAGATTTAATCAAGTTATATAATTTGTTAAGCAAAGAAACTAGCATATACTTGAGCAAACTTCATCATTCCTAGATTCAAGAGAATCGCTTTAGCCCTGGGTCTACACTTAATATCTATGGCTGGATCTGACGAAGACAAAAGGAAATAGAACTAAATAGCACTGGGATGGCTTTAATGGAATTAACCATATTCATTTTATTGGTGGCTTAAATAGAATCTAGAAACACTTCTAAAAAGGTAATAGAACTATTTTAGAATCAAAATTAAGTGTCCTACAGTGAATATTTTACAAAACTGCATTTTTAAGAAACAAGATCTAGCATCTAATTCAATATTTTTCTGCCTCAATCCCCTAAATGCTGGGGTTAATTAATGCTTAACCCTTAACCATGAATTTTCAGTTACTTCTTCTACTTCTACATTATCTTAAATATAATAATATAATAATCACTACTATAATAAAAATACACATACAATGCTCACTCAACATGTTAACCTGCTATAGTCTATTGTGCCTATTTTCTCTTGCTGGTGGTTTTGCTTTGTTTTGATTTTCAGTAGCATCTTTAGTTCACAGACTCTAGCTGGAGTTGCTAGATGTCTAGGTACAACTTCAAGGAGGTCCAGGTCTAGAGGTGTAGCTCTGCTGGCAGAGAAGTTCAGCCCCTGAAAATCAAGTAGACTGGGCATGGTGGTACATGCCTGCAATCTCAGCACTTGGGAAGTGGAGGCAGGAAGCTCAGAAGTTGAAGATCATTCTCAGCTACATAGTGAAGTTGGGGCTAACCTGAAATATATCAGACCTTGTCTCAAATAAAATATAATAATCTTCCTATACCAAACTCTTAAGATTAAATTTTAGTCTACCCAAATGGCAAACAATATAACTTTATAATGAGTGGAATATAAACTTAATATGAGTGGGGTATTTTATAGACAGCATTAGAATTTAAACAACAACCTATCTGTAATGGCTATCTTTAGTCAATCCTAATTTTGTGATTTGGGGTTTTTTTTGTTATTGTTATTGGGATTTTTTTGTTCTTGTTTTGAGGAAGTGTCTCATGTAGCCCAGGTTACATATAGTCAAGAAGGACCTTGAACTTTGGATCTTCCTGTTGTCACCTCCCAAGTACTAGAATTACAGACATGTACCACTATCCTCAGTATATGTAGTGCTAAGATTGAACCCAAAGCTTTGCTCATGCATGCTAGGGCAAGTACTGTACCAAACTGAGCCAGATTCCAAATCCCAATCTTAATTTTAAGCATCCCATATGAATGCTGATACTTTTTTCATGAGTTGGATAAGGTCTCCTTATATTTGACCTGTATCTAGCTGAAACTAGAAGAGCATAATTTCTCAGTGATGGTAGAAGGGTTCTTTACGTCTTCATCCAGGATCATTCTGGCAGTCCCAGTAGCTAAATCTGGAATTCATAACGCCAAGAAAATTATATACGCACCTGTAGTTCACACCAAGCAACTTCAACCCATGTCTCAGTGTCCAATCCTTTATATACCGTTTTAAATGCTCCTCTTCCCAGCTCTATATCGAATTTCAGGAACCTGCCACTAGGGGAAGTTGCAACAGCCTTCATTTCTGCTTCTTCTTCCATTTCCTTTTCAGTTTTCTCCTTGAAGCAATCTTTTGAGGATTCTGAGGTTGCCTTTGAACATTGCTCATATTTAACTTCTTGCCCACCTCTCAGCACATTTGTAGGAACTTTATCTACTCTTGAAATATTTGTTGCAGCTTTTCTTTCATCTCTGCGGGAAGATTCGGCAACTTTGTCATCTTCTGTCATCTCAACACTCTTTCGGAAAAACCTCTTTCTTTCGATGTTTTCCCCGGAAGCAGACAAGGTACTGTATTTTTCCTTTATTCTCGCTTCTACAGTCAGAGGGGCAACAGCCCGGGCAGCCCTGTTTTCAAAGGAAACTCCATCAGGCTTCTCAGAATCTTCTGTGCTAGCTGGCTCCCCAGAATCAGTGGCCATTGTAACTAAGGTTGGCACTAAATTTTTTCTTGTTTCACGCTTCAGTCTACTTACATCTCAGGTATGAGAATTATCAGAGTGTACTTCCTTTTATATGGTCATATATTCCCATAGCAATCTGAAGGATGAAAAAGAGATAGTTTTAAAATCATACAACAGAAATCATTAAGGAAAAAACAAGTCACCTGATTTAAACTTTCTTAATTAAAAAGTTTATTCTTGTTGCTGTACAACTTAGCAACTAAGATATCAGGGACTAAGTATGCGTTATCATTTTTAATATAGCTACACTGACTAGTAAACCACTTTGCATACAGCTCTTTTTTATTGGCTATTTTCTTTATTTACATTTCAAATGTTTATCCCCTTTCCTGGTTTCCCTTCTGCAAACCCCCTATTCCATCCTCCCTCCCACTGCTTCTATGAGGGTGCTCCCCCACCCACCCACCTATTCCCATTTCACTGTCCTGGCATTCCCCTACACTGGAGCATCGAGCCTAAACAGAAGAATGGACACAGAAAATGTGGTACATTTATACAATAGAGTACTACTCAGCTATTAAAAACAATGAATTTCTGAAATTCTTAGACAAATAGATGGATCTGGAAGATATCATCCTGAGTGAGGTAACCCAATCACAAAACACACATGATATGCACTCACTGATAAATGGATATTAGCCCAGAAGCTCAGAATACCCAAGATTCAATTCGCAAAACACTTGAAACTCAAGAAGAAGGAAGACCAAAGTGTGGATACTTCGAAGGGGGGAACAAAATACCCATAGAAGAAGTTACAGAGACAAAGTGTGAACCAGAGACTGAAGAAATGACCATCCAGAGACTGCCACACCTGAGGATCCATCCCATAAACAACCACCAAAACGCATACCATTGTGGATGCCAACAAGAGCTTGCTGACAGGAGCCTGATATAGCTGTCTCCGAGAGGCTCTGCCAGTGCCTGGCAAATACAGAAGTGGGTGCTCACAGTCATCCATTGGATGACAGGGTCCCCAATGAAGTAGCTAGAGAAAGTACCCAAGGAGCTGAAGGGGTTTGCAGCCCCATAGGAGGAACAACAATATAAACTAACCAGTACCCCCAGAGAGCCCTGGGACTAAACCACCAATCAAAGAAAACACATGGTGGGACTCATGGCTCTAGCTGCATATGTAGCAGAGGACGGCCTAGTTGGCCATCAATGAGAGGAGAGACCCTTGATCCTGTGAAGGCTCCATGCCCCAGTATAGGGGAATGCCAGGGCCAGGAAGCAGGAGTGGGTGGGTTGGGGAGCAGGGGAGAGTAGGAGGGGATAGGATGTTTTCAGAGGGAAAACTAGGAAAAGGGATAACATTTGAAATGTAAATAAAGAAAATATATAATTAAAAATAAAAATAAGCCTGGCGTGGTGGCATACACCTTTAATCCCAGCACTCCGGAGGCAGAGGCAGGCGGATTTCTGAGTTCGAGGCCAGCCTGGTCTACAAAATGAGTTCCAGGACAGCCAGAGCTATACAGAGAAACCCTGTCTCGAAAAATCAAAATAAATAAATAAATATAAAAATAAATAAAATAAAATAAAGTAAAATAAAAATTGCTGGGCAGTGGTGGCACACACATTTTAATCCTAGCTCTCAGGAGACAGAAGCAAGCAGATCTCTGTGAGTTTGAGGCCATCCTGTTCTACAGAAAGAGTTTGAGGACAGTCAAGGCTACACACATACACACACACAAACAAACAAACAAAACCCTGTCTTAAAAAACAAAACAAACAAAAATAATATAGTAAAATAGAAAAAGAAAAGAAAATGCTGGCCCTTATATAATGTGGGTTGGAATGTAAACTTGGCAATGTTCTACATATTATGTTGTCAGAATCCTTCACTAACTTTTGTAAATAGTTAATATTTTTTGACTTTGATAATGTGGGGTATGTGTGTGTGTCTGTGTGTGCATGTGCATGCACATGTTCTATGCCTGTGAATACACATGTGTTCCTGTGAACCTTGAGTTAACATGTAAAGACCAGAGGTCAATGCCACTGCTAATTTATTGGGTTGAGAATGTAGTTCAGAAGGTTCAATGCTGTTCTAGCATGACAAAGCCCTGTGTAAAATCCATGGCATTATATAAACCAGGCTTGGAAGCACACATCTATAATCTTAGCACTCTGAAGGTGGAGATAGGGGAAACAAGGTTAAAGGTCATCTTAGGCTACACAGTGAGTTTGAGGCCAGCCTGGGCTACATGAGACCCTGTCTCAAAAAATAAAAACTACATTATTCAGGCAGTATTTCCAGTATAATAAAACAAACCTAAATAAAAACAAAACAGTAAAATACTGCCATAAGGGAAGATACACAAAAAATGAAATGAAAATAGTCTGAAAATAAACCCATGTGTTGATGGTCAAATAATTTTAAGAAAACGTAACAAGGAGAGAATAGTCTTTCCAACAACTGATGCTAGGATAATTGAATATTCATATGCAAAAGATGAAGTTGGGGCATCTCAAAAACAAAATTACAGGAGGACTACATTCATGATTTACTATGGTGCAGGAGGTTATTGCTATCTCCAAACTTTATGGAAGTATAAATCCAACATTTACTGATGAATAATTAAGAGTCCAATTGGAAGATTCAGAAATTGACCAGCAAGAGTGTGCTATTAAAGACATCTATGTTTAATACTAGAGCTAAGAATGAAACTAAGAGGGCTGGAGAGATGGCTCAGGGGTTAAGAGCACTGACTGCTCTTCCAGAGGTCCTACATTCAATTGCCAGCAACCACATGGTAGCTCACAACCATCTGTAATAGGATCTGATGCCCCCTTCTGGTGTGTCTGAAGACAGCTACAGTGTACTCATCATATATATCTTTTAAAAAAAAGAATGAAACTAAGAGTTCATAAAGTGGTCTATTTGGTTACATTGCCAGATCAATATTAGTTAATAAGATTGCTATTTCCTACAAGTGAAAATAGGTAGAGTTTTTTTTTTCTTTTTTATATTTATTTACTTATTCTGTGCATGTGCACACTTGCGGTGGCCCACTATGGGGCTTACATGGAGCTCAGAGACAACTTTCAAGAGTTCTCTTCTTTATACCATGTGGGCAGAAAGATCAGACTCAGATTTGGTAGTAAGCACCTTTACCCAGGAAGCCATCTCAGTGGCCTGACACCTTTTCCCCTTAACTACTTATTTTGAAATAATTTTAACCTGGGGAAATAACTTGCAAGAATATATAAAGAATATAGTACAACCTTTACCCACATTCCCCAAATGCTAACATTTTAAGTGAGGTATTTTTAAAGTAAGAATAATGATACTTATTCACTTCACCTAACCAAAGGTCATTTATACAGAAACCTCAAGGCCAGAATTCTAGAAGACAGACTTCTAAACAGCCAGAAATAGGTAAAGTTATATGATTCTTAACAAAAACCTCACATTGGTTTTGGAGTGTAGCATTTCTTTTAAAAACTGAAATTCTATCCGGACAGTGGTGGTGCACACCTTTAACCCCAGCACTCAGACAGAGACCAGTCTGGTCTACAGAGCTAATTCTAGGACAGCCAGAGCTATAGAAACCCCGTCTCAAAGGGGAAAAAATGTGGTAGAGCCAGCACTCCGAGGTGAAGGCAGCAGGAATCAAAAGTTCAAGCCACCTTCAGCTACATGAGACTCTATAAAAACAAGCAAATAAAAAGAGAGAGCCCTCAAATTTTGCTGGGCATGGTGGCACATGCCGACATGCCCATGTACAGAAAGATGCTGCTAAATAACCCTGAATGCAAGGTCAGCCTGGGATACAGAGAGGACCCTGTTTTTTTCAACCATTCTAAATGAAATCTCTGGTCCATTTCTTGTAATCCTAGCTACCCAGAGGCTGAAGCAAAAGGATCAAAACTGTAAGACCAGCCAGGACAATATAGCAAGACCCTGTCCTAAAATAAAGTTGAAAAGGGCCAGGTTGTAATTCTGAAATAGGGCAATGGCCTAGCATGTGAGAGGCCCTGAATTCGATCCTCAGCACAGCCCTGGGAAATCATTTTAATACTCTAAAGACATTTGACTTTTTAAATTATATGAGTATTTTGCCTGGTGCCAGTAGAGGTCAGAAGATATCATCAGATACCCTGTAAGCAAAGTTGTATATGGTTGTGAGTACTACGTGGGTGCTAGGAACTAAATCCAGGTCCTCTGCAAGAGCAACAAGTGCTCTTACCACTAAGCCAGCTCTCTAGCCCCAAAACTCTGAAATCATGATTTTTTAAAAATTATTTAATGTGTATAATTGTTTTGTCTCCATGTACAAAATGTGCATGCTTTGTGCCAGAGGCCAGAAGAAGCATCAGATCCTCTGGAACTGCAGTTACAGATGATGATAAGTTGCCATGTAGCTGAACCAGGTCCTCTGCAAAAGCAGCCAGGTCTCAACCATTTGGGCATCTCTCTAACCCACCAAACCCTAAAATCTTATCCATGCTCTAATATATTGTTAAAAGCCCAATTTGCTGATATCAAATAATAGAGGCAAAGGGATATTTTACAAGGAAACAATTATAAGGCTATACACACATATATTTAACCATCACATGCCCCCAAAATACATGATATAAAACCTAACAAACTAAAGAGAGGACCAGATACTTCGATAACAATATTTGGACCACAGTATCAAACAACCTTACCTAGCTGACATCTGTAAAACATACTCTTTAAGGAGAGCAAAAATGAATTTGTTTCAAGCACAGATAGGCATCTCTCAACTACATCACATGCTATGCAATAAAACAGGCATCAATCAAATGTTCTCTTCTACAACAAAACAATTCAACTAGGGGATGTAGTCAGTTGGTAGTGTGCTTAGCTAGCATGAAGGAAGCCCTGAGTCTGAGCCCCAGTACCACATTAACTGGGCAGGAGGATGCAGGCCTACAATCTCAAGACTTGAGACATGGAGACAAGATAAGGTATTCAACGTAATTTCTCTATATAGAGGGTTGAAAACTAACAGCCTGGGCTATATGAGCAGAGAGAAGAAGAAAAGAAGAAAGGCAGGCCTGCTAAGGAAAATAATTAAATTAGAAATTAGTAACAGAATAACAATGGAAACAGATCAATGAGAAAAATTAATGAAAGGCTAAAAGTAAGCCTTAACACTTCTTGTCAGGTGATTTTTCAACAAAGAAACTATTTAATGAGTAAACTGTATTTTCAGCTAAAGGTACTGGGTAACTCAAATCAATATGTGTAACAGTAAAAGTGGATCCCCATCCCATATCACACACAGAAATTACTTCAGAGTAGACCACAGACTTAAGAACTAAAACTATAAAGCTCTTAGAAGAAAACACCAGAATAAATCTTGGTTATCCTGGGCCAGGCAAACTTTCCCAGCTGTAACAACCAAACATAGTGTCAACTGAAGAAAAAACTGACAGGAGGCTCCACCAGGCCAACCATGAGTTGACAATCTGCCAAAACTAAATAAAGACCAGTCTGAGTTACACAGTAGGAATGTATCTTGAAAAAGAAACCAGGGGACTAGAGAGATGGCTCACTGGTTAAAAGCACTGGCTACTATTCCAGAGGACACAGGCTCAACTCCCAGCATCCACTTGGCAGCTTACTGGAGTCTGAAACCCGAAGTCCTGGGAATCCAGTTCCCTCTTTGGCCTCCTCAGACACCAGGCAAGTACATGGTACAGACAGATATGCAGATAAAATATCCGTGCACAGGATATTTAAAAGCTATAGAGCATGTCTACAAGTCAGTAAGGGGGGGGAAGAAACTATCTCATAAAATGTTACACTTTTGTACCTCAAAGAATATCACTAAAGAAGTGAGGACAACCCATAAAGTAGAAGGAAATATATGCAAATAAGATGCAACAGATCTCTGTGAGTTTAAGACCAGCCTGGTCTACATAGAGAGCTCTAGGCCAGCCAGAGCTACTTGGTGAGACCCTGTTTTAACAAACAAATAAAACAAGCAGACAAATAATACATGAAAAGGCAAACCGATTTTTAAAATACACAGCTTAACATGTTCAAGACCCTGCGGCCAGTCATCAGCACTCTACACCCTCAAAATGGGTAAAGGATTTGACTATTTCTAAAGAACATGCAGCAAAGTCTCTCTTCTCTGTAGTTTTACTTTCATAGTTTCAGTCACATTCAGGAATAAAGCCAGACATGGTAGGAAACACCTAAATCCCAGTCATTGGAAGGCTAAGGCAGGAGGACTGCAAATTTAGCATAGGCTATGGGATGATGCTTCAGAAAAAAACCCACATACAAACAAGGTGGGGTGGGGCATGGGTGAGATGGGTGAGCGGTAAAGGTACTTGCCACCAAACCTAACAATCTGAGTTCAATCCCCAGGATCCACATGGTAGAAGGAGAGAACTGAGTCCCAAAGTTGTCCTCTGGCCTCCATAGTATGTGCTAGTGCACAAACATGTAAATAATGTAATAAAAGTTAAAAGAAAAAATTCAAGGAAGAAGCAAAATACTCCATTTGTATAAATTTATTATAGCATTGTCATATTTTTCTACTGCTGTGATAAAGTACCACAACCAAGACAACTTATGTGGAATGGGTTTCTTTGGGTTCCAAAGATAAGAATCTGTTATGGTGGGGCAATGTAGCAGGAGGCAGCAGACTTTGAGACATATATATATATATATATATATATATATATATATTGGCCTAAAGCAAACCCAAGCCCAGCAGGGCAAATTCCAAATCCTGTAAGTCTATGTCAAAGGGTTTAGATGACCCTACCTTCTAGCTTTACTAACTGCAGCACACCTCCCCCACCTCTCTCAGGCATCTCAGATGCCCTGCATGCATCATGCAACTCTTCGTAGCAGATATCTCAGGTTCTGGCATCTCCAACATCCTAGGGTCTCCAAGGCAATCCCAGACTTCACACTCACAGCTTCACATAATGGCCTCTCTGTTCAGGGACACCCCTGCCACATGTCTGGTCTCAGTGGCTTTCCAAACTCTGCTTTCTACAAGAGCAGCAAGTACTCTTAACTGATAAGCCTCTCCAACTACTTTTTTGTTTTAGCCTCATGCACATCCTTAGGACACCGAAAAGAAAGACTACAGAAGATTCCACAACCCCTTTACTCCTGCATCCTTCATGTACCAGAAGCCAGAAGTCACTTGGGGTGAACTCTGGTGCCCTTCAATCATATTCCTAGCTGCTTTGACTTGTTCCTTTTCAAGAACAGAAAATTCCTTAGGCCTTTTCTTCATACAAGGTAGAAGCTTAGCTCCACTCCCTTTTCCCCAATGGAGATCAGGCCTTGCCTTAATCACCCTAGCTCTTCCAGCACAAGCCTTGGCTGTGGTGTTCTCTTCAAAGTGTACATTTTGTGTTTATTTCTACCCCAATTGCTCTCTTTCACTATAGGCCTCCATAAGAGTGATTACTTATAACCACAACGGGTTAACTTGAAATGTCTTCCCTCAAAGAAATTAGTCCACTATGGTTTTGAATATTTGTTGATTTTTACTTTATGTGTATGAAGTTTTGTCTGCATATATGTATGCATACTACATATGCACCTAGAGACTACAAAGACCAGAAGAGGGTTGTGGATCCCCTTTAACTGGAGTTATAGAAAGCTATAAGCTGCCATGTGGATGCTGGGAACTGAACCCAGCTCTCTGCAAGAGATACAAGAATGATCTCTATCCCAGTTCCTATTATTTTTCCCCTTTGAAACTTTTTGAGCTGGGCTTCTGAGGTCAGCACAGTTCTCAGCACTACTGGCTTCCAAGGTCCTACTAGGATTGAGCATTAAGCTCTGCTTATAGCATTCAACCAATTTTCTAGTCCAAAGGTCCAAAGTCTTCCACATTTCTCAAAAACAAACAAAAAAAAATTACATGGTCAGGTCTATCACAGCAATAGTGCAATCCCTGGCACCAACTCTGCCTTTGTTTCTTTTATTGCTATTATAAAAGATCACAAGCAAGGCAACTTTAAAAAAGAAAGCATTTATTTTGGGCTTACTGTTCCAGAGGAATAAGATTCCATCAAGGCGAGGCAGCATGGCAGCAAGTAGCAGGCATGTTGGCTGGAGCAGCAGCTGAGGGCTTACATCTCAAACAGGAAGCATAGAGAACAAACTCGAAATAGTGCAAGGCTCCTGAACCCTCCAAGCCCGCCCCTAATGGCATACTTCCTCCAGCAAGGCCTCCTAATTGTCCCCAAATAGTCACCAACTGGTCCAAGTATTCAAATGTCTAAGACTTATAAGGGATGTCTCATTTGAACCACCATAAGCATATTTTTATAGTAATAACTATATGAAGATATGAAGGTGTTAATCTATAATATCAGTGCCTGAGAAGCTGAGATAGAAAGACTGTTAAGTTATGGGTACTCTGGGCTACGTAGACCCTATCTCAAAACAAACATATGAACAAACAAAAAAGTAGTGGTAATATTTCACCCTCATAAAACTGTCACAGAATTCAAATCACAACTTAGGTCTTCAATACTTCAGGCATTTTTTCTTACAAATAAAAGTTTAGTGAGTTTTGTGGCATTCTTTACTTCCAATTTTACATAGACTCTGGCTGGGGATCAAACTCAGGCCACCAGACTTGTATAGCAAGCACCTCTTTCCATTGATCCATCTTACCAGCAGCAGTCAGCTTTAAATATAATGGTACAGTTGAAATAAAGCATTTTGTTATAATTGTTCTAATTATTGGTCTACCTTACCACTTAAACTTTATCCTATGTACATGTACATAGGAATAGGAAAACTTACACTTTTATAGGATTCAGTACTATGGTTTTAGCCATGTACTAGGAACTTAGGTCCTGGGCAGATAAGAGAGTATTGCCCAATAAACACAATATTACTCATTTGGGAAATACAAATCAAACTAAAATGAAATACTATTTCATACCTAAGAGAATGGCTACAATAAGAAAATACTGTAACTGGCATTAACAAAGATGTGGAAAAAACAGATCCCTCATTCATTGCTGGTAGAAATGTAAAATGGTGTAGCTAAACATGGAACATTATATGGTTGTTCTCCAAAAAGTTAAACAGAATTACCCCATGACACCAAAATTTGTCTTTAAAACTGCGGAAGCCCTGGGTTTGATATACAGTACATATAAAACCAGACATGGTAGGTAGACCAACAAAATGGCTTGTTTGACAAACCTGAATTAAATCCCTAGGACTTACATAAAGGAAGTAGAATCAACTCCTGCGACTCTTCTGACGTCTGCATGAGTGCTATGGCCCAAGTACACATGTGCACAATAAATAAATACATAAATAAAAACAATAAATACATACATAAATATATAAATGTTTACTACTTTAAAAAGACTGAGCTGGAGAGATCGCTCAGTGGTTAAAAGAACTGGCTGCTTTTCCAGAGGACCAATGCTCCCTTCTGGCCTCTATTGGTACCAGATACACAAGTGTCACACAGACATACATGCTGGTAAAAACACTCATACACATAAAATAGTTTTAAATTTTTAACCTGGTTAAGGCAGGAAGGTCTCAAATTCAAAGCCAACCTGGGATACATAAAATATCTAGTCTCAAAAAACAAACGCAGATCTGGCTCAGCATACAGGCCTGTAATAGCAGTCACTTGGTAGGCTCAAGAATGAAGAGCACAAATCCAAAGGCTACCAGAGTGGGTTCAAGTCCACTCAGAAACTTAACAAAATCCTATCTCAAAACAAAATAAGGAGAGACAGAGAAATGGCTCAGTAATAGGATGTGAGAGGAAAGGAAGGCGAAAAGAGGAGGGAAGGTTGTTGGCTCACATATTTAGAGCTTAGTGTAGTGATACATACCTGTAATCCCAACACTTGGTAGGCAGAAGCAGAAAGATCAGACTTTCAAGGCCAGCCTAGGATTCATGTCTCAAAACAAACAAACAAACAAGAAATCTTAACAATTTTTTTTTACTAAACTCAAAACCACTGTAATATCAAATATGTTTTTAAAAACTATACTGCCCTCTCACTCCCATCTTTGTGGGGTTTTCTTTCTATTTCTGGTTTTTTTTTTTTTTTTTTTTTTTCCGAGACAGGGATTCTCTGTATCCTGGCTGTCCTGGAACTCACTTTGTAGACCAGGCTGGCCTCGAACTCAGAAATCCGCCTGCCTCTGCCTCCCGAGTGCTGGGATTAAAGGCGTGCGCCACCACCACCCGGCTAAGTTCTTGTTTTAAAACAGTGGTTCTCAGCCTATGGGTCAAAACCCATTTGAGAGAGTCGAACAACCCTTTCACAGGGGTCACATATCAGATAACCTGCTTACTATATATTTACATTAAGATTCATAAGAGTAGCCGGGCGTGGTGGCGCACGCCTTTAATCCCAGCACTCGGGAGGCAGAGGCAGGCGGATTTCTGAATTCGAGGCCAGTCTGGTCTACAAAGTGAGTTCCAGGACAGCCAGGGCTATACAGAGAAACCCTGTCTCGAAAAACCAAAAAAAAAAAAAAAAAAAAAACAAGAAACAAAAAAAACAAAAAAAAAGATTCATAAGAGTAGCAAAGTTATAGTTACAAAGTAGCAACAAAATAGTTTTAAGGTTGAGGGTCACCACAACATAAGGAACTGTATTAAAGGGTCACAGCATTAGGAAGGTTGAGAACCACCAAGAGGGAAAAGGCCCAACAATAACAAGAGTAATAACTATAACTTAAGGACAAATAATGAATAAGAAAAATGAGTTCGTTCTAGGACAAGGGTATAGCTCTGTGGTGGTGCATTTGCTTAACATACAGAAGATGCTGGATTTGGTCCTAATGGCACAAAATACTCCTCCTGATAATGATAAATCTTTTTAAACCAGGCAAAGAACATCACTAAGCATCCATGTTCTGATCTCTTCCTCATGGATCCAATAGCAGCTCCCTTTCCTCCTTTTCACTTGTTTTCCTCATGGAATCAAATCCCTTCCAGGCAATAACTTAACCACACTCATTTTTTAATTTCATTTGTGAATCTCACAGGACTAGTATTAAAATGCATATAAAGTACTTAGCACAGTGCCTGGCACAATACAATAATCAATAGATAAAAGCTTTTATTTTCCACTTCTTAATATCCCCTAGGGCAGCATTGCATTAAAGCACTATTAAGGCCATTGAGGTGGCTTTTCAGTAAAGGTGCCTGCTGCCAAGTCTGACAACCTGAGCTCAATCCTGACAGACTAGGGAAGGAAAGAACTGACTGATGACTTCATGATAAATGCATACCTAGTTCCATATACAAATAAATAAGCAAATAAATTTAAAAATCATTAGTAAAAATAAAGCACTATTCAACAATACTGACGAAACATTAAATGGTTTCTCAAGGAGACTCAATTCAGGAAGGCAGAAACATAATGTATTTTTAAAAGATTTTCCAGTAATAAACCATGTTTGCATTGCTAAAAAGATATGCTGCAGTGAACAAGCTATCTCTTCTGTATTCAACAAAATAGAAATGTGGTAAAGCAAAAAAGTTTACAAAAAAATCAGACTTCAAATCTGGAGTTTTTCAGGCTTGGAATCACCTATTAAGTTCAAAACTATATAGTATAGCCTAAATGTAACCATTTTTTCATGTATAAAATGGTAGCATAGTAATCTAAGCACACACACACACACACACATATATAATACTTCTGTAGAGACCCAAATTATTATAGACAGAGACTCACAAATTTGTATCCCACTTCTATTCCCTCAACACATTTATTATATAAGTTTAAAGTGTTTGATTTAAAAGTTCAAAATAACTTTCCCCTGGTATTTTACCTTAGTTCTATCCATGGGGAAAAAATCCAACCTGGATCTGGTACATTGTTGCACACCAGTAATCCCAAATAGGAGACTAAGATAGAAAGATTACTTAAGCCCTGGAGTTAAGTAATAAATTTAATAGGACTCTCACCTCAAAACAAGATAAAAAGTAGTACTTTATCAACCAATGGGTCAAAGGATTTCTTTAACCTTGATTGTAAGTGAAAGAAGGCATATTTAAACAGTAAAGATTGCCCATTAACAATATTATGTGTGTTTTCTGGTGATCTTAGAAGGCCTGAAAAGGTTGTAAAGCACTGGTTGAGAACCATTGGTCTAAACCTTTACATGGAAGCTGGAGCCCTTGAATGACAAAGATATTATCTATTTGCTTCACTCAGCTAACACATTTTTTTCATTTAAAAAATAACCTGATTAATGAAATTGCTAATTGACCTACAATTTTATGTCTTTCTCATACATATATTTTCATAACAATAACCACCAAGTACCAATGCGCAGTAACTAACATCTAAGAATAAAAGAACAAAACTCAGTCCTTGTTCTCAAACTTGCAATATAGTATAATTAGTAGTATTATTTGCCACATTTTCCATTCTATTAGCTTTTGCTTTTATCATGTGTAAACTATCTGTTAGGTTTGGGGGTTTTGTTTTGTTTTTATTTTTAAAAGTGTATTGCTATGTAGCCCTGGCTAGCCTGGTAATTACTATGTAATACAGTCTGACTTTAAACTCAGCAATCCTCCTATCTCAACCTCTTAAAAAAGTGCTGGCTTTATAGGCATGTGCCACAATGCTTGATACCATATTTCTTCATTTGTTTTTCAATGCTGGGCATGTATTCTAGTGCTTCGGATCATGGACACAAGTTAGGCACATGCCCTATCACTGAAAGCACCCTTTCGAAAATATGCTTATCTTTTCACTCCCAAAAAGTATAGTATACAGTAAAGTTTTTTGGTTTTTTTTTTTTTTTTCATTACTAGAGCCTAGACCTTCCACATGTTAGACAAGTGTTCTACCATTGAATTCTGGCTCTCATTAAGTTGCCTAGGATAGTTTCAATTGAGTCCATAGTCCATTGTCTACCTTGAATTTGCAATCCTTCCATATCAGCCTCCTGACTAGCTGGGATTATGGGCCTGTACTATCTGGTCCAGCTTACACTAAATTTGGGGTGTTTTGTTTTTATTTTGGGGCAAAGACTCATTACACTACATTTCCTAAGCTGGCAGAAAATTCTGGATTCAAGCCATCCTTTTACCCTAGTCTCCCAAGAGCTAGGACTACAGGTGAATAACACCATGCCCAAATCACTAAGCTTTTTTCTGCTTTTCTTGTTTTGGAGTTTTGAGACAAATATGCCTATGTACATCAGGCTATCTTTGAACTCTGAATGCTGGGATTGTTCTTTTTTTATAGTCATGACTTAGGGTATTTTTTTTTCCAGCACATAAACAGCTCTTACTCTGTAACATTCAAATTTATTTGCTGTATATTTCATTATATTTGCATATATACCTGTGTGTGTGTATATGTATATATATATGTGTGTGTGTGTGTGTGTGTATATATATATATATACATATATATATATATACATACATTTGTAGCAGCCATATATATATATATATATATATGTATATACATTTTTAACTTTCACTGAAATATACTAATATATAAACATGAATGTATATAATCTTTATACAATATTGCAAAATTGCTTCTCATGACCATTATACAAATTTAAACTTCCACATACAATATGTATCTTTTGCCTTACATTCCTGACAACAAAAAGTCTTATCAAATATTTTTATTTTTAACACTCCAATGGGATTTTAAAGAGTCTTAATTTGTTTTCTTTTTATGAAGTACAGAGGATCAAACCCAGAGCCTTGCACATTAGCAAATACTCACCAAGCTACAGCTTCAGCCCTCAGTATGTTTTCAGTTAACATTTAACTTACAAGTGAGGTTAAGCCATCTTCCATATAAATAATGATTAACAATCCAAGAATAAGCCAGGTCTAGGGCTGCAGCTCAACTGATGGAGTGCTTGCCTAGCAGACAGAAAGCCCTAGGTTTGATCCATAGCATCTCATAAGCCAGGCACAGGACCTACAACTGTAATCTCAATATTCAGAAGGTACAGGGCGAAAAAAAAAAAAAACCCAAAGGAGATAAAAGCAAAAAAATTAAAGACTAGACTACATGATTATTTAGAAGAACCAGCAGATCTACTAAAAATAAGAGGAAACAGGGAACTCAATAGAAATGCCAAGGTCAAAATTAATACTCTGACATATACATCAGTAATAATCATTAAAAAAAATAATTTAAGGGGCTGGAGAGATGGCTCACCCACATAGTGGTTTACAACTATCTGTAAACCCAGTTCCAGGGAATCTAATGACCTCTTCAGTCCTGTGCTGCTACCAAGCATACACATGGTGCACAGATGTATATGCAGATGAAATACTCACACACATAAAAAAATAACTTTAAAAAGAAAACATAATTTAAAAACAACTAGCTCACCATGGAAGGAGTTACAGAGACAGAGTTTGGAGCTGTGATGAAAGGA